>NC_088854.1:1325000-1688068 GCF_963853765.1 Magallana gigas | reverse complement strand
GAACCCTGTGTTTATCATCTGCCAATGGAATACCAAATTCATCACATGTTTGCTTAAAGATTTCCATCAAAGTCCTACTTTCTCCAGATTGTTTTCTTCCAGCGATATGAAATCATCTTAGTAATGTTCTAATGTGTATAAACCTGCCTTTTCTTTAACAACCCAAAAAAGTTAAAAACTTTTCAAATATAGCACGTGATATTGAGCAGCCCATTGGTGAACACTTGTCAAAGTACAATTGATTCTTAAACTTAAATCCTAACATATCAAAGTCCCCTGGATGTTTTGGTAACAAACGAAAAGCATTTTTGATATCCACCTTACCTAACTCAGCTGAGGACCCAACATGACTACCATATCAACAACTGTATCAAAAGCAGTGAATCTGACTGAGAATATACTTAAATCAATAAAAAAATTAATTCCCTGTGATGGAGGGTATGACAAATGAGTTATCATTCTCCAGCCACCACTGGATTTGGGTAATAAGCATATAGGGGAAATATGACTATTTGGCATTGGGGATGTGAAAAAAGAACTCATTATTCTTCCTGCTCTAATTTCTTTGCATTTTTTGTCTTCTAATTGGGCTTGAAGTTGGACTGCTGATAATAAATTATTTGAAACAACACCAATTCTAGGACCTTGATAATTAAGCATGAAACCATATGTAAAACCTTGAAAAATTTCATTTGCAACCTGTCTAATAGGATACTTGTCTAGATATATAGACATATGCGAGACATTAATTGGAGTGCGACCTAGGTCCCATAAACCTGGGGGTTGAAAATCTAGAGGGTCTTGTGAAATTGGCTCCCTGTGGTCTAAAGCCTTCTTGATGTCCTGGCCTTGATGCCTGTCTTGGGCTGAAAAAAAGACTGCCTTTTTGACACATGTATGGATATAGGACAGTTAATCTTGCAGTGGCCTTGCCCACATTTAATACAACTGTGGTCATACACACATTTCTTTTTAAAGCAGAATCCGTGGAAATTTAAATTTTAACACTTATTCCCATTGTAGGCCCCTGATGCTGAGGAATTTTGTTGCCCACCTACCATGTACATAACCCATAACTCAGAGTCGACTGAAGATCCATTGAAATTTTTAACCGGAACATACAGCTTCCAACCTGCTGACCTATCAGCCCCTATCCTAACATCATGCATATATTTCAGCATGTCTTGAAATTTGCTTACATGAACATATGTAAATACACTAACAGAGATCAAGAATGCATCCGCCCATTTTTCAATGGAGGTTATTTTTTCTGCAGACCTTGATTTACTGACCATTTGACCATCATTTCCAACAACAAGGACTCTTTCCCTTACTTTATCTGCAATGTTTGAATTTTTCAACAACAAGACAAGAGCTACATATTTCCCTTCAATAATTTTCATTTGAAATGATTCGCTCACATTGTGCCCCAAAGAAAATTGAATGGAGTTTATCGGTTTTGGTGTAACACCCACCGTTTCTATATTAACACTTTATATTAGTACCTTCATCATGCTCCACCGGAACAAGATTCAAAGTCTGTGGTACTTCCCTGGTGGTCCGATCCTTCTTCCGTTTTCCATGGTTGGTGCGCGGCTCGACTTCCACGTGCACGTAGCCCTGCGGCTGACTGGGTTTTCGTTTAGGCATTCTTGATCTTTACTAAAGGGGCTCAAAAATTAAAATAAAACTGTTCAATAGACAATTTGAGTTGAGCATTCCAACTAATTATCACTTTTAACGTGATTTTATCAATCAATACAATGGACGCATGGCATATCCTGCCAGATACCTATCAAGAGCTATTCAATCCGTAAAAATCTCTAAAACAAATAGTCATCGGCGAAATATAATAACACAACTGTAAAGTTGAAATCAACAACGTGTCTGTGTATAATTATAATATTAAACAAACTGACCAATTATAATTCAAAAAATTATCTTCATCAACTTTTAACGACCTCACTGAAGCTGATCAAAATAGAAAAGGAAGGGACCATGTAAAAACGGATTATCAACCGTAACCAAAATATATTTCCGGAAAGTCAACAATGCTCCGAATACTGTAGACGTGGAAAACATTACGGTGGTTTTAATTTCACTATGTTCAAGGTCAGACAATTTTCTGTGAACATTAAGCCACCGTGAGTATTGAGCTGTGCATTTACCATCTCCATCCGTGTGGGCCGCCATTACAGATACATGTGTGGTTGAGCTGGGTCAAAGTTACCACTTGTTTATCGTATTCATAGTATATTTAAAAATCGATAAAAATAGTAAGTATGAGTATTACATTAATTCAATACAATTAATGGCATAATTAAACAAATGTTTATAACGGAATATTCGTTTCACCGTTATGAACACGGGTGCTAATTGTCACTTATTATCTCCGAAATCTTCCTTGTACAACCATGACGTTGTCTGCGATCGGCATTCATATTGAGCAGTTCATTTTAAGATTGATTGATTATGAAGGTGTACTTCTTTCTAACAAATATATTTCATGTGCGTTTTCCCCTTAATTTTCATGCCCAAAATATCAAATGTGCATTTAACACCAGTGCTTATTACATTCGACACAAACATGTTTTATTATTCTCATAGCACTTAACGTAAATAAGGCTTTGATTTTACGTTATTTAAAAGAAAATAATGTAAATACATGATGCAGGTTCATCACTCATCAGATTTTTTTACAATCAGGATTTACTTTTCTTGGATAAGAAATCGATTATTCGTGAAATTAAAAAACACCGTGAAAGGTACTTACACAGGAAATCGTGAAATTTTAGACACGTGAAATTAAAGACGTTTACGGTATTACAATGATAGATTTTGAGAAAGTTAATTATATAAGTACTAGGTAAATAAATTTTAGGATTGTTAATAAAACTTGCTTTGATAACGGCGCATATTTACAGACAAACTGAAATATGTGCTAATGTTCTTAAAATATGAGGTTAATAATCGTTGTATTTAATTTAAATTACCACAAACATAACATCTTTGGATTTAAATTTTTCAGCTTCAAAGAAGTCTTTGAAAACATTTTAAATGTAGAATTTACATAATGTGTTATTTCAAAATTTTTATAGAAAAAAGGCATTTAAGATACGTTAGTAACAGATCAAGTTTTAAAAATTCAATATTGATAATCAAACTTAATTCCAATATTTGTTTTTTTAAATTTGGTAAAAAGAAATAGTTTCTCATTAATAGTTTACTGATTAAAAGAATAAAAAATATATAAAAAGTATTAGAATCATCAGAAATGGCTACGTTTTATATTATGGCGTTCAATAGTACAGACAGTTACTGGTACCGAAAACTGGTTGAATCTCTATAAATCTGTGCAAAAGCTTTACATAGAACTTTTGTTTTGTAAATCAGTGTTGATATACGCTTGTTTAATTGTTTTTTAAAACATTGTTTCTTCCAAAATCTTCTATATAATAGTATGGTATATGGGAGGAGGCACGTGATATGTATGGAGGTGGACGTGTTTTTACCGGAGCACGACCTACGAGGAATTTCATACCATATATAGCGTAGTTTAGTTATAGTTTGCGGTAAATGTGATAGACCATTGATACGTGAGTATTGAACTCTGTTCCTATGAATTTGAGTTCACCTTCGCCATCAAAACCACCGAAGAAAAATAAAAAAAGGACAAAATTGTCAACTCAGGGCAAGATGGCGACTACACAACAAGGGGCCTGTACAAATTCGGTATACCCCAATGATAACATGTCCTAGTCCATACAGCCCATACAGCAAGTAGGTAACCTAACGTATCACCAATTACAGCCAATGCAATATATACAATCTGCACATGTACTGATGCAAACTCATATGCACCACCAACCCCAGAATGTACAGTCGAACAATCCCCAGGTTTCCCCCAATGGGTTAATGATATAGTTTCTCAGCTGAAAAACATGTACCAGAAATTAGACACTATTGAAACCTCACTCTCAAGCATGAAAAGAGAAAAAAGTAACCGTGTAGTGGAAGGCGAAAAAAGCCAGGAATTCATCTCGAAATCATTGGATAACGAAAAAAATACTTCCAAAGCTCTAACTGAGCTTTCTGATCTGGAAATGGCTCTAGATCAGTTCCTTCAAGAAAATGCGCTTATAACGGAAAATGTCCTAGATATGCAATTTAGGTCAAAGCGGGACAATCTTGTTCTTTGGAATCGAAGAGGCACAATCAGGAGAAAAGGAAGATTGGAAAGACATTATTATGTCCTTGTGTGCTTCAAAATTAGAAATCAGATCTGAAATCCTAATTGAAAGGGCTCACATGATTGGGTCAAAAACAGTAACAAACCACGTACAAACGTTTTTAAATTTTAATAGATTTCCACACCGGGAAATGGTCAGCAAATGTTCTTACAAACTGAAAGACACGCATACATCCATTGGGGAACAGTTCCCTAAAGAAATCCAAGAACGTAGGAAAAAAATGTTGCCAATTTTATAAAAGGGCCAAGGAAAGTAATCGAAAGGCTGTCTTAGCGAGGGACAAATTATTCATCGTCGGAAAACTTTACTCCGATGATGGTCCTGTCCAGATGAAGTCAACGCCAACCCAACCAAAGGCATCGGTCGGAAGAGGACAAAAACACGGCAAAGGGAAATAGAAGGGTCAGGAGAACCAAACTGGATACATGTAATAGCATGAAACATACATGGAGGTCTCGAAAACAAATGGAGTGAGAGAAATTTCAAATCTTTTTTGGGTACATACGACATTATTTGTCTTTCTAAATGTTGGATTGGAAAGGATTTCAACATGAGTGACCAAAATTTTCAATCATTTGTGTTTCCTAGGAAATCAGGAAAATCACAGAGCGGGGGAACAGTAGTGCTTATAAGAAATGTTTATACTCCGTTTATATCCTTTGTGGAGTCTTTACATGATATATTGTTTGGCTTCAGATAGATAGGAGTTGTTGTAATAATACAAAATATATTTATATTGCATTTACTTATTTTCCACCCAGTAATTCAACTCTCTTAAAAGAAAATGATAAAGATTTGTTTATGGAATTAGAAAATTAGTTAAGTTACTACATGTCTATTGGCGATATTTTTATATTTGGCGATTTTAATAGCAGAACAAAAACTTTCCCTTACTTTTTGTGAATGATCAGGTGCACGCACAAGTCTGTACTGGACAACAACTTAAAAAACAGCTCCGACAATCAGCTGACAAAAAGGATCAACCCAGATCTAGGTCACAATGAGTATGGACAGCGTCTATTGTCATTGTGTAAATCTACGGGCTTGTGCATTGTTAACGGTCGGCACAGTGAAGGACATTCCAATGACTATACTTTCAACGGCGCTCGCGGACACGGCACAATTGATTACCAATTAACTACATATGATATGTTTGATTTTATTAGTAAATTCATTGTCTGCAATTTTACTACTTTCTCAGACCACGCACTGCTACATATTGAATTTAAATGTAGTACTACACTGCTAGACCCTTGTGATACGTCTAGCTTCTATAGAACCCGAAATGTTTTCAGATGGGATTCTTCTTATGTTGATTCATGTAACAATATTACTTAGATGAATGTATGTTAAAAATCACAGACATGTTGAGCAAAGATATCTGTCTACGAACGATAAACCTTGGTTGAATGAAAACCTGGGGCCCGTTTCGCAAAGATTTCCTAAGATGTTTCCTAAGATAGAACTTAAGATATGCCTAAGTTATAACTTAGGAAGTTCCTAAGATTTGTCATAGCTGTTTCACAAAACTTTCTTATTGTAAATCTATCTTAGGACATATCTTAAGAGCCATGTTATTGCAATCATTACAAGTTAACGGGTTCCAACATCCACTTATTTTTTATACATATAGAGTTAATAGGTCATTTTTTTTTTATTGGAGGTTGATTTCTTAGTAAAATAAACTGTTGCAGGCAGTATGCTAAATCTTGATATAATTATATATATATAAATAATTATATACAAAAACCAAATACTTCTTAATGATACGTAAATTGTATTATGAGTATTATAGTGAGTAATTACAATCATTTACTCAGTAATTATGTGGTCGGGAGGGAGGGGCCAAGTTTTGAATAAAAGTAGCTTTGAATTATTGATTTTTGCTTTTTCATTTCATAAAACTAACCAAGCAGCTTTTAATTGCTATTATATGAACATTTTGGTCGTTGTTTTCGGTCATTCGAACACTCTGGACAGTCGGCAGTGACTTCGTCATGAATGGGTGCACTTCTTTGTCTAGTCCTTGTAAAAAGTCCGTGCTTACACGTATACATGCTTTCGTATTTACAAAATCACACCACAATGTCTCGACCAAAGAGAAGTCCGAATTTTACAAACGCGGAGATTATCATCTTAACAGAAGAAGTGAAGAAAAGAAAAGATATTATATTCTCCAAACACAACTCAACTGTGACAAATCAGGCGAAAAAACGGGAATGGGACTTAATTTGTACAAAAGTGAATTCGGTTAACAGCTCATTTTCACGTACAGCAGACGACCTCAAAAAGAAATGGAGTGTCCTCGGCAGTGACACAAAGAAAATGTTTTCCAAAATTAAACGAGAGGAAAGAAAAACCGGTGGTGGTAAATTGCCGGCGGATTGTTTTGTTACCCCTGTAGAGGACAAGATCCAGTCAATCATTGGAGAAACTGCGATATCAGGGATAGACGGGGGCATCGACACTCTTGTTGTTGACAAGGAGCAAAGTTGGTTCATATAATTTACATAAAAATTATTCAAAGTTTAAAATAATTGATCGTCTGATGTATCATACAAAACAAATACGATTAATTTAGAACATAATGCTACATATTTTATAGTGCATTCGTTTTAGGAAGACATATTTTCATACAGACTGTAATAAAGTTAATTTGATTTTATTGTAACAAACGGTGTGTGTGCGTGCGTTTGCGTGTGCGCGATTGCCTGTGTGTGTGTATATATATATATATATATATATATATATATATATATATATATATATATATATATATATAAAAATCAAAAGTTATGATGAAATTATATACATGTACTTTTCTGAATATATATCCCTATGTGCTTTATTTCAAGATGAATCCGATGATATGCAAGGAAGAGGTGGGCTCATCATAACAGAAGCTCCAGCAGCCGAGGAGTTACCGGAATCACCAGCACACTCTTCTCTGAATGACACACCAACATCAAGTTCAATCATACCTACATCAACCTTCATAAGCGGTAAAATTTATTTTATATGCAAGCTTTAGATTTAATTTTTAAAGGATGGTAGTATAATATTGATACCTGCAAGCATATTTATCAACTTTTTGTTGCTTTTATTTTTATAACGCAAGTTCAAAGTTTTGTGCAATAAAATTATCAATCACATACGTTCAATAGCAATTTTCTAATTGTTTGCATATAATATATTTACGATTCCTTATTTTTTTATCAGCAAAGAAACGTAAGATTGACAAAACGCCATCACTAGAACTGATTGAAGTTGAAAAAGAAAGATTAGAAATAGAGAAGAATAGGCTGGAAGTTGAAAAGAAAAGGCTGCATATTGAAGAACAAAGGCTCGTTATCGAACAAACAAGACTGCAGTTGGAGCAAGAGAAACACAGCATAAAACTTTGTCAGCTTGGAATTATTTCCAATGCCACAATCACTTCACAGCAATAAATGTATAACTCAACTATGAATGCTTTATTTCTTACAATTCAAGAACAAATTATGTAGATGTCTATATACTACTTTCTGTATGCCAAATATTTCACACCGCATGAAATGCATGAAATAATAGAAACATGCTACTTAAAATCTAGCTTCGATCAAATGTCTTCTGTTTTCTATTCCATCATTCAGTGTTCCACGATACACAAAGTCATTTCCGTGATTAATAACAATTCTTCCTTCTGGATCTGGGACTTTATAATCAATACAGATATTGTGCAAAACTGCAGTTGCCACTATGATATTGCAGGCTCTTTCAGGCGAGAACTGTAGTGCACCTCCTGATGTGTCCACACAACGAAACCGCATTTTCCACACTCCAAAGCATCTTTCAATGACGCACCTTGTTTTCGCATGTGCCATATTATAGGAATTTTCTTTGTGGGTTGTTGGGTTTGAGACAGGTGTAAGCAAATATGGCCTAAGGGGATATCCACTATCACCTAAAAGCCATCCTCTTGGTATTTTCTTGTTTTCAAAAAGTTGGCAAAGTATAGAATTGTTCCATACAAATGAATCATGGGATGATCCCGGCCATTTAGCTATCAAATTAATAAACTTTAATTTAGCATCACAGACAGGCATAGTGTTAATTGAATGATAGTTTTTCCTGTTAACAAATACATTTTCCTCAAAAGACGGGGACTTAATTCCAACATGTGTCCCGTCTATTGCGCCTATAACATTTGGAAAACCACATATTCTTGAGAAATCAAACATGGAATTTGTAATTGCAGTCTCGTTATTGGGTAATTTAATATAGCTCGGACTTCTTTTAACTAAAGATATAGACACATCCCTTACAATCCTTGATATGCTAGCTTTACTTATACCATGGAGATCCGCAGTAACTGTCTGGAAATTCCCGGTAGCGAAAAAACGTAAAGCAGCCATAACCTGGAGGAATGGTGGCAGCGAATGTGACCTTCTTGTTGGCCTTGTTATGTCGTTTTCTATCTCCCGGCATAAGCCCAGAATCAAATGGCGAGGGAGTCTAAACTTTGATATTATTTCAATATCGTCCATGTAATCCAATGGGTTGTTTCTGTCCCTAAATACTCTTTCTTTACGTAAAAGATTCCTATGATTTATTATGGCATAGGCAGCCGCCATATTTAGTTTGTTCCTAAGACAGTGATTTACCTGTCTTAAAGTTAAGACATAACTTAAGAATTGCCTTAGATAAGACGAAATTTGTGAAACGGATAAGTAATAAACTTAGGAAAAAGTTCTTTCCTAAGATATAACTTATTCCTAAGTAGGCTTTGTGAAACGGGCCCCTGAAGTCTTTTTATAGAGATTGTATTACAGCGTTACGTACATTCAATGTTTGCAAAAATGATCAAACCACTTAAATTTAGTTAGTAAGAAACGTGCATATAAGAAACTAGAAGCAAAGCTAAAGAGGTCGTATAAACAAAATGAAGGTAACAGGTTAAACATTTTGAAAAAAACAACCCTAGACAATTTTTTGCCAGATTCAGAAAAAAGCTAAAATCAGTGGGAAATGTTTCTATCGAAATCTTTTTGATCGTTTAAAAAAAATTACCCATGTAGATGGGAGTTCTGATACCAATTGTGAACAAGCAACTGATGAGTGTGTTTTTTATGAATTAGATAAGGAAATCGACGTAGATGAATTTAGAAAAGCTATTAGTATTCGAAGCGGTGAAAATCCCATGGGGAAGATGGTATTCTAAACGAATGTTTTATAAATTTTCAGGAGCACCTGTTGCCTTTGTTATACAGTCTATTCAATTGTATACTAGATACTGGACTTTTTTCCAAAAAGTTAGTCTTCTTCCATCATTGTGCCTGTTTATAAAAATGGTGATTGTACGAATCAAGACAATTATAGAGGCATGAGTCTGGTTAGCAACATTGCTAAATTGTTTGCATCTGTATTAAATAACAGACTGTTAGATTGGTCGAAAACAAACGATGAAATTACGGATACCCAGTTTTGAGTCAAACCTAATTGTGGTACACGAGATGCAATATTTACTCTCCATTCTATTATAACAAATACTTTGTGCAAACGGAAACGATTGTATTGTGCATTTATCGACTTCAAGAAAGCTTTTGCCTCAATTGATAGATCTAAATTATAGTTAAAGTTATCTTAAGTGGGCATCCAGGGTAAATTGTTAAATGTTATTAATGCTTTATATACTGATGTTAAATCTTGTGTTTTCGTGAATGGGCGCTTAAGCATTTATTTTTGTAACAATGTCGGTCTTATGCAAGGTGAAGTGCTATCTCCAATTTTGTTTAATCTATATGCAAATGATGTTGAATTTATTTTTTTTAAATCTGGACGATGCATACCGCACGAATGATAATCATTATATTTGTTTTTACTAATGTATGCAGATGGCATGGTACTTTTCTCTGAATCTGTTGAAGGTCTACAACTACTTTGAATGAATTGTCACACTATTGCAAAACTTGGAACTTGTGTATAAATGTTGAAAAATAAAAAATTGTAGTTTTTCGAAATAAGGGCAAAATCAAATGTAACGAAAATGGTTTATTGGCAATTAGAAATCGTGAAACAATTTACATATTTGGGAATAATATTCCAGTACAATACTAAATTTACAAAAGCTGAAAAGCAGTTGTCTGACCAGGGTAGAAAGGCAATGTTTGCGCTTAGGAAAAATATTAGATCTGCTGTTTGCACTTTTGTAAAACAGATGAAGAAAGTATTAGTCATTTATTTTATGAATGTAATATAGTTAAAGAATTGTGGTGTGATTTTGAAGCGTGGATTTTTACACAGTATGAAATCTCGATTACATCTGATATTCAATCAGTTCTTTTTGGAAAATATGAAAAAAAAGAAAGTTATAATTTTTTTAACCTGATAGCCCTCATTGTAAAGCAATATATTTTTTCATGAAAATATAAAAGTAATCCGATACCAAATATACATGCCTTGAAAAAGGTCATAACAGAAAGAATCTTAACTGAAAAATATTTCCTGTTGAAAAGATGTAAATATAAGGTACACGAAAGCCACTGGCAGAATATCTGTGAAAAACTGTAGTTATATAGACAAGTTTAATTTTTCTGTTTTTTGTTTTTTGATCTCTGTGATCCCTCATATCATTTCAATTGTCCTCAGTTTAGCATAGTCTAACATGTATTGTAATCCACCTGCATAATCTCTCTCTCTCTTTCTCTCTCATTTTCTCTCTCTCTCTCTCTCTCTCTCTCTCTCTCTCTCTCTCTCTCTCTCTCTCTCTCTCTCTCTCTCTCTCTCTCTCTCTCTCTCTCTCTCTCTCATAATCAGCTTCACTTCATATGAAATATACAAAATTGTACTATAAAGTAGAAATAGTCTATATACTATGAAACATGTTTCTACAAATGTTCCAATCACCTTTTATGTTATATATGTACATATGTTGTGAAATGAAAAATCCAATAAAAAAATATTAGAGGCATGATACTTAATCATGAAACATTATTATCGCCTTTTGATTATTATGTTGCTGGCATTATTAACTATGCTTCAGAAATTTGGGGCTCTCATAATGGTAACAATGTTGAAAAACTGCACTTTGATTTTTGTAAGCAAACCTTAGGTGTGAAAAGGTCTTTATTTAATGCTGCTGTGTATGCAGAGTTAGGTAGATTACCACTTATTACAAAAAGGTTTTGTTCAATTTTAAAATTTTGGAAGGGTTTGTTATGTAGTAATATTTGTATTATCCAAAAGTGTTACGAAGACATGTACATTAACTGCGAATTACATGGACATAAAAACTGGACTTCTGATGTAAAGAAAACATTAAATGAAATTTGGTTTAATGAAGTTTGGAATAAACAAACAATTGATTCACTTTATCAACGAATCGCAGACCTGGCTAAACAAGATATTTTTGGTAAAATAGAAAATTCGCAGAAATATCATTTTAATAAATATTTAGTGGATGGATTTTATCTTCAATATTACCTTAGAAAGTCAATTCCTAAAAACTTTCAACAGTGTATATCAAAATTAAGATTGTCCTCTCATCGGTTAACTATCGAAACTGGAAGGCACAATAATACACACAGAGCCCAAAGGAACTGCTTTTCATGTAAAATTATGTTGAAGATGAATTCCATTTTATTTTAGTGTGTTCAGTATAAATTAAATACCGTCAAAAATATATTAAAAAGTATTTTTATGAGAAACCATCGATGTACAAGCTGTTGCAATTGTTTTATAACGAAAATTTTAAAGATATGTGTAACCTCGGCAAATACATTTACTATTACATTTAGTATGAAATTAAGAAACGATATATGTAATTAACTTTAGATGTTGTTCTTTTGATTCTTTTCGCCTTTACTTATGTCAGTGTTTCATATTTATATATGTACAATGCAATAGGATCTCCTGTAAAATACCCACTTCTGTACTTTACTATGTTTAATTTCTATTATCTAATGAGCTGCAAAGCATAAAGAAATAGATAAATAATGAATGAATAATAAAAATTGATGATGTTTTCAAATTTTATTTTACTTTGAATTATCTTCTTTCACTGTCTTACGACAATGCACGATTCGAAGTTGCGCATTGATTTAAGACAGTGATATTAAAGAACAGTGATTAACAAACAAAAGTACTATGAAAACCATTTACAAAAAATCTATTTAATAGTTCACTATTTAAATTATTCTTACAAGATGTCAGTTGACAATCTCTGATTACATGTTGTAAAAGTTTTTCAATATTTCTATTTTTCAGCAGCACAAACCACATCTGCAACCACAGGGCGTAAGTTAAAACTTATTTAAGAAATTGGAAAATTGTTTATATTTTTATTGAAACGGATATCCATTTAAAGAAAAACAACCCATAATAAACATCAAACAAAAAGTGTTCAACATTATTTTTAAACATTTGTCAAATAAACATTTGTAAAATAGACATATTTTATTTCAAATATATGTCCATGATTTGGTTTTCTGTTTAATTTTTTTTTACATTTATAACATTGATTTGTTGATACAAAACAAATTGTTGATATCCCTCGCAAGAGCGGGAATTAACAACTTACACAAAAGATAACACAATGCTAAAATATTGAACCATGTATATTTTTTTTCCATTAATATACTATGTCCGAATTTTATCTTATTGTTTTTTTTCTGAACCTTTTCATTAAAATTGAAAAAAAAAACCCACAAAAACTTCATGGCTGGATATTTAGAGAAGCGGCAAGGGATGGAAAATTTTAAATGATGTAGCCTGAATTCTTCTTCTTGCAGCTGAGTAGAAAATGATAAGAAACTTTTTAACCACTGAATGCGTATATAAGACAATTTATCTATAAATTTTGTTTTTTGGTCAAATTTTACTATAATCGTTACCACTGTCCGAAATAATAGCGAGCACCATAGACAACATGTACGAACGGAGGAAATTCGAGTTGAATCTGCACATTGTTCAAAGAAAATTGTGTGGACCCGCGTGAAAAAGTTCTACATATTCAAATAATTCTTTGCAGTGCATAGCAACATGGTGGAACAGGAAGTGTTTCTACGGAAAATTCTTACCTGTAAATCGCATACATCATTTTCATTTAACAATAAAAAGTCCTTTTCAAAACATTTTAAGTAATCAACACATATGCTTACGTAAAAAAACTGTACCTATCTGAACTTTTGCTGACATATGACGTCATTTCCTCCCCCGAATTTGTCCGAAAACTTTCGAGCGCAAAAGAAAGTTAAGTATGACGTCACAGTGATCTCACGTTTTTTAATTTTCGAGGTGGATCAAGCATCTCTACTGGATGTAACGTGTAGGAAGTACTCAGTGTCAGTGTTAACGGTGACTCTTTAGCTGATTAGTTTTGTTTTGATAAATTTTTGCTTAGTAAATACACATGCAAGTTCCATGCTAAATTTACTGTCATATTGATATTGATACAATCATATATGCATACGTTAGGTAGGTGACAAAAAATTAATAAAAAAAAAAAGTCCAATCTTTATTAGATCTACGTGCAGCCACGTCATTTTGTAATGAATAAATAAAAGAAAAAAAGTAAACTGTTAAAATATCTACATGTATTTGTTATAGTTGCATATGTGGTCAATCACACACTAAAAAAAGGGTGAGGCAATCTGATCAAAATACAGATCTCTACATAAGCGCTTATGTAGAGATCTGTATTCTAATCAGATTGAGGGCTAGGGCACATATCTACAACGCTTATATAGCATACAAAAATTAAAAAAAATTAAAAACAAAATTGATGTCACAGAGGAAAATAATTAAAACACAGGTAACAACAAGAAACAAAATGAGAAATAGCAGAGACACACAATTTATTGTTTACTGATTTTAGCGATCATTATTAAAAGGTAAAGGAATGATAAAACATAATTGTATTGCATAAAAAAACGGCTTTGTGTTTATCAAAATATTTGATTAGGTCTGTTGAACATTTTAGTTTGCTTAAGTGAATAAGCCTAGGAAGGGACCATTCGAGTAAAAAGTTTGATAACTTCTGGTTCCTTGCGGTGGTAAAAGTCGAAGCCAAAGTTTTTTTGGTTAGGCCAAGTCCACGGGTTGCATTTAGCAATGATGACAGATGTGTGGTTCATTCTGCGCTCGCCCCAACGGTCACACCGTAAAACATATTAATTTAAGATAAGAGAGCGTTTAAAAAAAATCCACACTTTTTGGGAAATGTTGCCACCCCCTCCCCCCCCCCCCCATTAACTCCCCATTCAATGTATACATCATTTATTTTTATAGACTTAGAACACAACCTGTTCATTGTTTACAAATTAAATGTTTAATAACAATATATCGTGGTATAAAAATGAATGAAATTAAAAAATGCCAATGTATGCATCTTTTTTTGCGTATTTTTACTTTCCGCCATGATGTAAATTAGTCAAACTGCGTTTCTTGGCGCCCAATTCTGGAAAATTCTTTCCATGAAAATTAAAACCGCATCAATTTGTTCCATTTTATTTATGTCATATCCAAAGTATGGCTATCTGCACGCGATGCATGATGAACCCGTCCTACATTTTTTTCCATGACGTTTTAGTTACCAAGTTCTGGAATGTTCTATTCCATTTTCGCGAGAGCTCGCGCTTCGGTAGCTTCTATCTATCAAAACTGAAATCATGCAATTAAGAAAGGAATTGCCTTATTTCATTTTTTCAACATTTGTCAAATCCTAACCTCTTAAATGTTGTCTAAGTAAGTTCCTTGTAAATATATTCACTGTTTACGTAATCATTCAATATTATTTCATGGCAAGTATTAATGCCAACTGACTTGGATCGGCTAAAGCGTGTTCTCCTCTGCATTCTCATATTTGCTATTTGGGGCTGGTTTATCGAAAATGAAAGTAGGTTTTTAATTAATTTTTCAATAATTACTTATCAGGTAAAGTTCAGATATAAATTACGGACATCATATAACCATTTATGTCCAATACATATTTCTTTTTCGATATCTTTAACATTGCGATGCATACAATATTGATACAATAACGAATTTACATAGTCAACATGTCGACATTGTCGAAAATGTAAACAGGATATAAGAGGTACGATGTAGACACGATGTTGAATCGATGTCAATGAACATTGCAATGTCGAAGATGTTGACGATGTAAACTGAAAAGAAGGCACACGATGCAGACACGGTGTTGACTTGATGTTTGTCAACTGTTAACATTATGATATCTATAATGTCAGCGATGTAAACCGGATATAGGAGGTACGATGTCTACACGATGCCGATCAACATTGCAATGTTGACGATATAAACAGAAAAGAAGGCAAACGATGTAGACACAATGTCTATTTGATGTTGGTCAACATTGTTATGTCGACGATGTGAACAAGGAAAAAAGCACACGATGTAGACAGAATGTCTACTCGATGTTGGTCAGCATTGCGATGTCGACGATGTAAACAAAGAAAAAGAAGGCACACGATGTAGACACGATACGATGCCGATCAACATTGCAATGTTGACAATGACGACGATATAAACAAGAAAGAAGGCTGACAATTTGATAGACACGATGTTTGTCAACATTGCGAGGTTGTCGAAAACGTAAACAGGATATAAGAGATACGATGTAGACACGATGTTGACTCGAAGTCGATCAGCATTGCGATGTCGACGATGTGAACAGGAAAGAAGGCACACAATGTGCACACAATATCGATTCGATGTTTGTCAAAATGGCGATATTGAAAATGTAAACAGGATATAAAGGGTATGCTGCGAATACAAATTTGATAGTTATGCTCATATGAAATTAACACAATGTTGACTCGATGTTGGCCAACATTGCTATGTCGACAATATTGATAAAACATCGTGCATTAGACATATCTCAATATAAAACGAGGTGAAATTCCAAATGTATAAGCAGTTACTCTGGTGCTGGCAATTTTTAGTTTATTATCAAAATGTCGAAATTACGTCCCCACGAATATAATTGTGCTAAAATCCCACAATCCAAAGAAATTGGCCCCACTAAATCAAATGATTCCACAGTAGTGTACAGGTACATTTCTAAACGAGTTATATGTGTAATATATAGAAAATGCAACTTAGACCTACATATATATTCTTATATACTAAGAGACAATCTGTTACATTGTGAGATGTGTGTACCTGTATCCTTTGTGTCCTCCCCTACTGTCTTTGTCAATACAATTTTCATAAAAACAAAACAAAACGAAAATGTCTAAATTCATAAGTGTAGATATAAAAACTGATAGGTTACAGATAATGAAGCTTGTGCTAAACCTCTTACAACATCTCTGAAATTGATTTTAATCTAATAAACTATCATTAAACAAATTTAATGAATCACAGACATTCTGTTTATTGATTTTGGTAGCTCACTACACCAAGGGTTGTCCTTTACTTGACTTCACATCACAAGATGGCGATTCAAGTACTTTGTTAAATTGTTTCTTCTAATCAATTGTGTTGTAATTATCAATACCCAAAATGTGTAAGTATCGGGCTTGTATACCACGGATCCTAAGTTTAATTCCGTTAATATTTTTCTGAATTATTTTTCAAAAAAAATAAAACAAACTTGCATGTTTGTTCGACAATTTTACAAACCCTTGTCAAAACAATGGAACGTGCACAAACACAGGCAATGACTTAAACTGTGCATGTAAAGCTGGATACAATGGACCAGTGTGCGACAACAGTAAGTGCCATGATAGCTTAAATCTTTGCATCCATCTGAAACCAGAACAGATACCACTTTTGAATGTATTATTGTTATGTGTTTTAATTGAAATAAATAATTACTATCTTTTAAATTCCATTTATATTTCAAATTATAGACATGTATGAGCACTAAAGTCTGATAGTCGAACTATTCTCCAATGACCTGAATCCTATAACCGTTTCCATTGACTAGGGTATCATTACACCCAAAAGCAAAAAAAAAACAGAGGGTTTGCTTACATCAACTCTTGTTATATGAAATCTGTTGATAGGGACGTATCAAAATGTGCAACAAAAGAATATTTTACAAGTCAAAAAGATGAATACCAATATCTAAAGCTATAAAAGTGTAAATCTGTAAAACTAACCGATAACCAGAGGTCCATGGGTCATATTGCTTACCTGAGCAACAAAAGGCATGATAAAATCAGCTTCATTGACTCATAATACAAAATATCTGGACAATGTGGTATAATACATATAGATTCTGTATAAGAAAAAATTCCAGTTCCCCCTGGATATTCTTACATTCATAATCAAGTCCCTTTTCTAGCAGGATGATTTTTATAGTCATCACATTCAGCATTGTAGTTCTTAAAAAGGCTTAAAAGGGTACCTGCACACCAGCTAATGTGAAACGTATGTCAAAGAATTTAATGCAAAAAAACCGCATCGAAATCGATAAAAAAACGACGGAGTTACGCCGCCTTAAAGTGGCTATTTTTACCTGCTATGAGAAATTTAATCAAGAGAAAACAGAATTAGGCGATTAAGAGGCATCAGCGGAAGTGATGTCACGAGGTCAACAAGAGGGAAATTTCCTTACAAAACTATACATAATAAATTCGATTTTTCAGCCAAAATGATTGATATAGGTCTGATGTTTTGATGTATCTAGTTATTTTAAGTATTGGAGATTAAGAAATTTATATCCGTACTTATTTATTACAGTCAGATTTCTTTTTAAAAGATTTTAAAATTTGCTATTCTCGTCGCCTTTTTACCGATTAATACGATATCTTAAAACGCTTGCATGGGCAGATTTATGTTTATTATTCATTTTTTGATTACATAATATCATTTCACACACGAATGATTCGAGACAATGACACAGGTAAACTGGTAAACTAACAAAGACACTGCTCCAGACACATGTGTATTCTGGGGTATGTATACACATGGTACAGGAGTCTGGTGAACAAAGAGGAGGTTTCACACCTCTAGACTGGTAAATTGATTTGTGTATAATTAGCTACTCAATTGTTAAAAAATAAAACTGAAAAATAAATAAGACTGTGTAAAATCAAGCATTTGTAAGCTAATACATGTGTATAGTCCGTGATTAAAGACTCATGCATGAGACTATCAAAAAGAAAACTAATGTTCGAAATAAATGCCTTTATTGTTACTTATCTAATCACTTAAATAATGACCAAATGTACCATTTAGCAATTTAAACTTTTTATAGATCAAGTAATTATTTCGGAAGTAATTACGTTGGTCGTAATTTCTTGTTTAATAAAGTGCAACTTTCTTTCGAGCGCTATGTACAGCAATTTAACGCTTTAACTACCTATAGCTTAATTGTTCTACTTACAACGAATCATTATGAAATCTGAATAAACTTAAACATTTTGTTAAAGGATGTAAAAAAATGTAAAATGAAATTCCTTTATACTATTTTAAAAAGAAAACAATTTAATCATGCAGCCATCTTTGACTTTCGCCTTGATCTGTTTATAATCCCGTGTTTGTTTGTTAAAGAATGCATACTATTTTGATTGTTTTTGGTCCGATATCAATATAAATGAATAATCGGGCGACATCATTTGTAATTTTATGCCTTATACAAGGAATAGACCCCGCGTTACCTTTTACGAAATATGTTTTATCAATATTATGAATCAGTTATTAATGTCATGAAAAAATCATTCAAAAGAATGACAATATCAACAAAATATGCTTCTTATAACAATAGTGATTTGATTAATTATCATTTTGCTACATATGCTGTGCATTTATATGCAAAATGTGTTTCATTTTTGACTGAATTCATGAAGCAAACAAAATATCTGAATTCGGCATTTTTGTTCGATCAAATACGGGTTTTAACTTAAACAACAGTTTATTTAGACATCCAGGGTTGATAAGATATAAAACAACAGAAAACATGTTCATATATCGATAAAACAATGCAAGAAAACAGTTATCATACGATACTCCTGTTTCTCATAAAGCAGCGTTGACAAATCGGCTTGATTCAAAACTCGTTCAGGTGAGAAATTGGGTCTTCCCAAAATATTTTGAAAAATACTTATGCGATCGCTGTACAATTTTCAGACTGATGTTTTTTTAGATTTAAAGCTTTATTTTAAGTAAAAGGCTATTAAAAAATCAATGGTTTGGAGACTTTCCCTGTTACGTGTATACAACTGAATGAAGGAATTTTAATGCATGTCACAAAAATCAGCTTGGTGCAGGTGAAAGAACAATACACTTTGGGAAACCAACGGATTTACCCCAAGTTTATGTAGATCGCTCTTAATAAGTAAAAATGTGCCTTATTTTAAAGATTTGGCAAAATGTTTTAACAGTATCTTTAAAAAACGAAATATCTTTTTAAAGCCCAAGGAAGAACTTTAAAGTGTACGACAGAAAAAAGGATTTTAATTAAACGAAATTTCTCACTCAATGTCATTAAACACCTGCGACATAGAAGCACATATGACAACACAAAAATGCATCAAGTATTATCATCATTGTCAATACATAATATACACATTTTAAGAAATACTCCAGGTCAAACTATTTCTTCGTTGATTTAAAGAATATCGTTTTTCAGTCGTATTTTTGCTTTGGGACACCTTATCATAGCTGCGTTTTCCTTGGTACAACCGGATCCCCAATGTGTCCCCACCCTACTCCTAAAGATTTTAATTAATAAACAAATTTGAATCTACACTATCTAAAGTTGCTTTCACTAAAGTTACAGCTTTTCTAGGCAAATGGTTTCTTAGAAAAAGATTTATGGATAATTGTAAATTCCTATAGAAAAAATATACCCCCGCCCAATCATGACCCCATCCTATCCTTGGGGATCATGATTTGAATAAACTTGAATTTTTACTACCTGACGATGCTTCCACACAAGTGTTTGCTTTCCTGGCCAAATGGTTCTTGAGAAGATGATTTTTTAAACATTTATTTTATATGTTACTATGTAAAAAGTCGACCCTCCCCCATTGTGGCCCCGCCTTACCCCTGGGGGTCATGATTTTCACAACTTTGAATAAACACTATCTGAGAATGCTTCTACACAAATGTCAGCTTTCCTGGCCAAATGGTTTCCCAGAAGATTTTTAAAATTTAATCTAGATATCCTTATGTCAAAACACTGACCCACCCATTGTGGCCCCGCCCTACCCTAGGGAGTCATGATTTTCACAATTTGTTTTATCTACACTACCTTAGGATGCTTCCAAACAAGTTTCAGTTTTCCTGGCCGAATGGATCTTGAGAAGAAACACAATACTATTATTAATACTATTACATGCGTAGGGCATAGCTAAGTTAAACATATCAAGTATGGTCCATATATTGTGTATATTGTGTATGTCAACAATGAAAGTTGAATTTGTCCGCCATGATGCTTACTGACCTTGATCGGTTTTATTTTGGGACAACCAGAAAGACTTGAGAAGCGGATCATGAACTAACTATAGCAATTTCCCCATTCTAATCATAAATAACGCGGCAAATAAATATTTACTATTATATACTCTTTTCCTCAATGGTGGGTTAGTAATAAAACAAGGTTAGAGTGCTTATTTAAACTGATATTAACGTTATCAAGCCAATAACTCCAAGCGTAAATCCGATAAAATCACGAGAGAACTGTCATGGCCACTGAAAAAGACAACTCATCTACATTCTGGTGTGTGTTTTATGTAGTTTTGATTTATATACGGTTAAATTAGTTTGTTCAGCCTGAAATAAAAAAATCCTTTTATCTAAAGGAGGCCTAAAGAAAGGACATTTTTAAAACCGAAGTTAGTCACATTAAAAACGGATAACTTTGCATCATTATAGCGATCCTTTTGAATTGAATCCTTCTCCGGAAAACGTCAGATAGAAACAATTGGAAAGATCTCCATTTTTGAAGCTATGGTTTGAAATCTACAAGTCTGGCAATCCTATAAGACACGACAATGTGAATGTACATAAGAAATTAACTATTATTTGAAATGTTTGACTGTTCATATATATTTGTTTATTTTGTACATTCCATTACAGAAATAGACAAGTGTTCCTCAAACCCTTGTCAAAACAATGGAACGTGCACAAACAGAGGCGATGGCTTCAACTGTACATGTAAAGCTGGATACAATGGACAAGTGTGCGACAGTAAGTAGCATGATAACTTAAATCTTTGCATCCATCTGAAACCAGAACAAAGACCACTTTTGAATGTATTATTGTTATGTTTCTCAATTGAAATAAATAGTTACTATCTTTTAAATTCCATTTATATTTCAAATTATAGACATGTATGAGCACTAAAGTCTGATAGTGGAGCTACTCTCCGATGACCTGAATCCTATAACCGTTTCCATTGACTAGGGTATCTTTACACCCAAAAGCAAACATAAACTCTTCATTTATGAAATCTGTTGATAGGGACGTATCAAAATGTGCAACAAAAGAATATTATACAAGTCAAAAAGGTGAAAGCCAATATCTAAAGTTACAAAAGTGTATAGATGTAAAACTAACTGATAACAAATAGTCCATGGGTCACATCGCTCACCTAAGCTACAATAGTCATGATAAAATCAGCTTTATAGAGTCTGGCTTCCCACAGCGATGTGTAGAAAATCACTTGTTTGTACTTCATACAATATGACGTCTTAATCAACATTGACATCACATTCAGCATACCTTTCGATAGGTCTCAGGGAATGTATCGTAACGTTAAAAGTGAATCACATTTAAACTGCAATAAAACCGCTTGTTTCCTTTACATAGATGCAGTCGTTAACGTTAGAAATACATAAATCATTTATATCAATAATCAGTATTAAAAGATATGTAGATTTATAGCTTCATTTAAAGTAAAAGGCTATTCAAAAACTAATGGTTTGGAGACTTTCCCTGTTACGTGTATACAACCGAATAAAGGAATTTTAATGCAGGTCACAAAAATCAGTCTGGCGCAGGTGAAAGAACAATACACTTTGGAAAACCTTCGGATTTACCCCCAAGTTTATATAGATCGCAGTTAATTAGTAACAATGTGCCTTATTTTAATGATTTGGCATTATGTTTTAACAGTATCTTTAAAAAACGAAATATCTATTTAAAGCTCACGTTAAAGTGTACGACATAAAAAGGGATTTTTAATTTAAAAAAATTCTCATTTAATGTCATTAAACACCTGCGACAATGCGATTTAATAAGATAATATCCAATGTCAGGAAACGAACGTCATGTGACATAGAAGCACATATGACAACACAAAAATGCATCAAGTATTATCATCATTGTCAATATATAATATACAAATTATAAGAAATACTCCCGGTCAAACTATTTCTTCGTTGATTTAAAGAATATCGTTTTTCAGTCGTATTTTTGCTTTGGGACACCCTATCATAGCTGCGTTTTCCTTGGTACAACCGGATCCCCAATGTGTCCCCACCCTACTCCTAAAGATTTTAATTAATAAACAAATTTGAATCTACACTATCTAAAGTTGCTTTCACTAAAGTTACAGCTCTTCTAGGCAAATGATTTCTTAGAGAAAGATTTATGGATATTTGTAAATTCCTATAGAAAAAACATACCCCCGCCCAATCATGACCCCATCCTATCCTTGGGGATCATGATTTGAATAAACTTGAATTTTTACTACCTGACGATGCTTCCACACAAGTGTTTGCTTTCCTGGCCAAATGGTTCTTGAGAAGATGATTTTTTAAACATTTATTTTATATGTTACTATGTAAAAAGTCGACCCTCCCCCATTGTGGCCCCGCCTTACCCCTGGGGGTCATGATTTTCACAACTTTGAATAAACACTATCTGAGAATGCTTCTACACAAATGTCAGCTTTCCTGGCCAAATGGTTTCCCAGAAGATTTTTAAAATTTAATCTAGATATCCTTATGTCAAAACACTGACCCACCCATTGTGGCCCCGCCCTACCCTAGGGAGTCATGATTTTCACAATTTGTTTTATCTACACTACCTTAGGATGCTTCCAAACAAGTTTCAGTTTTCCTGGCCGAATGGATCTTGAGAAGAAACACAATACTATTATTAATACTATTACATGCGTAGGGCATAGCTAAGTTAAACATATCAAGTATGGTCCATATATTGTGTTTATTGTGTATGTCAACAATGAAAGTTGAATTTGTCCGCCATGATGCTTACTGACCTTGATCGGTTTTATTTTGGGACAACCAGAAAGACTTGAGAAGCGGATCATGAACTAACTATAGCAATTTCCCCATTCTAATCATAAATAACGCGGCAAATAAATATTTACTATTATATACTCTTTTCCTCAATGGTGGGTTAGTAATAAAACAAGGTTAGAGTGATTATTTAAACTGATATTAACGTTATCAAGCCAATAACTCCAAGCGTAAATCCGATAAAATCACGAGAGAACTGTCATGGCCACTGAAAAAGACAACTTATCTACATTCTGGTGTGTGTTTTATGTAGTTTTGATTTATATACGGTTAAATTAGTTTGTTCAGCCTGAAATAAAAAAATCCTTTTATCTAAAGGAGGCCTAAAGAAAGGACATTTTTAAAACCGAAGTTAGTCACATTAAAAACGGATAACTTTGCATCATTATAGCGATCCTTTTGAATTGAATCCTTCTCCGGAAAACGTCAGATAGAAACAATTGGAAAGATCTCCATTTTTGAAGCTATGGTTTGAAATCTACAAGTCTGGCAATCCTATTAGACACGACAATGTGAATGTACATAAGAAATTAACTATTATTTGAAATGTTTGACTGTTCATATATATTTGTTTATTTTGTACATTCCATTACAGAAATAGACAAGTGTTCCTCAAACCCTTGTCAAAACAATGGAACGTGCACAAACAGAGGCGATGGCTTCAACTGTACATGTAAAGCTGGATACAATGGACAAGTGTGCGACAGTAAGTAGCATGATAACTTAAAAGTGAATCACATTTAAACTGCAATAAAACCGCTTGTTTCCTTTACATAGATGCAGTCGTTAACGTTAGAAATACATAAATCATTTATATCAATAATCAGTATTAAAAGATATGTAGATTTATAGCTTCATTTAAAGTAAAAGGCTATTCAAAAACTAATGGTTTGGAGACTTTCCCTGTTACGTGTATACAACCGAATAAAGGAATTTTAATGCAGGTCACAAAAATCAGCTTGGCGCAGGTGAAAGAACAATACACTTTGGAAAACCAGCGGATTTACCCCCAAGTTTATATAGATCGCTGTTAATTAGTAACAATGTGCCTTATTTTAATGATTTGGCATTATGTTTTAACAGTATCTTTAAAAAACGAAATATCTATTTAAAGCTCACGTTAAAGTGTACGACATAAAAAGGGATTTTTAATTTAAAAAAATTCTCATTTAATGTCATTAAACACCTGCGACAATGCGATTTAATAAGATAATATCCAATGTCAGGAAACGAACGTCATGTGACATAGAAGCACATATGACAACACAAAAATGCATCAAGTATTATCATCATTGTCAATATATAATATACAAATTATAAGAAATACTCCCGGTCAAACTATTTCTTCGTTGATTTAAAGAATATCGTTTTTCAGTCGTATTTTTGCTTTGGGACACCCTATCATAGCTGCGTTTTCCTTGGTACAACCGGATCCCCAATGTGTCCCCACCCTACTCCTAAAGATTTTAATTAATAAACAAATTTGAATCTACACTATCTAAAGTTGCTTTCACTAAAGTTACAGCTCTTCTAGGCAAATGATTTCTTAGAAAAAGATTTATGGATATTTGTAAATTCCTATAGAAAAAACATACCCCCGCCCAATCATGACCCCATCCTATCCTTGGGGATCATGATTTGAATAAACTTGAATTTTTACTACCTGACGATGCTTCCCACACAAGTGTTTGCTTTCCTGGCCAAATGGTTCTTGAGAAGAAGATTTTTTTAAACATTTATTTTATATGTTACTATGTAAAAAGTCGACCCTCCCCCATTGTGGCCCCGCCTTACCCCTGGGGGTCATGATTTTCACAACTTTGAATAAACACTATCTGAGAATGCTTCTACACAAATGTCAGCTTTCCTGGCCAAATGGTTTCCCAGAAGAAGATTTTTAAAATTTAATGTAGATATCCCTATGTCAAAACACTGACCCACCCATTGTGGCCCCGCCCTACCCTCGGGAGTCATGATTTTCACAATTTGTTTTATCTACACTACCTTAGGATGCTTCCAAACAAGTTTCAGTTTTCCTGGCCGAATGGATCTTGAGAAGAAACACAATACTATTATTAATACTATTACATGCGTAGGGCATAGCTAAGTTAAACATATCAAGTATGGTCCATATATTGTGTATATTGTGTATGTCAACAATGAAAGTTGAATATGTCCGCCATGATGCTTACTGACCTTGATCGGTTTTATTTTGGGACAACCAGAAAGACTTGAGAAGCGGATCATGAACTAACTATAGCAATTTCCCCATTCTAATCATAAAAAACGCGGCAAATAAATATTTACTATTATATACTCTTTTCCTCAATGGTGGGTTAGTAATAAAACAAGGTTAGACTGCTTATTTAAACTGATATTAACGTTATCAAGCCAATAACTCCAAGCATAAATCCGATAAAATCATGAGAGAACTGTCATGGCCACTGAAAAAGAAAACTCATCTACATTCCGGTGTGTGTTTTATGTAGTTTTGATTTATATACGGTTAAATTAGTTTGTTCAGCCTGAAATAAAAAAATCCTTTTATCTAAAAGAGGCCTAAAGAAAGGACATTTTTAAAACCGAAGTTAGTCACATTAAAAACGGATAACTTTGCATCATTATAGCGATCCTTTTGAATTGAATCCTTCTCCGGAAAACGTCAGATAGAAACAATTGGAAAGATCTCCATTTTTGAAGCTATGGTTTGAAATCTACAAGTCTGGCAATCCTATAAGACACGACAATGTGAATGTACATAAGAAATTAACTATTATTTGAAATGTTTGACTGTTCATATATATTTGTTTATTTTGTACATTCCATTACAGAAATAGACAAGTGTTCCTCAAACCCTTGTCAAAACAATGGAACGTGCACAAACAGAGGCGATAGCTTCAACTGTACATGTAAAGCTGGATACAATGGACAAGTGTGCGACAGTAAGTAGCATGATAGCTTAAATCTTTGCATCCATCTGAAACCAGAACAAAGACCACTTTTGAATGTATTATTGTTATGTTTCTCAATTGAAATAAATAGTTACTATCTTTTAAATTCCATTTATATTTCAAATTATAGACATGTATGAGCACCAAAGTCTGATAGTCGAGCTACTCTCCAATGACCTGAATCCTATAACCGTTTCCATTGACTAGGGTATCTTTACACCCAAAAGCAAACATAAACTCTTCATTTATGAAATCTGTTGATAGGGACGTTTCAAAATGTGCAACAAAAGAATATTATACAAGTCAAAAAGGTGAATGCCAATATCTAAAGTTACAAAAGTGTATAGATGTAAAACTAACTGATAACAAATAGTCCATGGGCCACATCGCTCACCTAAGCTACAATAGTCATGATAAAATCAGCTTTATGGAGTCTGGCTTCCCACAGCGATGTGTAGAAAATCACTTGTTTGTACTTCATACAATATGACGTCTTAATCAACATTGACATCACATTCAGCATACCTTTCGATAGGTCTCAGGGAATGTATCGTAACGTTAAAAGTGAATCACATTTAAACTGCAATAAAACCGCTTGTTTCCTTTACATAGATGCAGTCGTTAACGTTAGAAATTCATAAATCATTTATATCAATAATCAGTATTAAAAGATATGTAGATTTATAGCTTCATTTAAAGTAAAAGGCTATTCAAAAACTAATGGTTTGGAGACTTTCCCTGTTACGTGTATACAACCGAATAAAGGAATTTTAATGCAGGTCACAAAAATCAGCTTGGCGCAGGTGAAAGAACAATACACTTTGGAAAACCAGCGGATTTACCCCCAAGTTTATATAGATCGCTGTTAATTAGTAACAATGTGCCTTATTTTAATGATTTGGCATTATGTTTTAACAGTATCTTTAAAAAACGAAATATCTATTTAAAGCTCACGTTAAAGTGTACGACATAAAAAGGGATTTTTAATTTAAAAAAATTCTCATTTAATGTCATTAAACACCTGCGACAATGCGATTTAATAAGATAATATCCAATGTCAGGAAACGAACGTCATGTGACATAGAAGCACATATGACAACACAAAAATGCATCAAGTATTATCATCATTGTCAATATATAATATACAAATTATAAGAAATACTCCCGGTCAAACTATTTCTTCGTTGATTTAAAGATATCGTTTTTCAGTCGTATTTTTGCTTTGGGACATCTTATCATAGCTGCGTTTTCCTTGGTACAACCGGATCCCCAATGTGTCACCACCCTAATCCTAAAGATTTTAATGAATAAACAAATTTGAATTTACACTATCTAAAGTTGCTTTCACTAAAGTTACAGCTTTTCTAGGCAAATGATTTCTTAGAAAAAGATTTATGGATATTTGTAAATTCCTATAGAAAAAACATACCCCCGCCCAATCATGACCCCATCCTATCCTTGGGGATCATGATTTGAATAAACTTGAATTTTTACTACCTGACGATGCTTTCACACAAGTGTTTGCTTTCCTGGCCAAATGGTTCTTGAGAAGAAGATTTTTTTAAACATTTATTTTATATGTTACTATGTAAAAATTCGACCCTCCCCCATTGTGGCCCCGCCTTACCCCTGGGGGTCATGATTTTCACAACTTTGAATAAACACTATCTGAGAATGCTTCTACACAAATGTCAGCTTTCCTGGTCAAATGGTTTCCCAGAAGAAGATTTTTAAAATTTAATGTAGATATCCCTATGTCAAAACACTGACCCACCCATTGTGGCCCCGCCCTACCCTCGGGAGTCATGATTTTCACAATTTGTTTTATCTACACTACCTTAGGATGCTTCCAAACAAGTTTCAGTTTTCCTGGCCGAATGGATCTTGAGAAGAAACACAATACTATTATTAATACTATTACATGCGTAGGGCATAGCTAAGTTAAACATATCAAGTATGGTCCATATATTGTGTATATTGTGTATGTCAACAATGAAAGTTGAATTTGTCCGCCATGATGCTTACTGACCTTGATCGGTTTTATTTTGGGACAACCAGAAAGACTTAAGAAGCGGATCATGAACTAACTTAGCAATTTCCACATTCTAATCATAAATAACGCGGCAAATAAATATTTACTATTATATACTCTTTTCCTCAATGGTGGGTTAGTAATAAAACAAGGTTAGACTGCTTATTTAAACTGATATTAACGTTATCAAGCCAATAACTCCAAGCATAAATCCGATAAAATCATGAGAGAACTGTCATGGCCACTGAAAAAGAAAACTCATCTACATTCCGGTGTGTGTTTTATGTAGTTTTGATTTATATACGGTTAAATTAGTTTGTTCAGCCTGAAATAAAAAAATCCTTTTATCTAAAGGAGGCCTAAAGAAAGGACATTTTTAAAACCGAAGTTAGTCACATTAAAAACGGATAACTTTGCATCATTATAGCGATCCTTTTGAATTGAATCTTTCTCCGGAAAACGTCAGATAGAAACAATTGGAAAGATCTCCATTTTTGAAGCTATGGTTTGAAATCTACAAGTCTGGCAATCCTATAAGACACGACAATGTGAATGTACATAAGAAATTAACTATTATTTGAAATGTTTGACTGTTCATATATATTTGTTTATTTTGTACATTCCATTACAGAAATAGACAAGTGTTCCTCAAACCCTTGTCAAAACAATGGAACGTGCACAAACAGAGGTGATGGCTTCAACTGTACATGTAAAGCTGGATACAATGGACAAGTGTGCGACAGTAAGTAGCATGATAACTTAAAAGTGAATCACATTTAAACTGCAATAAAACCGCTTGTTTCCTTTACATAGATGCAGTCGTTAACGTTAGAAATACATAAATCATTTATATCAATAATCAGTATTAAAAGATATGTAGATTTATAGCTTCATTTAAAGTAAAAGGCTATTCAAAAACTAATGGTTTGGAGACTTTCCCTGTTACGTGTATACAACCGAATAAAGGAATTTTAATGCAGGTCACAAAAATCAGCTTGGCGCAGGTGAAAGAACAATACACTTTGGAAAACCAGCGGATTTACCCCCAAGTTTATATAGATCGCTGTTAATTAGTAACAATGTGCCTTATTTTAATGATTTGGCATTATGTTTTAACAGTATCTTTAAAAAACGAAATATCTATTTAAAGCTCACGTTAAAGTGTACGACATAAAAAGGGATTTTTAATTTTAAAAAAATTCTCATTTAATGTCATTAAACACCTGCGACAATGCGATTTAATAAGATAATATCCAATGTCAGGAAACGAACGTCATGTGACATAGAAGCACATATGACAACACAAAAATGCATCAAGTATTATCATCATTGTCAATATATAATATACAAATTATAAGAAATACTCCCGGTCGTACTATTTCTTCGTTGATTTAAAGAATATCGTTTTTCAGTCGCATTTTTGCTTTGGGACACCTTATCATAGCTGCGTTTTCCTTGGTACAACCGGATCCCCAATGTGTCCCCACCCTACTCCTAAAGATTTTAATTAATAAACAAATTTGAATCTACACTATCTAAAGTTGCTTTCACTAAAGTTTCAGCTTTTCTAGGCAAATGATTTCTTAGAAAAAGATTTATGGATATTTGTAAATTCCTATAGAAAAAACATACCCCCGCCCAATCATGACCCCATCCTATCCTTGGGGATCATGATTTGAATAAACTTGAATTTTTACTACCTGACGATGCTTCCACACAAGTGTTTGCTTTCCTGGCCAAATGGTTCTTGAGAAGAAGATTTTTTTAAACATTTATTTTATATGTTACTATGTAAAAATTCGACCCTCCCCCATTGTGGCCCCGCCTTACCCCTGGGGGTCATGATTTTCACAACTTTGAATAAACACTATCTGAGAATGCTTCTACACAAATGCCAGTTTTCCTGGCCAAATGGTTTCCCAGAAGAAGATTTTTAAAATTTAATGTAGATATCCCTATGTCAAAACACTGACCCACCCATTGTGGCCCCGCCCTACCCTCGGGAGTCATGATTTTCACAATTTGTTTTATCTACACTACCTTAGGATGCTTCCAAACAAGTTTCAGTTTTCCTGGCCGAATGGATCTTGAGAAGAAACACAATACTATTATTAATACTATTACATGCGTAGGGCATAGCTAAGTTAAACATATCAAGTATGGTCCATATATTGTGTATATTGTGTATGTCAACAATGAAAGTTGAATATGTCCGCCATGATGCTTACTGACCTTGATCGGTTTTATTTTGGGACAACCAGAAAGACTTGAGAAGCGGATCATGAACTAACTATAGCAATTTCCCCATTCTAATCATAAAAAACGCGGCAAATAAATATTTACTATTATATACTCTTTTCCTCAATGGTGGGTTAGTAATAAAACAAAGTTAGACTGCTTATTTAAACTGATATTAACGTTATCAAGCCAATAACTCCAAGCATAAATCCGATAAAATCATGAGAGAACTGTCATGGCCACTGAAAAAGAAAACTCATCTACATTCTGGTGTGTGTTTTATGTAGTTTTGATTTATATACCATTAAATTAGTTTGTTCAGCCTGAAATAAAAAAATCCTTTTATCTAAAGGAGGCCTAAAGAAAGGACATTTTTAAAACCGAAGTTAGTCACATTAAAAACGGATAACTTTGCATCATTATAGCGATCCTTTTGAATTGAATCCTTCTCCGGAAAACGTCAGATAGAAACAATTGGAAAGGTCTCCATTTTTGAAGCTATGGTTTGAAATCTACAAGTCTGGCAATCCTATAAGACACGACAATGTGAATGTACATAAGAAATTAACTATTATTTGAAATGTTTGACTGTTCATATATATTTGTTTATTTTGTACATTCCATTACAGAAATAGACAAGTGTTCCTCAAACCCTTGTCAAAACAATGGAACGTGCACAAACAGAGGCGATGGCTTCAACTGTACATGTAAAGCTGGATACAATGGACAAGTGTGCGACAGTAAGTAGCATGATAACTTAAAAGTGAATCACATTTAAACTGCAATAAAACCGCTTGTTTCCTTTACATAGATGCAGTCGTTAACGTTAGAAATACATAAATCATTTATATCAATAATCAGTATTAAAAGATATGTAGATTTATAGCTTCATTTAAAGTAAAAGGCTATTCAAAAACTAATGGTTTGGAGACTTTCCCTGTTACGTGTATACAACCGAATAAAGGAATTTTAATGCAGGTCACAAAAATCAGCTTGGCGCAGGTGAAAGAACAATACACTTTGGAAAACCAGCGGATTTACCCCCAAGTTTATATAGATCGCTGTTAATTAGTAACAATGTGCCTTATTTTAATGATTTGGCATTATGTTTTAACAGTATCTTTAAAAAACGAAATATCTATTTAAAGCTCACGTTAAAGTGTACGACATAAAAAGGGATTTTTAATTTTAAAAAAATTCTCATTTAATGTCATTAAACACCTGCGACAATGCGATTTAATAAGATAATATCCAATGTCAGGAAACGAACGTCATGTGACATAGAAGCACATATGACAACACAAAAATGCATCAAGTATTATCATCATTGTCAATATATAATATACAAATTATAAGAAATACTCCCGGTCGTACTATTTCTTCGTTGATTTAAAGAATATCGTTTTTCAGTCGTATTTTTGCTTTCGGACACCTTATCATAGCTGCGTTTTCCTTGGTACAACCGGATCCCCAATGTGTCCCCACCCTACTCCTAAAGATTTTAATTAATAAACAAATTTGAATCTACACTATCTAAAGTTGCTTTCACTAAAGTTTCAGCTTTTCTAGGCAAATGATTTCTTAGAAAAAGATTTATGGATATTTGTAAATTCCTATAGAAAAAACATACCCCCGCCCAATCATGACCCCATCCTATCCTTGGGGACCATGATTTGAATAAACTTGAATTTTTACTACCTGACGATGCTTCCACACAAGTGTTTGCTTTCCTGGCCAAATGGTTCTTGAGAAGAAGATTTTTTTAAACATTTATTTTATATGTTACTATGTAAAAATTCGACCCTCCCCCATTGTGGCCCCGCCTTACCCCTGGGGGTCATGATTTTCACAACTTTGAATAAACACTATCTGAGAATGCTTCTACACAAATGCCAGTTTTCCTGGCCAAATGGTTTCCCAGAAGAAGATTTTTAAAATTTAATGTAGATATCCCTATGTCAAAACACTGACCCACCCATTGTGGCCCCGCCCTACCCTCGGGAGTCATGATTTTCACAATTTGTTTTATCTACACTACCTTAGGATGCTTCCAAACAAGTTTCAGTTTTCCTGGCCGAATGGATCTTGAGAAGAAACACAATACTATTATTAATACTATTACATGCGTAGGGCATAGCTAAGTTAAACATATCAAGTATGGTCCATATATTGTGTATATTGTGTATGTCAACAATGAAAGTTGAATTTGTCCGCCATGATGCTTACTGAACTTGATCGGTTTTATTTTGGGACAACCAGAAAGACTTGAGAAGCGGATCATGAACTAACTATAGCAATTTCCCCATTCTAATCATAAAAAACGCGGCAAATAAATATTTACTATTATATACTCTTTTCCTCAATGGTGGGTTAGTAATAAAACAAGGTTAGACTGCTTATTTAAACTGATATTAACGTTATCAAGCCAATAACTCCAAGCATAAATCCGATAAAATCATGAGAGAACTGTCATGGCCACTGAAAAAGACAACTCATCTACATTCTGGTGTGTGTTTTATGTAGTTTTGATTTATATACGGTTAAATTAGTTTGTTCAGCCTGAAATAAAAAAATCCTTTTATCTAAAGGAGGCCTAAAGAAAGGACATTTTTAAAACCGAAGTTAGTCACATTAAAAACGGATAACTTTGCATCATTATAGCGATCCTTTTGAATTGAATCCTTCTCCGGAAAACGTCAGATAGAAACAATTGGAAAGATCTCCATTTTTGAAGCTATGGTTTGAAATCTACAAGTCTGGCAATCCTATAAGACACGACAATGTGAATGTACATAAGAAATTAACTATTATTTGAAATGTTTGACTGTTCATATATATTTGTTTATTTTGTACATTCCATTACAGAAATAGACAAGTGTTCCTCAAACCCTTGTCAAAACAATGGAACGTGCACAAACAGAGGTGATGGCTTCAACTGTACATGTAAAGCTGGATACAATGGACAAGTGTGCGACAGTAAGTAGCATGATAGCTTAAATCTTTGCATCCATCTGAAACCAGAACAAAGACCACTTTTGAATGTATTATTGTTATGTTTCTCAATTGAAATAAATAGTTACTATCTTTTAAATTCCATTTATATTTCAAATTATAGACATGTATGAGCACTAAAGTCTGATAGTCGAGCTACTCTCCAATCTCCTGAATCCTATAACCGTTTCCATTGACTAGGGTATCTTTACACCCAAAAGCAAACATAAACTCTTCATTTATGAAATCTGTTGATAGGGACGTTTCAAAATGTGCAACAAAAGAATATTATACAAGTCAAAAAGGTGAATGCCAATATCTAAAGTTACAAAAGTGTATAGATGTAAAACTAACTGATAACAAATAGTCCATGGGCCACATCGCTCACCTAAGCTACAATAGTCATGATAAAATCAGCTTTATGGAGTCTGGCTTCCCACAGCGATGTGTAGAAAATCACTTGTTTGTACTTCATACAATATGACGTCTTAATCAACATTGACATCACATTCAGCATACCTTTCGATAGGTCTCAGGGAATGTATCGTAACGTTAAAAGTGAATCACATTTAAACTGCAATAAAACCGCTTGTTTACTTTACATAGATGCAGTCGTTAACGTTAGAAATACATAAATCATTTATATCAATAATCAGTATTAAAAGATATGTAGATTTATAGCTTCATTTAAAGTAAAAGGCTATTCAAAAACTAATGGTTTGGAGACTTTCCCTGTTACGTGTATACAACCGAATAAAGGAATTTTAATGCAGGTCACAAAAATCAGCTTGGCGCAGGTGAAAGAACAATACACTTTGGAAAACCAGCGGATTTACCCCCAAGTTTATATAGATCGCTGTTAATTAGTAACAATGTGCCTTATTTTAATGATTTGGCATTATGTTTTAACAGTATCTTTAAAAAACGAAATATCTATTTAAAGCTCACGTTAAAGTGTACGACATAAAAAGGGATTTTTAATTTTAAAAAAATTCTCATTTAATGTCATTAAACACCTGCGACAATGCGATTTAATAAGATAATATCCAATGTCAGGAAACGAACGTCATGTGACATAGAAGCACATATGACAACACAAAAATGCATCAAGTATTATCATCATTGTCAATATATAATATACAAATTATAAGAAATACTCCCGGTCGTACTATTTCTTCGTTGATTTAAAGAATATCGTTTTTCAGTCGTATTTTTGCTTTCGGACACCTTATCATAGCTGCGTTTTCCTTGGTACAACCGGATCCCCAATGTGTCCCCACCCTACTCCTAAAGATTTTAATTAATAAACAAATTTGAATCTACACTATCTAAAGTTGCTTTCACTAAAGTTTCAGCTTTTCTAGGCAAATGATTTCTTAGAAAAAGATTTATGGATATTTGTAAATTCCTATAGAAAAAACATACCCCCGCCCAATCATGACCCCATCCTATCCTTGGGGACCATGATTTGAATAAACTTGAATTTTTACTACCTGACGATGCTTCCACACAAGTGTTTGCTTTCCTGGCCAAATGGTTCTTGAGAAGAAGATTTTTTTAAACATTTATTTTATATGTTACTATGTAAAAATTCGACCCTCCCCCATTGTGGCCCCGCCTTACCCCTGGGGGTCATGATTTTCACAACTTTGAATAAACACTATCTGAGAATGCTTCTACACAAATGCCAGTTTTCCTGGCCAAATGGTTTCCCAGAAGAAGATTTTTAAAATTTAATGTAGATATCCCTATGTCAAAACACTGACCCACCCATTGTGGCCCCGCCCTACCCTCGGGAGTCATGATTTTCACAATTTGTTTTATCTACACTACCTTAGGATGCTTCCAAACAAGTTTCAGTTTTCCTGGCCGAATGGATCTTGAGAAGAAACACAATACTATTATTAATACTATTACATGCGTAGGGCATAGCTAAGTTAAACATATCAAGTATGGTCCATATATTGTGTATATTGTGTATGTCAACAATGAAAGTTGAATTTGTCCGCCATGATGCTTACTGACCTTGATCGGTTTTATTTTGGGACAACCAGAAAGACTTGAGAAGCGGATCATGAACTAACTATAGCAATTTCCCCATTCTAATCATAAAAAACGCGGCAAATAAATATTTACTATTATATACTCTTTTCCTCAATGGTGGGTTAGTAATAAAACAAGGTTAGACTGCTTATTTAAACTGATATTAACGTTATCAAGCCAATAACTCCAAGCATAAATCCGATAAAATCATGAGAGAACTGTCATGGCCACTGAAAAAGACAACTCATCTACATTCTGGTGTGTGTTTTATGTAGTTTTGATTTATATACGGTTAAATTAGTTTGTTCAGCCTGAAATAAAAAAATCCTTTTATCTAAAGGAGGCCTAAAGAAAGGACATTTTTAAAACCGAAGTTAGTCACATTAAAAACGGATAACTTTGCATCATTATAGCGATCCTTTTGAATTGAATCCTTCTCCGGAAAACGTCAGATAGAAACAATTGGAAAGATCTCCATTTTTGAAGCTATGGTTTGAAATCTACAAGTCTGGCAATCCTATAAGACACGACAATGTGAATGTACATAAGAAATTAACTATTATTTGAAATGTTTGACTGTTCATATATATTTGTTTATTTTGTACATTCCATTACAGAAATAGACAAGTGTTCCTCAAACCCTTGTCAAAACAATGGAACGTGCACAAACAGAGGTGATGGCTTCAACTGTACATGTAAAGCTGGATACAATGGACAAGTGTGCGACAGTAAGTAGCATGATAGCTTAAATCTTTGCATCCATCTGAAACCAGAACAAAGACCACTTTTGAATGTATTATTGTTATGTTTCTCAATTGAAATAAATAGTTACTATCTTTTAAATTCCATTTATATTTCAAATTATAGACATGTATGAGCACTAAAGTCTGATAGTCGAGCTACTCTCCAATCTCCTGAATCCTATAACCGTTTCCATTGACTAGGGTATCTTTACACCCAAAAGCAAACATAAACTCTTCATTTATGAAATCTGTTGATAGGGACGTTTCAAAATGTGCAACAAAAGAATATTATACAAGTCAAAAAGGTGAATGCCAATATCTAAAGTTACAAAAGTGTATAGATGTAAAACTAACTGATAACAAATAGTCCATGGGCCACATCGCTCACCTAAGCTACAATAGTCATGATAAAATCAGCTTTATGGAGTCTGGCTTCCCACAGCGATGTGTAGAAAATCACTTGTTTGTACTTCATACAATATGACGTCTTAATCAACATTGACATCACATTCAGCATACCTTTCGATAGGTCTCAGGGAATGTATCGTAACGTTAAAAGTGAATCACATTTAAACTGCAATAAAACCGCTTGTTTCCTTTACATAGATGCAGTCGTTAACGTTAGAAATACATAAATCATTTATATCAATAATCAGTATTAAAAGATATGTAGATTTATAGCTTCATTTAAAGTAAAAGGCTATTCAAAAACTAATGGTTTGGAGACTTTCCCTGTTACGTGTATACAACCGAATAAAGGAATTTTAATGCAGGTCACAAAAATCAGCTTGGCGCAGGTGAAAGAACAATACACTTTGGAAAACCAGCGGATTTACCCCCAAGTTTATATAGATCGCTGTTAATTAGTAACAATGTGCCTTATTTTAATGATTTGGCATTATGTTTTAACAGTATCTTTAAAAAACGAAATATCTATTTAAAGCTCACGTTAAAGTGTACGACATAAAAAGGGATTTTTAATTTAAAAAAATTCTCATTTAATGTCATTAAACACCTGCGACAATGCGATTTAATAAGATAATATCCAATGTCAGGAAACGAACGTCATGTGACATAGAAGCACATATGACAACACAAAAATGCATTAAGTATTATCATCATTGTCAATATATAATATACAAATTATAAGAAATACTCCCGGTCAAACTATTTCTTCGTTGATTTAAAGATATCGTTTTTCAGTCGTATTTTTGCTTTGGGACATCTTATCATAGCTGCGTTTTCCTTGGTACAACCGGATCCCCAATGTGTCACCACCCTAATCCTAAAGATTTTAATGAATAAACAAATTTGAATTTACACTATCTAAAGTTGCTTTCACTAAAGTTACAGCTTTTCTAGGCAAATGATTTCTTAGAAAAAGATTTATGGATATTTGTAAATTCCTATAGAAAAAACATACCCCCGCCCAATCATGACCCCATCCTATCCTTGGGGATCATGATTTGAATAAACTTGAATTTTTACTACCTGACGATGCTTCCCACACAAGTGTTTGCTTTCCTGGCCAAATGGTTCTTGAGAAGAAGATTTTTTTAAACATTTATTTTATATGTTACTATGTAAAAATTCGACCCTCCCCCATTGTGGCCCCGCCTTACCCCTGGGGGTCATGATTTTCACAACTTTGAATAAACACTATCTGAGAATGCTTCTACACAAATGTCAGCTTTCCTGGTCAAATGGTTTCCCAGAAGAAGATTTTTAAAATTTAATGTAGATATCCCTATGTCAAAACACTGACCCACCCATTGTGGCCCCGCCCTACCCTCGGGAGTCATGATTTTCACAATTTGTTTTATCTACACTACCTTAGGATGCTTCCAAACAAGTTTCAGTTTTCCTGGCCGAATGGATCTTGAGAAGAAACACAATACTATTATTAATACTATTACATGCGTAGGGCATAGCTAAGTTAAACATATCAAGTATGGTCCATATATTGTGTATATTGTGTATGTCAACAATGAAAGTTGAATTTGTCCGCCATGATGCTTACTGACCTTGATCGGTTTTATTTTGGGACAACCAGAAAGACTTAAGAAGCGGATCATGAACTAACTTAGCAATTTCCACATTCTAATCATAAATAACGCGGCAAATAAATATTTACTATTATATACTCTTTTCCTCAATGGTGGGTTAGTAATAAAACAAGGTTAGACTGCTTATTTAAACTGATATTAACGTTATCAAGCCAATAACTCCAAGCATAAATCCGATAAAATCATGAGAGAACTGTCATGGCCACTGAAAAAGAAAACTCATCTACATTCCGGTGTGTGTTTTATGTAGTTTTGATTTATATACGGTTAAATTAGTTTGTTCAGCCTGAAATAAAAAAATCCTTTTATCTAAAGGAGGCCTAAAGAAAGGACATTTTTAAAACCGAAGTTAGTCACATTAAAAACGGATAACTTTGCATCATTATAGCGATCCTTTTGAATTGAATCCTTCTCCGGAAAACGTCAGATAGAAACAATTGGAAAGATCTCCATTTTTGAAGCTATGGTTTGAAATCTACAAGTCTGGCAATCCTATAAGACACGACAATGTGAATGTACATAAGAAATTAACTATTATTTGAAATGTTTGACTGTTCATATATATTTGTTTATTTTGTACATTCCATTACAGAAATAGACAAGTGTTCCTCAAACCCTTGTCAAAACAATGGAACGTGCACAAACAGAGGTGATGGCTTCAACTGTACATGTAAAGCTGGATACAATGGACAAGTGTGCGACAGTAAGTAGCATGATAGCTTAAATCTTTGCATCCATCTGAAACCAGAACAAAGACCACTTTTGAATGTATTATTGTTATGTTTCTCAATTGAAATAAATAGTTACTATCTTTTAAATTCCATTTATATTTCAAATTATAGACATGTATGAGCACTAAAGTCTGATAGTCGAGCTACTCTCCAATCTCCTGAATCCTATAACCGTTTCCATTGACTAGGGTATCTTTACACCCAAAAGCAAACATAAACTCTTCATTTATGAAATCTGTTGATAGGGACGTTTCAAAATGTGCAACAAAAGAATATTATACAAGTCAAAAAGGTGAATGCCAATATCTAAAGTTACAAAAGTGTATAGATGTAAAACTAACTGATAACAAATAGTCCATGGGCCACATCGCTCACCTAAGCTACAATAGTCATGATAAAATCAGCTTTATGGAGTCTGGCTTCCCACAGCGATGTGTAGAAAATCACTTGTTTGTACTTCATACAATATGACGTCTTAATCAACATTGACATCACATTCAGCATACCTTTCGATAGGTCTCAGGGAATGTATCGTAACGTTAAAAGTGAATCACATTTAAACTGCAATAAAACCGCTTGTTTACTTTACATAGATGCAGTCGTTAACGTTAGAAATACATAAATCATTTATATCAATAATCAGTATTAAAAGATATGTAGATTTATAGCTTCATTTAAAGTAAAAGGCTATTCAAAAACTAATGGTTTGGAGACTTTCCCTGTTACGTGTATACAACCGAATAAAGGAATTTTAATGCAGGTCACAAAAATCAGCTTGGCGCAGGTGAAAGAACAATACACTTTGGAAAACCAGCGGATTTACCCCCAAGTTTATATAGATCGCTGTTAATTAGTAACAATGTGCCTTATTTTAATGATTTGGCATTATGTTTTAACAGTATCTTTAAAAAACGAAATATCTATTTAAAGCTCACGTTAAAGTGTACGACATAAAAAGGGATTTTTAATTTTAAAAAAATTCTCATTTAATGTCATTAAACACCTGCGACAATGCGATTTAATAAGATAATATCCAATGTCAGGAAACGAACGTCATGTGACATAGAAGCACATATGACAACACAAAAATGCATCAAGTATTATCATCATTGTCAATATATAATATACAAATTATAAGAAATACTCCCGGTCGTACTATTTCTTCGTTGATTTAAAGAATATCGTTTTTCAGTCGTATTTTTGCTTTGGGACACCTTATCATAGCTGCGTTTTCCTTGGTACAACCGGATCCCCAATGTGTCCCCACCCTACTCCTAATGATTTCAATTAATAAACAAATTTGAATCTACACTATCTAAAGTTGCTTTCACTAAAGTTTCAGCTTTTCTAGGCAAATGATTTCTTAGAAAAAGATTTATGGATATTTGTAAATTCCTATAGAAAAAACATACCCCCGCCCAATCATGACCCCATCCTATCCTTGGGGATCATGATTTGAATAAACTTGAATTTTTACTACCTGACGATGCTTCCACACAAGTGTTTGCTTTCCTGGCCAAATGGTTCTTGAGAAGAAGATTTTTTTAAACATTTATTTTATATGTTACTATGTAAAAATTCGACCCTCCCCCATTGTGGCCCCGCCTTACCCCTGGGGGTCATGATTTTCACAACTTTGAATAAACACTATCTGAGAATGCTTCTACACAAATGCCAGTTTTCCTGGCCAAATGGTTTCCCAGAAGAAGATTTTTAAAATTTAATGTAGATATCCCTATGTCAAAACACTGACCCACCCTTTGTGGCCCCGCCCTACCCTCGGGAGTCATGATTTTCACAATTTGTTTTATCTACACTACCTTAGGATGCTTCCAAACAAGTTTCAGTTTTCCTGGCCGAATGGATCTTGAGAAGAAACACAATACTATTATTAATACTATTACATGCGTAGGGCATAGCTAAGTTAAACATATCAAGTATGGTCCATATATTGTGTATATTGTGTATGTCAACAATGAAAGTTGAATTTGTCCGCCATGATGCTTACTGACCTTGATCGGTTTTATTTTGGGACAACCAGAAAGACTTGAGAAGCGGATCATGAACTAACTATAGCAATTTCCCCATTCTAATCATAAATAACGCGGCAAATAAATATTTACTATTATATACTCTTTTCCTCAATGGAGGGTTAGTAATAAAACAAGGTTAGACTGCTTATTTAAACTGATATTAACGTTATCAAGCCAATAACTCCAAGCGTAAATCCGATAAAATCATGAGAGAACTGTCATGGCCACTGAAAAAGAAAACTCATCTACATTCTGGTGTGTGTTTTATGTAGTTTTGATTTATATACGGTTAAATTAGTTTGTTCAGCCTGAAATAAAAAAATCCTTTTATCTAAAGGAGGCCTAAAGAAAGGACATTTTTAAAACCGAAGTTAGTCACATTAAAAACGGATAACTTTGCATCATTATAGCGATCCTTTTGAATTGAATCCTTCTCCGGAAAACGTCAGATAGAAACAATTGGAAAGGTCTCCATTTTTGAAGCTATGGTTTGAAATCTACAAGTCTGGCAATCCTATAAGACACGACAATGTGAATGTACATAAGAAATTAACTATTATTTGAAATGTTTGACTGTTCATATATATTTGTTTATTTTGTACATTCCATTACAGAAATAGACAAGTGTTCCTCAAACCCTTGTCAAAACAATGGAACGTGCACAAACAGAGGCGATGGCTTCAACTGTACATGTAAAGCTGGATACAATGGACAAGTGTGCGACAGTAAGTAGCATGATAACTTAAAAGTGAATCACATTTAAACTGCAATAAAACCGCTTGTTTCCTTTACATAGATGCAGTCGTTAACGTTAGAAATACATAAATCATTTATATCAATAATCAGTATTAAAAGATATGTAGATTTATAGCTTCATTTAAAGTAAAAGGCTATTCAAAAACTAATGGTTTGGAGACTTTCCCTGTTACGTGTATACAACCGAATAAAGGAATTTTAATGCAGGTCACAAAAATCAGCTTGGCGCAGGTGAAAGAACAATACACTTTGGAAAACCAGCGGATTTACCCCCAAGTTTATATAGATCGCTGTTAATTAGTAACAATGTGCCTTATTTTAATGATTTGGCATTATGTTTTAACAGTATCTTTAAAAAACGAAATATCTATTTAAAGCTCACGTTAAAGTGTACGACATAAAAAGGGATTTTTAATTTTAAAAAAATTCTCATTTAATGTCATTAAACACCTGCGACAATGCGATTTAATAAGATAATATCCAATGTCAGGAAACGAACGTCATGTGACATAGAAGCACATATGACAACACAAAAATGCATCAAGTATTATCATCATTGTCAATATATAATATACAAATTATAAGAAATACTCCCGGTCGTACTATTTCTTCGTTGATTTAAAGAATATCGTTTTTCAGTCGTATTTTTGCTTTGGGACACCTTATCATAGCTGCGTTTTCCTTGGTACAACCGGATCCCCAATGTGTCCCCACCCTACTCCTAAAGATTTTAATTAATAAACAAATTTGAATCTACACTATCTAAAGTTGCTTTCACTAAAGTTTCAGCTTTTCTAGGCAAATGATTTCTTAGAAAAAGATTTATGGATATTTGTAAATTCCTATAGAAAAAACATACCCCCGCCCAATCATGACCCCATCCTATCCTTGGGGATCATGATTTGAATAAACTTGAATTTTTACTACCTGACGATGCTTCCACACAAGTGTTTGCTTTCCTGGCCAAATGGTTCTTGAGAAGAAGATTTTTTTAAACATTTATTTTATATGTTACTATGTAAAAATTCGACCCTCCCCCATTGTGGCCCCGCCTTACCCCTGGGGGTCATGATTTTCACAACTTTGAATAAACACTATCTGAGAATGCTTCTACACAAATGCCAGTTTTCCTGGCCAAATGGTTTCCCAGAAGAAGATTATTAAAATTTAATGTAGATATCCCTATGTCAAAACACTGACCCACCCATTGTGGCCCCGCCCTACCCTCGGGAGTCATGATTTTCACAATTTGTTTTATCTACACTACCTTAGGATGCTTCCAAACAAGTTTCAGTTTTCCTGGCCGAATGGATCTTGAGAAGAAACACAATACTATTATTAATACTATTACATGCGTAGGGCGTAGCTAAGTTAAACATATCAAGTATGGTCCATATATTGTGTATATTGTGTATGTCAACAATGAAAGTTGAATATGTCCGCCATGATGCTTACTGACCTTGATCGGTTTTATTTTGGGACAACCAGAAAGACTTGAGAAGCGGATCATGAACTAACTGTAGCAATTTCCCCATTCTAATCATAAAAAACGCGGCAAATAAATATTTACTATTATATACTCTTTTCCTCAATGGTGGGTTAGTAATAAAACAAGGTTAGACTGCTTATTTAAACTGATATTAACGTTATCAAGCCAATAACTCCAAGCATAAATCCGATAAAATCATGAGAGAACTGTCATGGCCACTGAAAAAGAAAACTCATCTACATTCTGGTGTGTGTTTTATGTAGTTTTGATTTATATACGGTTAAATTAGTTTGTTCAGCCTGAAATAAAAAAATCATTTTATCTAAAGGAGGCCTAAAGAAAGGACATTTTTAAAACCGAAGTTAGTCACATTAAAAACGGATAACTTTGCATCATTATAGCGATCCTTTTGAATTGAATCCTTCTCCGGAAAACGTCAGATAGAAACAATTGGAAAGGTCTCCATTTTTGAAGCTATGGTTTGAAATCTACAAGTCTGGCAATCCTATAAGACACGACAATGTGAATGTACATAAGAAATTAACTATTATTTGAAATGTTTGACTGTTCATATATATTTGTTTATTTTGTACATTCCATTACAGAAATAGACAAGTGTTCCTCAAACCCTTGTCAAAACAATGGAACGTGCACAAACAGAGGCGATAGCTTCAACTGTACATGTAAAGCTGGATACAATGGACAAGTGTGCGACAGTAAGTAGCATGATAGCTTAAATCTTTGCATCCATCTGAAACCAGAACAAAGACCACTTTTGAATGTATTATTGTTATGTTTCTCAATTGAAATAAATAGTTACTATCTTTTAAATTCCATTTATATTTCAAATTATAGACATGTATGAGCACCAAAGTCTGATAGTCGAGCTACTCTCCAATGACCTGAATCCTATAACCGTTTCCATTGACTAGGGTATCTTTACACCCAAAAGCAAACATAAACTCTTCATTTATGAAATCTGTTGATAGGGACGTTTCAAAATGTGCAACAAAAGAATATTATACAAGTCAAAAAGGTGAATGCCAATATCTAAAGTTACAAAAGTGTATAGATGTAAAACTAACTGATAACAAATAGTCCATGGGCCACATCGCTCACCTAAGCTACAATAGTCATGATAAAATCAGCTTTATGGAGTCTGGCTTCCCACAGCGATGTGTAGAAAATCACTTGTTTGTACTTCATACAATATGACGTCTTAATCAACATTGACATCACATTCAGCATACCTTTCGATAGGTCTCAGGGAATGTATCGTAACGTTAAAAGTGAATCACATTTAAACTGCAATAAAACCGCTTGTTTCCTTTACATAGATGCAGTCGTTAACGTTAGAAATACATAAATCATTTATATCAATAATCAGTATTAAAAGATATGTAGATTTATAGCTTCATTTAAAGTAAAAGGCTATTCAAAAACTAATGGTTTGGAGACTTTCCCTGTTACGTGTATACAACCGAATAAAGGAATTTTAATGCAGGTCACAAAAATCAGCTTGGCGCAGGTGAAAGAACAATACACTTTGGAAAACCAGCGGATTTACCCCCAAGTTTATATAGATCGCTGTTAATTAGTAACAATGTGCCTTATTTTAATGATTTGGCATTATGTTTTAACAGTATCTTTAAAAAACGAAATATCTATTTAAAGCTCACGTTAAAGTGTACGACATAAAAAGGGATTTTTAATTTTAAAAAAATTCTCATTTAATGTCATTAAACACCTGCGACAATGCGATTTAATAAGATAATATCCAATGTCAGGAAACGAACGTCATGTGACATAGAAGCACATATGACAACACAAAAATGCATCAAGTATTATCATCATTGTCAATATATAATATACAAATTATAAGAAATACTCCCGGTCGTACTATTTCTTCGTTGATTTAAAGAATATCGTTTTTCAGTCGTATTTTTGCTTTGGGACACCTTATCATAGCTGCGTTTTCCTTGGTACAACCGGATCCCCAATGTGTCCCCACCCTACTCCTAAAGATTTTAATTAATAAACAAATTTGAATCTACACTATCTAAAGTTGCTTTCACTAAAGTTTCAGCTTTTCTAGGCAAATGATTTCTTAGAAAAAGATTTATGGATATTTGTAAATTCCTATAGAAAAAACATACCCCCGCCCAATCATGACCCCATCCTATCCTTGGGGATCATGATTTGAATAAACTTGAATTTTTACTACCTGACGATGCTTCCACACAAGTGTTTGCTTTCCTGGCCAAATGGTTCTTGAGAAGAAGATTTTTTTAAACATTTATTTTATATGTTACTATGTAAAAATTCGACCCTCCCCCATTGTGGCCCCGCCTTACCCCTGGGGGTCATGATTTTCACAACTTTGAATAAACACTATCTGAGAATGCTTCTACACAAATGCCAGTTTTCCTGGCCAAATGGTTTCCCAGAAGAAGATTTTTAAAATTTAATGTAGATATCCCTATGTCAAAACACTGACCCACCCATTGTGGCCCCGCCCTACCCTCGGGAGTCATGATTTTCACAATTTGTTTTATCTACACTACCTTAGGATGCTTCCAAACAAGTTTCAGTTTTCCTGGCCGAATGGATCTTGAGAAGAAACACAATACTATTATTAATACTATTACATGCGTAGGGCATAGCTAAGTTAAACATATCAAGTATGGTCCATATATTGTGTATATTGTGTATGTCAACAATGAAAGTTGAATATGTCCGCCATGATGCTTACTGACCTTGATCGGTTTTATTTTGGGACAACCAGAAAGACTTGAGAAGCGGATCATGAACTAACTATAGCAATTTCCCCATTCTAATCATAAAAAACGCGGCAAATAAATATTTACTATTATATACTCTTTTCCTCAATGGTGGGTTAGTAATAAAACAAGGTTAGACTGCTTATTTAAACTGATATTAACGTTATCAAGCCAATAACTCCAAGCATAAATCCGATAAAATCATGAGAGAACTGTCATGGCCACTGAAAAAGAAAACTCATCTACATTCTGGTGTGTGTTTTATGTAGTTTTGATTTATATACGGTTAAATTAGTTTGTTCAGCCTGAAATAAAAAATTCCTTTTATCTAAAGGAGGCCTAAAGAAAGGACATTTTTAAAACCGAAGTTAGTCACATTAAAAACGGATAACTTTGCATCATTATAGCGATCCTTTTGAATTGAATCCTTCTCCGGAAAACGTCAGATAGAAACAATTGGAAAGGTCTCCATTTTTGAAGCTATGGTTTGAAATCTACAAGTCTGGCAATCCTATAAGACACGACAATGTGAATGTACATAAGAAATTAACTATTATTTGAAATGTTTGACTGTTCATATATATTTGTTTATTTTGTACATTCCATTACAGAAATAGACAAGTGTTCCTCAAACCCTTGTCAAAACAATGGAACGTGCACAAACAGAGGCGATGGCTTCAACTGTACATGTAAAGCTGGATACAATGGACAAGTGTGCGACAGTAAGTAGCATGATAACTTAAAAGTGAATCACATTTAAACTGCAATAAAACCGCTTGTTTCCTTTACATAGATGCAGTCGTTAACGTTAGAAATACATAAATCATTTATATCAATAATCAGTATTAAAAGATATGTAGATTTATAGCTTCATTTAAAGTAAAAGGCTATTCAAAAACTAATGGTTTGGAGACTTTCCCTGTTACGTGTATACAACCGAATAAAGGAATTTTAATGCAGGTCACAAAAATCAGCTTGGCGCAGGTGAAAGAACAATACACTTTGGAAAACCAGCGGATTTACCCCCAAGTTTATATAGATCGCTGTTAATTAGTAACAATGTGCCTTATTTTAATGATTTGGCATTATGTTTTAACAGTATCTTTAAAAAACGAAATATCTATTTAAAGCTCACGTTAAAGTGTACGACATAAAAAGGGATTTTTAATTTTAAAAAAATTCTCATTTAATGTCATTAAACACCTGCGACAATGCGATTTAATAAGATAATATCCAATGTCAGGAAACGAACGTCATGTGACATAGAAGCACATATGACAACACAAAAATGCATCAAGTATTATCATCATTGTCAATATATAATATACAAATTATAAGAAATACTCCCGGTCGTACTATTTCTTCGTTGATTTAAAGAATATCGTTTTTCAGTCGTATTTTTGCTTTGGGACACCTTATCATAGCTGCGTTTTCCTTGGTACAACCGGATCCCCAATGTGTCCCCACCCTACTCCTAAAGATTTTAATTAATAAACAAATTTGAATCTACACTATCTAAAGTTGCTTTCACTAAAGTTTCAGCTTTTCTAGGCAAATGATTTCTTAGAAAAAGATTTATGGATATTTGTAAATTCCTATAGAAAAAACATACCCCCGCCCAATCATGACCCCATCCTATCCTTGGGGATCATGATTTGAATAAACTTGAATTTTTACTACCTGACGATGCTTCCACACAAGTGTTTGCTTTCCTGGCCAAATGGTTCTTGAGAAGAAGATTTTTTTAAACATTTATTTTATATGTTACTATGTAAAAATTCGACCCTCCCCCATTGTGGCCCCGCCTTACCCCTGGGGGTCATGATTTTCACAACTTTGAATAAACACTATCTGAGAATGCTTCTACACAAATGCCAGTTTTCCTGGCCAAATGGTTTCCCAGAAGAAGATTATTAAAATTTAATGTAGATATCCCTATGTCAAAACACTGACCCACCCATTGTGGCCCCGCCCTACCCTCGGGAGTCATGATTTTCACAATTTGTTTTATCTACACTACCTTAGGATGCTTCCAAACAAGTTTCAGTTTTCCTGGCCGAATGGATCTTGAGAAGAAACACAATACTATTATTAATACTATTACATGCGTAGGGCGTAGCTAAGTTAAACATATCAAGTATGGTCCATATATTGTGTATATTGTGTATGTCAACAATGAAAGTTGAATATGTCCGCCATGATGCTTACTGACCTTGATCGGTTTTATTTTGGGACAACCAGAAAGACTTGAGAAGCGGATCATGAACTAACTGTAGCAATTTCCCCATTCTAATCATAAAAAACGCGGCAAATAAATATTTACTATTATATACTCTTTTCCTCAATGGTGGGTTAGTAATAAAACAAGGTTAGACTGCTTATTTAAACTGATATTAACGTTATCAAGCCAATAACTCCAAGCATAAATCCGATAAAATCATGAGAGAACTGTCATGGCCACTGAAAAAGAAAACTCATCTACATTCTGGTGTGTGTTTTATGTAGTTTTGATTTATATACGGTTAAATTAGTTTGTTCAGCCTGAAATAAAAAAATCATTTTATCTAAAGGAGGCCTAAAGAAAGGACATTTTTAAAACCGAAGTTAGTCACATTAAAAACGGATAACTTTGCATCATTATAGCGATCCTTTTGAATTGAATCCTTCTCCGGAAAACGTCAGATAGAAACAATTGGAAAGGTCTCCATTTTTGAAGCTATGGTTTGAAATCTACAAGTCTGGCAATCCTATAAGACACGACAATGTGAATGTACATAAGAAATTAACTATTATTTGAAATGTTTGACTGTTCATATATATTTGTTTATTTTGTACATTCCATTACAGAAATAGACAAGTGTTCCTCAAACCCTTGTCAAAACAATGGAACGTGCACAAACAGAGGCGATAGCTTCAACTGTACATGTAAAGCTGGATACAATGGACAAGTGTGCGACAGTAAGTAGCATGATAGCTTAAATCTTTGCATCCATCTGAAACCAGAACAAAGACCACTTTTGAATGTATTATTGTTATGTTTCTCAATTGAAATAAATAGTTACTATCTTTTAAATTCCATTTATATTTCAAATTATAGACATGTATGAGCACCAAAGTCTGATAGTCGAGCTACTCTCCAATGACCTGAATCCTATAACCGTTTCCATTGACTAGGGTATCTTTACACCCAAAAGCAAACATAAACTCTTCATTTATGAAATCTGTTGATAGGGACGTTTCAAAATGTGCAACAAAAGAATATTATACAAGTCAAAAAGGTGAATGCCAATATCTAAAGTTACAAAAGTGTATAGATGTAAAACTAACTGATAACAAATAGTCCATGGGCCACATCGCTCACCTAAGCTACAATAGTCATGATAAAATCAGCTTTATGGAGTCTGGCTTCCCACAGCGATGTGTAGAAAATCACTTGTTTGTACTTCATACAATATGACGTCTTAATCAACATTGACATCACATTCAGCATACCTTTCGATAGGTCTCAGGGAATGTATCGTAACGTTAAAAGTGAATCACATTTAAACTGCAATAAAACCGCTTGTTTCCTTTACATAGATGCAGTCGTTAACGTTAGAAATACATAAATCATTTATATCAATAATCAGTATTAAAAGATATGTAGATTTATAGCTTCATTTAAAGTAAAAGGCTATTCAAAAACTAATGGTTTGGAGACTTTCCCTGTTACGTGTATACAACCGAATAAAGGAATTTTAATGCAGGTCACAAAAATCAGCTTGGCGCAGGTGAAAGAACAATACACTTTGGAAAACCAGCGGATTTACCCCCAAGTTTATATAGATCGCTGTTAATTAGTAACAATGTGCCTTATTTTAATGATTTGGCATTATGTTTTAACAGTATCTTTAAAAAACGAAATATCTATTTAAAGCTCACGTTAAAGTGTACGACATAAAAAGGGATTTTTAATTTTAAAAAAATTCTCATTTAATGTCATTAAACACCTGCGACAATGCGATTTAATAAGATAATATCCAATGTCAGGAAACGAACGTCATGTGACATAGAAGCACATATGACAACACAAAAATGCATCAAGTATTATCATCATTGTCAATATATAATATACAAATTATAAGAAATACTCCCGGTCGTACTATTTCTTCGTTGATTTAAAGAATATCGTTTTTCAGTCGTATTTTTGCTTTGGGACACCTTATCATAGCTGCGTTTTCCTTGGTACAACCGGATCCCCAATGTGTCCCCACCCTACTCCTAAAGATTTTAATTAATAAACAAATTTGAATCTACACTATCTAAAGTTGCTTTCACTAAAGTTTCAGCTTTTCTAGGCAAATGATTTCTTAGAAAAAGATTTATGGATATTTGTAAATTCCTATAGAAAAAACATACCCCCGCCCAATCATGACCCCATCCTATCCTTGGGGATCATGATTTGAATAAACTTGAATTTTTACTACCTGACGATGCTTCCACACAAGTGTTTGCTTTCCTGGCCAAATGGTTCTTGAGAAGAAGATTTTTTTAAACATTTATTTTATATGTTACTATGTAAAAATTCGACCCTCCCCCATTGTGGCCCCGCCTTACCCCTGGGGGTCATGATTTTCACAACTTTGAATAAACACTATCTGAGAATGCTTCTACACAAATGCCAGTTTTCCTGGCCAAATGGTTTCCCAGAAGAAGATTTTTAAAATTTAATGTAGATATCCCTATGTCAAAACACTGACCCACCCATTGTGGCCCCGCCCTACCCTCGGGAGTCATGATTTTCACAATTTGTTTTATCTACACTACCTTAGGATGCTTCCAAACAAGTTTCAGTTTTCCTGGCCGAATGGATCTTGAGAAGAAACACAATACTATTATTAATACTATTACATGCGTAGGGCATAGCTAAGTTAAACATATCAAGTATGGTCCATATATTGTGTATATTGTGTATGTCAACAATGAAAGTTGAATATGTCCGCCATGATGCTTACTGACCTTGATCGGTTTTATTTTGGGACAACCAGAAAGACTTGAGAAGCGGATCATGAACTAACTATAGCAATTTCCCCATTCTAATCATAAAAAACGCGGCAAATAAATATTTACTATTATATACTCTTTTCCTCAATGGTGGGTTAGTAATAAAACAAGGTTAGACTGCTTATTTAAACTGATATTAACGTTATCAAGCCAATAACTCCAAGCATAAATCCGATAAAATCATGAGAGAACTGTCATGGCCACTGAAAAAGAAAACTCATCTACATTCTGGTGTGTGTTTTATGTAGTTTTGATTTATATACGGTTAAATTAGTTTGTTCAGCCTGAAATAAAAAATTCCTTTTATCTAAAGGAGGCCTAAAGAAAGGACATTTTTAAAACCGAAGTTAGTCACATTAAAAACGGATAACTTTGCATCATTATAGCGATCCTTTTGAATTGAATCCTTCTCCGGAAAACGTCAGATAGAAACAATTGGAAAGGTCTCCATTTTTGAAGCTATGGTTTGAAATCTACAAGTCTGGCAATCCTATAAGACACGACAATGTGAATGTACATAAGAAATTAACTATTATTTGAAATGTTTGACTGTTCATATATATTTGTTTATTTTGTACATTCCATTACAGAAATAGACAAGTGTTCCTCAAACCCTTGTCAAAACAATGGAACGTGCACAAACAGAGGCGATGGCTTCAACTGTACATGTAAAGCTGGATACAATGGACAAGTGTGCGACAGTAAGTAGCATGATAACTTAAAAGTGAATCACATTTAAACTGCAATAAAACCGCTTGTTTCCTTTACATAGATGCAGTCGTTAACGTTAGAAATACATAAATCATTTATATCAATAATCAGTATTAAAAGATATGTAGATTTATAGCTTCATTTAAAGTAAAAGGCTATTCAAAAACTAATGGTTTGGAGACTTTCCCTGTTACGTGTATACAACCGAATAAAGGAATTTTAATGCAGGTCACAAAAATCAGCTTGGCGCAGGTGAAAGAACAATACACTTTGGAAAACCAGCGGATTTACCCCCAAGTTTATATAGATCGCTGTTAATTAGTAACAATGTGCCTTATTTTAATGATTTGGCATTATGTTTTAACAGTATCTTTAAAAAACGAAATATCTATTTAAAGCTCACGTTAAAGTGTACGACATAAAAAGGGATTTTTAATTTTAAAAAAATTCTCATTTAATGTCATTAAACACCTGCGACAATGCGATTTAATAAGATAATATCCAATGTCAGGAAACGAACGTCATGTGACATAGAAGCACATATGACAACACAAAAATGCATCAAGTATTATCATCATTGTCAATATATAATATACAAATTATAAGAAATACTCCCGGTCGTACTATTTCTTCGTTGATTTAAAGAATATCGTTTTTCAGTCGTATTTTTGCTTTGGGACACCTTATCATAGCTGCGTTTTCCTTGGTACAACCGGATCCCCAATGTGTCCCCACCCTACTCCTAAAGATTTTAATTAATAAACAAATTTGAATCTACACTATCTAAAGTTGCTTTCACTAAAGTTTCAGCTTTTCTAGGCAAATGATTTCTTAGAAAAAGATTTATGGATATTTGTAAATTCCTATAGAAAAAACATACCCCCGCCCAATCATGACCCCATCCTATCCTTGGGGATCATGATTTGAATAAACTTGAATTTTTACTACCTGACGATGCTTCCACACAAGTGTTTGCTTTCCTGGCCAAATGGTTCTTGAGAAGAAGATTTTTTTAAACATTTATTTTATATGTTACTATGTAAAAATTCGACCCTCCCCCATTGTGGCCCCGCCTTACCCCTGGGGGTCATGATTTTCACAACTTTGAATAAACACTATCTGAGAATGCTTCTACACAAATGCCAGTTTTCCTGGCCAAATGGTTTCCCAGAAGAAGATTTTTAAAATTTAATGTAGATATCCCTATGTCAAAACACTGACCCACCCTTTGTGGCCCCGCCCTACCCTCGGGAGTCATGATTTTCACAATTTGTTTTATCTACACTACCTTAGGATGCTTCCAAACAAGTTTCAGTTTTCCTGGCCGAATGGATCTTGAGAAGAAACACAATACTATTATTAATACTATTACATGCGTAGGGCATAGCTAAGTTAAACATATCAAGTATGGTCCATATATTGTGTATATTGTGTATGTCAACAATGAAAGTTGAATTTGTCCGCCATGATGCTTACTGACCTTGATCGGTTTTATTTTGGGACAACCAGAAAGACTTGAGAAGCGGATCATGAACTAACTATAGCAATTTCCCCATTCTAATCATAAATAACGCGGCAAATAAATATTTACTATTATATACTCTTTTCCTCAATGGAGGGTTAGTAATAAAACAAGGTTAGACTGCTTATTTAAACTGATATTAACGTTATCAAGCCAATAACTCCAAGCGTAAATCCGATAAAATCATGAGAGAACTGTCATGGCCACTGAAAAAGAAAACTCATCTACATTCTGGTGTGTGTTTTATGTAGTTTTGATTTATATACGGTTAAATTAGTTTGTTCAGCCTGAAATAAAAAAATCCTTTTATCTAAAGGAGGCCTAAAGAAAGGACATTTTTAAAACCGAAGTTAGTCACATTAAAAACGGATAACTTTGCATCATTATAGCGATCCTTTTGAATTGAATCCTTCTCCGGAAAACGTCAGATAGAAACAATTGGAAAGGTCTCCATTTTTGAAGCTATTGTTTGAAATCTACAAGTCTGGCAATCCTATAAGACACGACAATGTGAATGTACATAAGAAATTAACTATTATTTGAAATGTTTGACTGTTCATATATATTTGTTTATTTTGTACATTCCATTACAGAAATAGACAAGTGTTCCTCAAACCCTTGTCAAAACAATGGAACGTGCACAAACAGAGGCGATAGCTTCAACTGTACATGTAAAGCTGGATACAATGGACAAGTGTGCGACAGTAAGTAGCATGATAGCTTAAATCTTTGCATCCATCTGAAACCAGAACAAAGACCACTTTTGAATGTATTATTGTTATGTTTCTCAATTGAAATAAATAGTTACTATCTTTTAAATTCCATTTATATTTCAAATTATAGACATGTATGAGCACTAAAGTCTGATAGTCGAGCTACTCTCCAATGACCTGAATCCTATAACCGTTTCCATTGACTAGGGTATCTTTACACCCAAACGCAAACATAAACTCTTCATTTATGAAATCTGTTGATAGGGACGTATCAAAATGTGCAACAAAAGAATATTATACAAGTCAAAAAGGTGAATGCCAATATCTAAAGTTACAAAAGTGTATAGATGTAAAACTAACTGATAACAAATAGTGCATGGGCCACATCGCTCACCTAAGCAACAATAGTCATGATAAAATCAGCTTTATGGAGTCTGGCTTCCCACAGCGATGTGTAGAAAATCACTTGTTTGTACTTAATACAATATGACGTCTTAATTAACATTGACATCACGTTCAGCATACCTTTCGATAGGTCTCAGGGAATGTATCGTAACGTTAAAAGTGAATCACATTTAAACTGCAATAAAACCGCTTGTTTCCTTTACATAGATGCAGTCGTTGACGTTAGAAATACATAAATCATTTATATCAAAAATCAGTATTAAAAGATATGTAGATTTATAGCTTCATTTAAAGTAAAAGGCTATTCAAAAACTAATGGTTTGGAGACTTTCCCTGTTACGTGTATACAACCGAATAAAGGAATTTTAATGCAGGTCACAAAAATCAGCTTGGCGCAGGTGAAGGAACAATACACTTTGGAAAACCAGCGGATTTACCCCCAAGTTTATATAGATCGCTGTTAATTAGTAACAATGTGCCTTATTTTAATGATTTGGCATTATGTTTTAACAGTATCTTTAAAAAACGAAATATCTATTTAAAGCTCACGTTAAAGTGTACGACATAAAAAGGGATTTTTAATTTAAAAAAATTCTCATTTAATGTCATTAAACACCTGCGACAATGCGATTTAATCAGATAATATCCAATGTCAGGAAACGAACGTCATGTGACATAGAAGCACATATGACAACACAAAAACGCATCAAGTATTATCATCATTGTCAATATATGATATACAAATTATAAGAAATACTCCCGGTCAAACTATTTCTTCGTTGATTTAAAGAATATCGTTTTTCAGTCGTATTTTTGCTTTGGGACACCCTATCATACAGTGCTGCTATCGTGAAAGTTGACAAAACAATCCTATCCTATCCTATATCCTGTATCCTGCATCCTATCCTGCAAATAAGCTCTATCCTATCCTATCCTATCCCATACCTTCAAAATATAGGAATGCAAGTTAAATGAAACGAAATTTAAGAATAAAATTATTTTATCAATTAATGTAGTACTCAAAATGAATAATTAAATCTTAAAACCGAATATTCTTCGAGCGGTATAACCTACTTACCTGTGCTACGGTAAAATTAAATCGTACGCGGGTTGGACACAATAACGTAAACAAACAGGTAAGCGATTCGATTTTTTGATTTTATTATATTTCTGCATAAGAAAACAGATAAATAGCTTCGATGCACTTATTGAGGAACTGTTTAGTCACATATTTTTATCAAATTATTTTCTTATCACACATAACTGAGCGTAATTATCATTATTTGAGCGATTTGTTCGGCGATAAATGTAAACACGATCTTGAAATGAATAATTCCTTTAGGAAGTTTATATCTATTATAGTTATATCACTTTGAATTATTATTAAGGTATGAATTCTTAAGCATTTATAGCTAACTAACATTTATTAATTCGATATCTTCAGGTTAATATCGGACAGAAATATGCGTCCCTGTTATTGGGCATCGAAGAAATTATATTAAACGTGAAGCAATGTCTGTTTCTTGTATACATGTTTATCTTTTAAAATGCCGAATTAGTCGTTTATAAATTCAAGCTTTTATTACCTTGCCGACTTTAAATGAAGTAAATACAGAAATCTATTTCTGACGTTGTCAAATGTTGCATCGAATTCTCGCAGTAACTCCGTACTTGCGTACGAATTGACAAAGATGTATCGCCTACATTTTAGCGCGTATCAATGTTATGCACCGCGTTCTTGATATAATAATTATTCTTAAATTGTTTAACTTGTAAAACTTATTAAATTGACATTGAAAATACATTGTTACGCCAATTTTCGTTTCGCAAAATAACTCTGAAATTTATACTCGATTCTGATTGGCTACAGGATGCAGGATAGGATAGGATAGGATAGGATAGAACTTAACTTTTATATTTCTATCATGTATCGTGCATCCTGCATCCTATCCTATCCTATCCTTGTCAACTTTCAGGATAGCAGCACTGTAGCTGCGTTTTCCTTGGTACAACCGGATCCCCAATGTGTCCCCACCCTACTCCTAAAGATTTTAATTAATAAACAAATTTGAATCTACACTATCTAAAGTTGCTTTCACTAAAGTTACAGCTCTTCTAGGCAAATGATTTCTTAGAAAAAGATTTATGGATATTTGTAAATTCCTATAGAAAAAACATACCCCCGCCCAATCATGACCCCATCCTATCCTTGGGGATCATGATTTGAATAAACTTGAATTTTTACTACCTGACGATGCTTCCCACACAAGTGTTTGCTTTCCTGGCCAAATGGTTCTTGAGAAGAAGATTTTTTTAAACATTTATTTTATATGTTACTATGTAAAAATTCGACCCTCCCCCATTGTGGCCCCGCCTTACCCCTGGGGGTCATGATTTTCACAACTTTGAATAAACACTATCTGAGAATGCTTCTACACAAATGTCAGCTTTCCTGGTCAAATGGTTTCCCAGAAGAAGATTTTTAAAATTTAATGTAGATATCCCTATGTCAAAACACTGACCCACCCATTGTGGCCCCGCCCTACCCTCGGGAGTCATGATTTTCACAATTTGTTTTATCTACACTACCTTAGGATGCTTCCAAACAAGTTTCAGTTTTCCTGGCCGAATGGATCTTGAGAAGAAACACAATACTATTATTAATACTATTACATGCGTAGGGCATAGCTAAGTTAAACATATCAAGTATGGTCCATATATTGTGTATAATGTGTATGTCAACAATAAAAGTTGAATTTGTCCGCCATGATGCTTACTGACCTTGATCGGTTTTATTTTGGGACAACCAGAAAGACTTAAGAAGCGGATCATGAACTAACTTAGCAATTTCCACATTCTAATCATAAATAACGCGGCAAATAAATATTTACTATTATATACTCTTTTCCTCAATGGAGGGTTACTAATAAAACAAGGTTAGACTGCTTATTTAAACTGATATTAACGTTATCAAGCCAATAACTCCAAGCGTAAATCCGATAAAATCATGAGAGAACTGTCATGGCCACTGAAAAAGAAAACTCATCTACATTCTGGTGTGTGTTTTATGTAGTTTTGATTTATATACGGTTAAATTAGTTTGTTCAGCCTGAAATAAAAAAAATCCTTTTATCTAAAGGAGGCCTAAAGAAAGGACATTTTTAAAACCGAAGTTAGTCACATTGAAAACGGATAACTTTGCATCATTATAGCGATCCTTTTGAATTGAATCCTTCTCCGGAAAACGTCAGATAGAAACAATTGGAAAGATCTCCATTTTTGAAGCTATGGTTTGAAATCTACAAGTCTGGCAATCCTATAAGACACGACAATGTGAATGTACATAAGAAATTAACTATTATTTGAAATGTTTGACTGTTCATATATATTTAACACTGTGCCGGATAATTATGCCAGTGCCAAGATGGCATTTTTGCACCCGCTTAAGATGCAGTTTCGGAAAAATCCATGTATACCAAATGATAGACCATTGTCTAGAGAGTTTAAAACCACTTTTGTTTTTAGTGTGTTTCACCTGACAGGTGAGATATTTACCTTTAAAAAATAATATCCCATCGGAAAATGATAATTCCCATAGGATAATTGACTCTCCTACAGGAAATATTGACAATCCTATAGGATTTTTTAAAAGTCCTTGAGGAATTATATTTCCTATAGGAGAATGGTATTTCCTGTAGGAATTTGATTCAGACATGTAGTTTTCCTATAGGATATTAAGTTTTCCTATCGGATTTTATCAAATCCTACCGGAATTGAAATTCCTATAGGAAGTTCTTGTATTCCGATAGGATATTTCAAATTACCTATAGGAATATTGTTTTTCCTATGAGAAAAATTATTTTCCTATAGGAATTTATTTTTGAAAGGTAAATATCTCACCTGACAGGTGAGATACAATGATAACAAAGGTGGTTGTTAACTCTTTAAGCAATGGTCTATCATATGGCATATTTGAATTGTTCGATATATGCAGCCTAAGCGGGTGCAAAAATGCCACCTTGGCACTGGCATAATTATCCGGCACAGTGTTATTTGTTTATTTTGTACATTCCATTACAGAAATAGACAAGTGTTCCTCAAACCCTTGTCAAAACAATGGAACGTGCACAAACAGAGGCGATGGCTTCAACTGTACATGTAAAGCTGGATACAATGGACAAGTGTGCGACAGTAAGTAGCATGATAACTTAAATCTTTGCATCCATCTGAAACCAGAACAAAGACCACTTTTGAATGTATTATTGTTATGTTTCTCAATTGAAATAAATAGTTACTATCTTTTAAATTCCATTTATATTTCAAATTATAGACATGTATGAGCACTAAAGTCTGATAGTCGAGCTACTCCCCAATGACCTGAATCCTATAACCGTTTCCATTGACTAGGGTATCTTTACACCCAAAAGTAAACATAAACTCTTCATTTATGAAATCTGTTGATAGGGACGTATCAAAATGTGCAACAAAAGAATATTATACAAGTCAAAAAGGTGAATGCCAATATCTAAAGTTACAAAAGTGTATAGATGTAAAACTAACTGATAACAAATAGTCCATGGGCCACATCGCTCACCTAAGCAACAATAGTCATGATAAAATCAGCTTTATGGAGTCTGGCTTCCCACAGCGATGTGTAGAAAATCACTTGTTTGTACTTCATACAATATGACGTCTTAATCAACATTGACATCACATTCAGCATACCTTTCGATAGGTCTCAGGGAATGTATCGTAACGTTAAAAGTGAATCACATTTAAACTGCAATAAAACCGCTTGTTTACTTTACATAGATGCAGTCGTTAACGTTAGAAATACATAAATCATTTATATCAATAATCAGTATTAAAAGATATGTAGATTTATAGCTTCATTTAAAGTAAAAGGCTATTCAAAAACTAATGGTTTGGAGACTTTCCCTGTTACGTGTATACAACCGAATAAAGGAATTTTAATGCAGGTCACAAAAATCAGCTTGGCGCAGGTGAAAGAACAATACACTTTGGAAAACCAGCGGATTTACCCCCAAGTTTATATAGATCGCTGTTAATTAGTAACAATGTGCCTTATTTTAATGATTTGGCATTATGTTTTAACAGTATCTTTAAAAAACGAAATATCTATTTAAAGCTCACGTTAAAGTGTACGACATAAAAAGGGATTTTTAATTTAAAAAAATTCTCATTTAATGTCATTAAACACCTGCGACAATGCGATTTAATCAGATAATATCCAATGTCAGGAAACGAACGTCATGTGACATAGAAGCACATATGACAACACAAAAATGCATCAAGTATTATCATCATTGTCAATATATAATATACAAATTATAAGAAATACTCCCGGTCAAACTATTTCTTCGTTGATTTAAAGAATATCGTTTTTCAGTCGTATTTTTGCTTTGGGACACCCTATCATAGCTGCGTTTTCCTTGGTACAACCGGATCCCCAATGTGTCCCCACCCTACTCCTAAAGATTTTAATTAATAAACAAATTTGAATCTACACTATCTAAAGTTGCTTTCACTAAAGTTACAGCTCTTCTAGGCAAATGATTTCTTAGAAAAAGATTTATGGATATTTGTAAATTCCTATAGAAAAAACATACCCCCGCCCAATCATGACCCCATCCTATCCTTGGGGATCATGATTTGAATAAACTTGAATTTTTACTACCTGACGATGCTTCCCACACAAGTGTTTGCTTTCCTGGCCAAATGGTTCTTGAGAAGAAGATTTTTTAAACATTTATTTTATATGTTACTATGTAAAAATTCGACCCTCCCCCATTGTGGCCCCGCCTTACCCCTGGGGGTCATGATTTTCACAACTTTGAATAAACACTATCTGAGAATGCTTCTACACAAATGTCAGCTTTCCTGGTCAAATGGTTCCCCAGAAGAAGATTTTTAAAATTTAATGTAGATATCCCTATGTCAAAACACTGACCCACCCATTGTGGCCCCGCCCTACCCTCGGGAGTCATGATTTTCACAATTTGTTTTATCTACACTACCTTAGGATGCTTCCAAACAAGTTTCAGTTTTCCTGGCCGAATGGATCTTGAGAAGAAACACAATACTATTATTAATACTATTACATGCGTAGGGCATAGCTAAGTTAAACATATCAAGTATGGTCCATATATTGTGTATAATGTGTATGTCAACAATAAAAGTTGAATTTGTCCGCCATGATGCTTACTGACCTTGATCGGTTTTATTTTGGGACAACCAGAAAGACTTAAGAAGCGGATCATGAACTAACTTAGCAATTTCCACATTCTAATCATAAATAACGCGGCAAATAAATATTTACTATTATATACTCTTTTCCTCAATGGAGGGTTACTAATAAAACAAGGTTAGACTGCTTATTTAAACTGATATTAACGTTATCAAGCCAATAACTCCAAGCGTAAATCCGATAAAATCATGAGAGAACTGTCATGGCCACTGAAAAAGACAACTCATCTACATTCTGGTGTGTGTTTTATGTAGTTTTGATTTATATACGGTTAAATTAGTTTGTTCAGCCTGAAATAAAAAAATCCTTTTATCTAAAGGAGGCCTAAAGAAAGGACATTTTTAAAACCGAAGTTAGTCACATTAAAAACGGATAACTTTGCATCATTATAGCGATCCTTTTGAATTGAATCCTTCTCCGGAAAACGTCAGATAGAAACAATTGGAAAGATCTCCATTTTTGAAGCTATGGTTTGAAATCTACAAGTCTGGCAATCCTATAAGACACGACAATGTGAATGTACATAAGAAATTAACTATTATTTGAAATGTTTGACTGTTCATATATATTTGTTTATTTTGTACATTCCATTACAGAAATAGACAAGTGTTCCTCAAACCCTTGTCAAAACAATGGAACGTGCACAAACAGAGGCGATGGCTTCAACTGTACATGTAAAGCTGGATACAATGGACAAGTGTGCGACAGTAAGTAGCATGATAACTTAAATCTTTGCATCCATCTGAAACCAGAACAAAGACCACTTTTGAATGTATTATTGTTATGTTTCTCAATTGAAATAAATAGTTACTATCTTTTAAATTCCATTTATATTTCAAATTATAGACATGTATGAGCACTAAAGTCTGATAGTCGAGCTACTCTCCAATGACCTGAATCCTATAACCGTTTCCATTGACTAGGGTATCTTTACACCCAAAAGTAAACATAAACTCTTCATTTATGAAATCTGTTGATAGGGACGTATCAAAATGTGCAACAAAAGAATATTATACAAGTCAAAAAGGTGAATGCCAATATCTAAAGTTACAAAAGTGTATAGATGTAAAACTAACTGATAACAAATAGTCCATGGGCCACATCGCTCACCTAAGCAACAATAGTCATGATAAAATCAGCTTTATGGAGTCTGGCTTCCCACAGCGATGTGTAGAAAATCACTTGTTTGTACTTCATACAATATGACGTCTTAATCAACATTGACATCACATTCAGCATACCTTTCGATAGGTCTCAGGGAATGTATCGTAACGTTAAAAGTGAATCACATTTAAACTGCAATAAAACCGCTTGTTTCCTTTACATAGATGCAGTCGTTAACGTTAGAAATACATAAATCATTTATATCAATAATCAGTATTAAAAGATATGTAGATTTATAGCTTCATTTAAAGTAAAAGGCTATTCAAAAACTAATGGTTTGGAGACTTTCCCTGTTACGTGTATACAACCGAATAAAGGAATTTTAATGCAGGTCACAAAAATCAGCTTGGCGCAGGTGAAAGAACAATACACTTTGGAAAACCAGCGGATTTACCCCCAAGTTTATATAGATCGCTGTTAATTAGTAACAATGTGCCTTATTTTAATGATTTGGCATTATGTTTTAACAGTATCTTTAAAAAACGAAATATCTATTTAAAGCTCACGTTAAAGTGTACGACATAAAAAGGGATTTTTAATTTAAAAAAATTCTCATTTAATGTCATTAAACACCTGCGACAATGCGATTTAATAAGATAATATCCAATGTCAGGAAACGAACGTCATGTGACATAGAAGCACATATGACAACACAAAAATGCATCAAGTATTATCATCATTGTCAATATATAATATACAAATTATAAGAAATACTCCCGGTCAAACTATTTCTTCGTTGATTTAAAGAATATCGTTTTTCAGTCGTATTTTTGCTTTGGGACACCCTATCATAGCTGCGTTTTCCTTGGTACAACCGGATCCCCAATGTGTCCCCACCCTACTCCTAAAGATTTTAATCAATAAACAAATTTGAATCTACACTATCTAAAGTTGCTTTCACTAAAGTTACAGCTTTTCTAGGCAAATGATTTCTTAGAAAAAGATTTATGGATATTTGTAAATTCCTATAGAAAAAACATACCCCCGCCCAATCATGACCCCATCCTATCCTTGGGGATCATGATTTGAATAAACTTGAATTTTTACTACCTGACGATGCTTCCACACAAGTGTTTGCTTTCCTGGCCAAATGGTTCTTGAGAAGAAGATTTTTTTAAACATTTATTTTATATGTTACTATGTAAAAATTCGACCCTCCCCCATTGTGGTCCCGCCTTACCCCTGGGGGTCATGATTTTCACAACTTTGAATAAACACTATCTGAGAATGCTTCTACACAAATGTCAGCTTTCCTGGCCAAATGGTTTCCCAGAAGAAGATTTTTAAAATTTAATGTAGATATCCCTATGTCAAAACACTGACCCACCCATTGTGGCCCCGCCCTACCCTCGGGAGTCATGATTTTCACAATTTGTTTTATCTACACTACCTTAGGATGCTTCCAAACAAGTTTCAGTTTTCCTGGCCGAATGGATCTTGAGAAGAAACACAATACTATTATTAATACTATTACATGCGTAGGGCATAGCTAAGTTAAACATATCAAGTATGGTCCATATATTGTGTATATTGTGTATGTCAACAATGAAAGTTGAATTTGTCCGCCATGATGCTTACTGACCTTGATCGGTTTTATTTTGGGACAACCAGAAAGACTTGAGAAGCGGATCATGAACTAACTATAGCAATTTCCCCATTCTAATCATAAATAACGCGGCAAATAAATATTTACTATTATATACTCTTTTCCTCAATGGTGGGTTAGTAATAAAACAAGGTTAGACTGCTTATTTAAACTGATATTAACTTTATCAAGCCAATAACTCCAAGCATAAATCCGATAAAATCATGAGAGAACTGTCATGGCCACTGAAAAAGACAACTCATCTACATTCTGATGTGTGTTTTATGTAGTTTTGATTTATATACGGTTAAATTAGTTTGTTCAGCCTGAAATAAAAAAATCCTTTTATCTAAAGGAGGCCTAAAGAAAGGACATTTTTAAAACCGAAGTTAGTCACATTAAAAACGGATAACTTTGCATCATTATAGCGATCCTTTTGAATTGAATCCTTCTCCGGAAAACGTCAGATAGAAACAATTGGAAAGGTCTCCATTTTTGAAGCTATGGTTTGAAATCTACAAGTCTGGCAATCCTATAAGACACGACAATGTGAATGTACATAAGAAATTAACTATTATTTGAAATGTTTGACTGTTCATATATATTTGTTTATTTTGTACATTCCATTACAGAAATAGACAAGTGTTCCTCAAACCCTTGTCAAAACAATGGAACGTGCACAAACAGAGGCGATGGCTTCAACTGTACATGTAAAGCTGGATACAATGGACAAGTGTGCGACAGTAAGTAGCATGATAGCTTAAATCTTTGCAACCATCTGAAACCAGAACAAAGACCACTTTTGAATGTATTATTGTTATGTTTCTCAATTGAAATAAATAGTTACTATCTTTTAAATTCCATTTATATTTCAAATTATAGACATGTATGAGCACTAAAGTCTGATAGTCGAGCTACTCTCCAATGACCTGAATCCTATAACCGTTTCCATTGACTAGGGTATCTTTACACCCAAAAGCAAACATAAACTCTTCATTTATGAAATCTGTTGATAGGGACGTATCAAAATGTGCAACAAAAGAATATTATACAAGTCAAAAAGGTGAATGCCAATATCTAAAGTTACAAAAGTGTATAGATGTAAAACTAACTGATAACAAATAGTCCATGGGCCACATCGCTCACCTAAGCTACAATAGTCATGATAAAATCAGCTTTATGGAGTCTGGCTTCCCACAGCGATGTGTAGAAAATCACTTGTTTGTACTTCATACAATATGACGTCTTAATTAACATTGACATCACATTCAGCATACCTTTCGATAGGTCTCAGGGAATGTATCGTAACGTTAAAAGTGAATCACATTTAAACTGCAATAAAACCGCTTGTTTACTTTACATAGATGCAGTCGTTAACGTTAGAAATACATTAATCATTTATATCAATAATCAGTTTTAAAAGATATGTAGATTTATAGCTTCATTTAAAGTAAAAGGCTATTCAAAAACTAATGGTTTGGAGACTTTCCCTGTTACGTGTATACAACCGAATAAAGGAATTTTAATGCAGGTCACAAAAATCAGCTTGGCGCAGGTGAAAGAACAATACACTTTGGAAAACCAGCGGATTTACCCCCAAGTTTATATAGATCGCTGTTAATTAGTAACAATGTGCCTTATTTTAATGATTTGGCATTATGTTTTAACAGTATCTTTAAAAAACGAAATATCTATTTAAAGCTCACGTTAAAGTGTACGACATAAAAAGGGATTTTTAATTTAAAAAAATTCTCATTTAATGTCATTAAACACCTGCGACAATGCGATTTAATAAGATAATATCCAATGTCAGGAAACGAACGTCATGTGACATAGAAGCACATATGACAACACAAAAATGCATCAAGTATTATCATCATTGTCAATATATAATATACAAATTATAAGAAATACTCCCGGTCAAACTATTTCTTCGTTGATTTAAAGAATATCGTTTTTCAGTCGTATTTTTGCTTTGGGACACCCTATCATAGCTGCGTTTTCCTTGGTACAACCGGATCCCCAATGTGTCACCACCCTAATCCTAAAGATTTTAATCAATAAACAAATTTGAATCTACACTATCTAAAGTTGCTTTCACTAAAGTTACAGCTTTTCTAGGCAAATGATTTCTTAGAAAAAGATTTATGGATATTTGTAAATTCCTATAGAAAAAACATACCCCCGCCCAATCATGACCCCATCCTATCCTTGGGGATCATGATTTGAATAAACTTGAATTTTTACTACCTGACGATGCTTCCACACAAGTGTTTGCTTTCCTGGCCAAATGGTTCTTGAGAAGAAGATTTTTTTAAACATTTATTTTATATGTTACTATGTAAAAATTCGACCCTCCCCCATTGTGGTCCCGCCTTACCCCTGGGGGTCATGATTTTCACAACTTTGAATAAACACTATCTGAGAATGCTTCTACACAAATGTCAGCTTTCCTGGCCAAATGGTTTCCCAGAAGAAGATTTTTAAAATTTAATGTAGATATCCCTATGTCAAAACACTGACCCACCCATTGTGGCCCCGCCCTACCCTCGGGAGTCATGATTTTCACAATTTGTTTTATCTACACTACCTTAGGATGCTTCCAAACAAGTTTCAGTTTTCCTGGCCGAATGGATCTTGAGAAGAAACACAATACTATTATTAATACTATTACATGCGTAGGGCATAGCTAAGTTAAACATATCAAGTATGGTCCATATATTGTGTATATTGTGTATGTCAACAATGAAAGTTGAATTTGTCCGCCATGATGCTTACTGACCTTGATCGGTTTTATTTTGGGACAACCAGAAAGACTTGAGAAGCGGATCATGAACTAACTATAGCAATTTCCCCATTCTAATCATAAATAACGCGGCAAATAAATATTTACTATTATATACTCTTTTCCTCAATGGTGGGTTAGTAATAAAACAAGGTTAGACTGCTTATTTAAACTGATATTAACTTTATCAAGCCAATAACTCCAAGCATAAATCCGATAAAATCATGAGAGAACTGTCATGGCCACTGAAAAAGACAACTCATCTACATTCTGATGTGTGTTTTATGTAGTTTTGATTTATATACGGTTAAATTAGTTTGTTCAGCCTGAAATAAAAAAATCCTTTTATCTAAAGGAGGCCTAAAGAAAGGACATTTTTAAAACCGAAGTTAGTCACATTAAAAACGGATAACTTTGCATCATTATAGCGATCCTTTTGAATTGAATCCTTCTCCGGAAAACGTCAGATAGAAACAATTGGAAAGATCTCCATTTTTGAAGCTATGGTTTGAAATCTACAAGTCTGGCAATCCTATAAGACACGACAATGTGAATGTACATAAGAAATTAACTATTATTTGAAATGTTTGACTGTTCATATATATTTGTTTATTTTGTACATTCCATTACAGAAATAGACAAGTGTTCCTCAAACCCTTGTCAAAACAATGGAACGTGCACAAACAGAGGCGATGGCTTCAACTGTACATGTAAAGCTGGATACAATGGACAAGTGTGCGACAGTAAGTAGCATGATAGCTTAAATCTTTGCAACCATCTGAAACCAGAACAAAGACCACTTTTGAATGTATTATTGTTATGTTTCTCAATTGAAATAAATAGTTACTATCTTTTAAATTCCATTTATATTTCAAATTATAGACATGTATGAGCACTAAAGTCTGATAGTCGAGCTACTCTCCAATGACCTGAATCCTATAACCGTTTCCATTGACTAGGGTATCTTTACACCCAAAAGCAAACATAAACTCTTCATTTATGAAATCTGTTGATAGGGACGTATCAAAATGTGCAACAAAAGAATATTATACAAGTCAAAAAGGTGAATGCCAATATCTAAAGTTACAAAAGTGTATAGATGTAAAACTAACTGATAACAAATAGTCCATGGGCCACATCGCTCACCTAAGCTACAATAGTCATGATAAAATCAGCTTTATGGAGTCTGGCTTCCCACAGCGATGTGTAGAAAATCACTTGTTTGTACTTCATACAATATGACGTCTTAATCAACATTGACATCACATTCAGCATACCTTTCGATAGGTCTCAGGGAATGTATCGTAACGTTAAAAGTGAATCACATTTAAACTGCAATAAAACCGCTTGTTTACTTTACATAGATGCAGTCGTTAACGTTAGAAATACATAAATCATTTATATCAATAATCAGTTTTAAAAGATATGTAGATTTATAGCTTCATTTAAAGTAAAAGGCTATTCAAAAACTAATGGTTTGGAGACTTTCCCTGTTACGTGTATACAACCGAATAAAGGAATTTTAATGCAGGTCACAAAAATCAGCTTGGCGCAGGTGAAAGAACAATACACTTTGGAAAACCAGCGGATTTACCCCCAAGTTTATATAGATCGCTGTTAATTAGTAACAATGTGCCTTATTTTAATGATTTGGCATTATGTTTTAACAGTATCTTTAAAAAACGAAATATCTATTTAAAGCTCACGTTAAAGTGTACGACATAAAAAGGGATTTTTAATTTAAAAAAATTCTCATTTAATGTCATTAAACACCTGCGACAATGCGATTTAATAAGATAATATCCAATGTCAGGAAACGAACGTCATGTGACATAGAAGCACATATGACAACACAAAAATGCATCAAGTATTATCATCATTGTCAATATATAATATACAAATTATAAGAAATACTCCCGGTCAAACTATTTCTTCGTTGATTTAAAGAATATCGTTTTTCAGTCGTATTTTTGCTTTGGGACACCCTATCATAGCTGCGTTTTCCTTGGTACAACCGGATCCCCAATGTGTCACCACCCTAATCCTAAAGATTTTAATCAATAAACAAATTTGAATCTACACTATCTAAAGTTGCTTTCACTAAAGTTACAGCTTTTCTAGGCAAATGATTTCTTAGAAAAAGATTTATGGATATTTGTAAATTCCTATAGAAAAAACATACCCCCGCCCAATCATGACCCCATCCTATCCTTGGGGATCATGATTTGAATAAACTTGAATTTTTACTACCTGACGATGCTTCCACACAAGTGTTTGCTTTCCTGGCCAAATGGTTCTTGAGAAGAAGATTTTTTTAAACATTTATTTTATATGTTACTATGTAAAAATTCGACCCTCCCCCATTGTGGCCCCGCCTTACCCCTGGAGGTCATGATTTTCACAACTTTGAATAAACACTATCTGAGAATGCTTCTACACAAATGTCAGCTTTCCTGGCCAAATGGTTTCCCAGAAGAAGATTTTTAAAATTTAATGTAGATATCCCTATGTCAAAACACTGACCCACCCATTGTGGCCCCGCCCTACCCTCGGGAGTCATGATTTTCACAATTTGTTTTATCTACACTACCTTAGGATGCTTCCAAACAAGTTTCAGTTTTCCTGGCCGAATGGATCTTGAGAAGAAACACAATACTATTATTAATACTATTACATGCGTAGGGCATAGCTAAGTTAAACATATCAAGTATGGTCCATATCTTGTGTATAATGTGTATGTCAACAATGAAAGTTGAATTTGTCCGCCATGATGCTTACTGACCTTGATCGGTTTTATTTTGGGACAACCAGAAAGACTTGAGAAGCGGATCATGAACTAACTATAGCAATTTCCCCATTCTAATCATAAATAACGCGGCAAATAAATATTTACTATTATATACTCTTTTCCTCAATGGTGGGTTAGTAATAAAACAAGGTTAGACTGCTTATTTAAACTGATATTAACTTTATCAAGCCAATAACTCCAAGCATAAATCCGATAAAATCATGAGAGAACTGTCATGGCCACTGAAAAAGACAACTCATCTACATTCTGATGTGTGTTTTATGTAGTTTTGATTTATATACGGTTAAATTAGTTTGTTCAGCCTGAAATAAAAAAATCCTTTTATCTAAAGGAGGCCTAAAGAAAGGACATTTTTAAAACCGAAGTTAGTCACATTAAAAACGGATAACTTTGCATCATTATAGCGATCCTTTTGAATTGAATCCTTCTCCGGAAAACGTCAGATAGAAACAATTGGAAAGATCTCCATTTTTGAAGCTATGGTTTGAAATCTACAAGTCTGGCAATCCTATAAGACACGACAATGTGAATGTACATAAGAAATTAACTATTATTTGAAATGTTTGACTGTTCATATATATTTGTTTATTTTGTACATTCCATTACAGAAATAGACAAGTGTTCCTCAAACCCTTGTCAAAACAATGGAACGTGCACAAACAGAGGCGATGGCTTCAACTGTACATGTAAAGCTGGATACAATGGACAAGTGTGCGACAGTAAGTAGCATGATAGCTTAAATCTTTGCAACCATCTGAAACCAGAACAAAGACCACTTTTGAATGTATTATTGTTATGTTTCTCAATTGAAATAAATAGTTACTATCTTTTAAATTCCATTTATATTTCAAATTATAGACATGTATGAGCACTAAAGTCTGATAGTCGAGCTACTCTCCAATGACCTGAATCCTATAACCGTTTCCATTGACTAGGGTATCTTTACACCCAAAAGCAAACATAAACTCTTCATTTATGAAATCTGTTGATAGGGACGTATCAAAATGTGCAACAAAAGAATATTATACAAGTCAAAAAGGTGAATGCCAATATCTAAAGTTACAAAAGTGTATAGATGTAAAACTAACTGATAACAAATAGTCCATGGGCCACATCGCTCACCTAAGCAACAATAGTCATGATAAAATCAGCTTTATGGAGTCTGGCTTCCCACAGCGATGTGTAGAAAATCACTTGTTTGTACTTCATACAATATGACGTCTTAATTAACATTGACATCACATTCAGCATACCTTTCGATAGGTCTCAGGGAATGTATCGTAACGTTAAAAGTGAATCACATTTAAACTGCAATAAAACCGCTTGTTTACTTTACATAGATGCAGTCGTTAACGTTAGAAATACATAAATCATTTATATCAAAAATCAGTATTAAAAGATATGTAGATTTATAGCTTCATTTAAAGTAAAAGGCTATTCAAAAACTAATGGTTTGGAGACTTTCCCTGTTACGTGTATACAACCGAATAAAGGAATTTTAATGCAGGTCACAAAAATCAGCTTGGCGCAGGTGAAGGAACAATACACTTTGGAAAACCAGCGGATTTACCCCCAAGTTTATATAGATCGCTGTTAATTAGTAACAATGTGCCTTATTTTAATGATTTGGCATTATGTTTTAACAGTATCTTTAAAAAACGAAATATCTATTTAAAGCTCACGTTAAAGTGTACGACATAAAAAGGGATTTTTAACTTTAAAAAATTCTCATTTTTGTCATTAAACACCTGCTACAATGCGATTTAATCAGATAATATCCAATGTCAGGAAACGAACGTCATGTGACATAGAAGCACATATGACAACACAAAAATGCATCAAGTATTATCATCATTGTCAATATATAATATACAAATTATAAGAAATACTCCCGGTCAAACTATTTCTTCGTTGATTTAAAGAATATCGTTTTTCAGTCGTATTTTTGCTTTGGGACACCCTATCATAGCTGCGTTTTCCTTGGTACAACCGGATCCCCAATGTGTCCCCACCCTACTCCTAAAGATTTTAATTAATAAACAAATTTGAATCTACACTATCTAAAGTTGCTTTCACTAAAGTTACAGCTATTCTAGGCAAATGATTTCTTAGAAAAAGATTTATGGATATTTGTAAATTCCTATAGAAAAAACATACCCCCGCCCAATCATGACCCCATCCTATCCTTGGGGATCATGATTTGAATAAACTTGAATTTTTACTACCTGACGATGCTTCCACACAAGTGTTTGCTTTCCTGGCCAAATGGTTCTTGAGAAGAAGATTTTTTTAAACATTTATTTTATATGTTACTATGTAAAAATTCGACCCTCCCCCATTGTGGCCCCGCCTTACCCCTGGGGGTCATGATTTTCACAACTTTGAATAAACACTATCTGAGAATGCTTCTACACAAATGTCAGCTTTCCTGGCCAAATGGTTTCCCAGAAGAAGATTTTTAAAATTTAATGTAGATATCCCTATGTCAAAACACTGACCCACCCATTGTGGCCCCGCCCTACCCTCGGGAGTCATGATTTTCACAATTTGTTTTATCTACACTACCTTAGGATGCTTCCAAACAAGTTTCAGTTTTCCTGGCCGAATGGATCTTGAGAAGAAACACAATACTATTATTAATACTATTACATGCGTAGGGCATAGCTAAGTTAAACATATCAAGTATGGTCCATATATTGTGTATAATGTGTATGTCAACAATGAAAGTTGAATTTGTCCGCCATGATGCTTACTGACCTTGATCGGTTTTATTTTGGGACAACCAGAAAGACTTGAGAAGCGGATCATGAACTGACTATAGCAATTTCCCCATTCTAATCATAAATAGCGCGGCAAATAAATATTTACTATTATATACTCTTTTCCTCAATGGTGGGTTAGTAATAAAACAAGGTTAGACCGTGTAACAATATGATGTATATTTGATCGGGCTCGATGTTCGATATATTCTGTAATGGACCTACCTGAATAAACGTAGTTTAGAGTTGATACAGACTTTTGTATACTGTATGCTAAATACGATAACGTAGCAATATTGGAACATGGTGTCAGAAATCGAGAACCTGTGAGTATCAGCCGTGCTTGTGGAACATTTGTGTAACTAGCCACATTAAGTGATAAACATACATTTCGTTGTTCTTGAAAACGCACCAAAATCAAAACAATAGAAAACGTACTACAACCCCCCCCCCCCCCCCCCCGAAACGATGGATTTCGATGCCAGAAGTCTATCAAAAACTTGGAAGGAATGAAAGGAAGAAGTCCAGCTATACGTAGACATTGGCATGGATAAAAAACCGGAAAATCAAAAAGTAAAGCTCCTGCTGTACCTCCTTGGCCACAAGGGAAGGAAAATACACAGTACAATGAACTTCCAAACAACTGACGAGCATGGTAACAAAGTCAACATCGAAGAAAAAAATATAACGGTAAAAATGATCCTCGCCGAATTCGACAAACATTGTGATCCAAAGAAAAATGAGACAGTAGAGCGGTACAAATTCTACAGCCGAAGTCAGTAGTCGGGCGAGACATTTGATAAATTCTTGGCAGACATTAGAATCTTGGCGGACACATGTAACTTTGGCACGCTTAAAGAATCAATGATAAGAGACCGAATCATATGTGGCGTAAGCAATTCTGGGCTCCGTGAGAGACTCCTGAGGGTGAGTGACTTGGACTTGGACAAATGCATACAAGTATGCAGAGCAACAGAAGTCTCAAAGGCCCAGAATAAGGAAATAGAACCCCAGGCAGCTTGCACATCCTTACACACTGTGAATTTTCATAAGAAGAGCTTCAGCAAACCAACACCACAGCGACACCAGCCACAACCCTACAGACAGGATCCAATCCAGTGCAAGTACTGTGGGAATCGTCATGAAAAAGGAAGACAACACTGCAAAGCATATGGACACTAGTGTGGAAAATGTCACAAACCCCACCACTTTGAGAAAGTATGTAACTCAGTCAAGTCAAGTGTTCACCATATCCAAGAAAAGGATGGCAATTCTGACTCAGGCGACTACTACTCCATTTACAGCATAGACCTTAGATACAGCAGTGAATCAGTTAATGCCATCAACCAAGGCATTGAAAACAAAGTATTTGCCTCCATGTCAGTGAACGGACAGAATGTTAAATTCCAAGTAGACAGTGGTGCAACATGCAATATCATCCCCAAAAGCTGCTTGAATTCCAACAATGTCATCACAGAGACTGACCAAATATTATCAATGTACAACAATACAACCATCAAACCACTAGGAAAATGCAACATGAAATTCATAAATCCAAAGAATGGGGGAAAGGACAAAGCAGACTTTGTTGTACTGGATGGACCTTGTCAACCAATTCTTGGTTCAAAAGCATCACAAGCATTAGGACTGATCAAGGTTCAAAAGGAATATATCCTTGCAGTAAGAGAGTCAGAGACGTTGACAAGAGAAAAAATAAGCAGCGCATATCAAGATGTCTTTACAGGATTGGGCTCTTGGAAGAAGATTACCATCTGCGAGTAGATCCAAATGTAAAACCAGTCATCCACGCACCCCGCAAAGTCCAACTTGCTATCAAAAAGGATCTAGAAAAGGAACTGGAAAGACTCGTAGAAATGGGAGTACTTGCCAAAGTTACCCAGCCAACCCCATGGGTCTCAAGCTTGGTCGTTGCTCGAAAACCCAAACGTAAACTCAGAGTGTGCATTGACCCACAATATCTAAACAAAAGACTTCAACGGGCACATTACCCTATGCCGACCATAGAAGACATCCTGCCGGATTTGTCAGAGGCAAAATGCTTCAGCGTTCTTGATGCGAAGGATGGGTTCTGGAATGTCCGCTTGGACTACGAGAGCTCCCTTATGACAACATTCAACAGTCCTTTTGGCAGGTTTCGTTGGCTTTGCATGCCTTTTGGAATCAACACAGCACCAGAGGAATTTCAGCGTCGCCAGCACCAATCACTGAGGGGTTACTGGGAGTCAAAAGCATTTACGATGACATACTTGTGATAGGAGAGGGAAAAACATTAGTAGAAGCCCAAGTAATTCATGACAGAAACTTTATACAGCTCATGGAAAGATGCAGAGAGAAACAGTTAAAGCTCAACAAAGACAAAAAAAGTTTCGCCTATCAGAGGTCAAATTCATCGGTCACACTATAACAGCTGAAGGATTAAAACCAGACCCCGAAAAAGTAAAGGCAGTTCTTGATATGCCAAACCCAACTGATGTTGCCGGCGTACGCCGATTCATAGGATTTGTCACATACCTAGCTAAGTTCCTTCCAAAACTAAGCGACATCTGCGAGCCACTTCGAAAACTTACACAGAAAGATATAGAATGGCATTGGACTTCAGAACATGAATATGCAGTGAAGCAAATTAAAGATCTAGTCACAGCCGAACCTGTACTACAGTATTTCAATCCAGTTAAACCATTAACACTACAATGTGACGCATCAGAAAAAGGTCTTGGAACTGCCTTACAACAGGATGAAAGACCGATTGCTTTCGCCAGCCGAGCCTTGACTGAAACTGAAACTAAATATGCGCAAATTGAAAAGGAACTTTTAGCAGTATTATTCGGATTGGAGAAATTCAATATTTATACTTACGGGATACCAACCTATGTCCAATCAGACCACAAGCCCCTGGAGATAATTGTAAACAAACCACTATACAAAGCACCAAAGCGCCCCCAGAGCATGTTGCTCAGGATGCAGAAATACTAAGTACACCTGAGATACCGCCCGGGAAAGGACATGGAGATAGCAGATACACTGAGCCGTGCATATTTACCAAATGAACAGCAATCAAAGTTTGAATCGACAGTGGAAGCCATCAACATGCTCCAATTCCTGCCTATTGCCCCGGAACGCCTAGAGGACATTCAGAATCAAACAGCAGGGGATGCTGCTCTACAAGAGTTAGGGTAAACAATTTGCAGTGGATGACCCAATGATAGAAAATCAATTTCTGGGCTCATTAGTCCCTATTACGATATAAGAGACGAACTGTCCATTCAAAATGGGGTTATATTCAAAGGAGACAGAGCAGTCATTCCACAAGCACTTTGTAAGGATATGCTTAAGACAATTCACGCATCCCATCTAGGAATTGAAGGATGTCTCAGACGCGCCAGAGAATCGATATACTGGCCGCCAAAGAATGCCGAGGTCAAAGACTTCATAAAAAATGTGAAACCTGTCGCACTTTGACAGCAATCAAGGAAAAGAACCGTTGAAACCACATGAAGTACTTCCACGTCCATGGGCTAAGGTCGGCTTGGACATTTTCACATTTGATCACCAGAACTACCTATTCATAACTGACTATTTCTCGAATATCTTTGAGATGGAATCATTGAACCAGCTGACCTTGCGGGGGGTCATAAGGAAACTTCGATCACAATTTGCTAGACACGGCATATCAGACACATGCATGTCAGATAACGGACCACAGTTTGCGTCGGAGGAATTTGCGGACTTTGCACATCTGTGGGAGTTTGACCATAATACATTATCGCCTCACTACCCACAAAGCAATGGGAAAGCAGAACAAGCAGTCAAAGTTGCCAAACAAATCCTTAAAAAAGCAAAACACTCAAAATCGGATCCGTACCTTGCACTGTTGGATTACAGAAATACACAAACGCAAATGTTGGAACAAGTCCAGCCATGTGGTTAAGGGTAGGAGAACAAAAACACTCCTTCCTATAAAAGGGACCCTACTCCAGCCTGGAGATCCTACCTTTGAGAAAGGGAAAATTGATATCGCCAAATTAAAACAAGCAGAGTACTACAACAAATCCGCACATCCGTTACAACCGATATCAGTGGGAGAAACAGTTAGAGTGAAAACCCCAAACAGACCGTGGGAAAAAGGAACTATAACCGGGACCAACATAGAGACAAGATCGCACGATGTCAAAACAGAGGCTGGAGCTGACTATACAAGAAACAGGAAACACCCGAGAAAATCAATGTAAGGCCCAGTGCTATACGACAATCCAGACGTGCCAGATGACAATCCAAACTGCACATCTAATGACAACAAAGGAGCTAATCCTGGACTGAACACAAATAAAGATCCAGAGACCATCACAACTACATTGTAGATCAGGACGCGAAGTGAAGCCACCAGCAAAATATAATGACTTTGTAAAATCATGACTCTAAACCAACTTGTCACCGGTATTTGAGATAAAAAAAAGTGTATATTGTTAAGTTAGAAGCCATACCAAACCAGATGAACAATTACGTCTAATGAACTCTAGTCATAGTCATATTTCAGTTGCTAGTCAGGCTAAGTGCTGGAGACAGCGTATACTTATTTTCTAGTCATTTCAAGCATAATATTATCGTTAAATATTCAAGGGTTTTATCTAAAGGAAAGGGGATGTAACAATATGATATATATTTGATCAGGCTCGATGTTCGATTTATTCTGCAATGGACCTACCTGATTAAACGTAGTTTAGAGTTGACACAGACTTTTGTACATTGTATGCTAAATACGATAACGTAGCAATATTCAAACAGACTGCTTATTTACACTGATATTAACGTTATCAAGTCAGTAACTCCAAGCGTAAATCCGATAAAATCGTGTGAGAACTGTCATGGCCACTGAAAAAGACAACTAATCTACATTCTGGTGTGTGTTTTATGTAGTTTTGATTTATATACGGTTAAATAAGTTTATTCAGCCGGAATTTAAAAAAATCATTTGATCGAAAGGAGGCCTTAAGAAAGGACATTTTTAAAACTGAAGTTATTCACATTAAAAACGGATAACTTCGCATCATTTTGGCGATCCATTTGAATTGAATCCTTCTCCGAAATACGTCAGATAGAAACAATCGGAAAGGTCTCCATTTTTGAAGCTATGGTTTGAAATCTACAAGTCTGGCAATCCTATAAGACACGACGATGTGAATGTACATAAGAAATTAACTATTATTTGAAATGTTTGACTGTTCATATATATTTGTTTATTTTGTACATTCCATTACAGAAATAGACAAGTGTTCCTCAAACCCTTGTCAAAACAATGGAACGTGCACAAACACAGGCAATGGCTTCAACTGTGCATGTGAAGCTGGATACAATGGACCAGTGTGCGACAGTAAGTACCATTATTGCTTAAATAGACGCAAATATTAAATTTGTAATAAAACAACAAAATCCCTTAAATTAGGTAATAAAAGCATATATGACAACACAAAAATGCATCAAGTATTATCATCATTGTCAGTACATAATATACAAATTTTAAGAAAGACTCCCGGTCGAACTACTTCTTTGTTGATTTTAAGAATATCGTTTTTCATCCGTATTTTTGCTTTGGGACACCTTATCATAGCTGCGTTTTCCTTGGTACAACCGGATCCCCAATGTGTCCCCACCCTACTCCTAAAGATTTTAATTAATAAACAAATTTGAATCAACACTATTTAAAGTTGCTTTCACTAAAGTTAGAGCTTTTCTAGGCAAATGGTTTCTTAGAAAAAGATTTATGGATATTTGTAAATTCCTATAAAAAAATACCCCAGCCCCGTTGTGACCCCATCCTATCCTTGGGGATCATTATTTGAATAAACTTGAATGTTCACTACCTGACGATGCTTCCACACACGTTTTTGCTTTCCTGGCCAAATGGTTCTTGAGAAGAAGATTTTTTTAAACATTTACTTTATATGTTACTATGTAAAAATTCGACCCTCCCCCATTGTGGCCCCGCCTTACCCCCGGGGTCATGATTTTCACAACTTTGAATAAACACTATCTGAGGATGCTTCTACACAAATGTCAGCTTTCCTGGCCAAATGGTTTCCCAGAAGAGGATTTTTAAAATTTAATCTAGATATCCCTATGTAAAAAAAAACTGACCCAACCATTGTGGCCCCGCCCTACCCTCGGGAGTCATGATTTTTACAATTTTTTTATCTACACTACCTTATGATGCTTCCAAACAAGTTTCAGTTTTCCTGGCCGAATGGATCTTGAGAATAAACACAATACTATTATTAATACTATTACATGCGTAGGGCATAGCTAAGTTAAACATATCAAGTATGGTCCATATATTGTGTATATTGTGTATGTCAACAATGAAAGTTGAATTTGTCCGCCATGATGCTTACTGACCTTGATCGGTTTTATTTTGGGACAACCAGAAAGACTTGAAAAGTGGATCATGAACTGACTATAGCAATTTCCCCATTTTAATCATAAATAACGCGGCAAATAAATATTTACTATTATATACTCTTTTCCTCAATGGTGGGTTAGTGATAAAACAAGGTTAGATTGCTTATTTACACTGATATGATATTAACGTTATCAAGCCAATAACTCCAAGTGTAAATCCGATAAAATCATGTGAGAGCTGTCATGGCCACTGAAAAAGACAACTAATTTACATTCTGGTGTGTGTTTTATGTAAATTTGATTTATATACGGTTAAATTAGTTTGTTCAGCCTAAAGTTTAAAAATCATTTTATCGAAAGGAGGCCTAAAGAAAGGACATTTTTAAAACCGAAGTTAGTCACTTTAAAAACGGATAACTTTGCATCATTATGGCGATCCTTTTGAATTGAATCTTTCTTCGGAATATGTCAGATAGAAACAATCGGAAAGGTCTTTATTTTTGAAGCTATGGTTTGAAATCTACAAGTCTGGCAATCCTATAAGACACGACAATGTGAATGTACATAAGAAATTAACTATTATTTGAAATGTCTGACTGTTTATATATATTTTTTTATTTTGTACATACCATTACAGAAATAGACAAGTGTTCCCCAAACCCTTGTAAAAACAATGGGACGTGCACAAAAACAGGCAATAGCTTCAACTGTGCATGTGAAGCTGGATACAATGGACCAGTGTGCGACAGTAAGTGCCATGATAGCTTAAATCTTTGCATCCATCTGAAACCAGAACAGAGACCACTATTAAATGTATTATTGTTATGTTTCGCAATTCAAATAAATACTTAGTATCTTTTAAATCCCATTTATATTATATTTCAAGTTATAGACATGTATGAGCACTAAAGTCTGATAGTCGAACTACTCTCCAATTTGGAATTTAGATACGTAATGAAGGGGTGTAATAGGAAGCAAAAAAACAAATTTGAACCAGTACAAGATTACTTACAGCGATATTCAGAGATATGAAGCATTATTATTGTAACACTTCTGATATTTTTATGCAATAGATGTGCTTTGTTAAAAAGTTATAAACTCTGCCTTATTCTCAACATAAAATTTTTTTGGAATTAAGATAGCAGTTCGATTTAGTAATCTTTTTGAAAAACAACACGTTAACAATATTAAAACGATCTATCAAAAAGTACGTACCTGAATTGAATTTTTGAAATCATGAAATTGTTTTCAAATAAGGTCAACATAATAAATATTTGAGATATGCCTGTGTTAAGAGCAATTAAGATTAGCATTTCAATTTAGTAATCATTTAGAATTACAACGCGTAAAACATCTTAAAACATCGAAAATTGATACGTGAATTAAATGTTTGAAACCATCACTACTGGCTGTGAAAACCGCTGTCCATCTGAAGTTCCCCTATTTTCCCCTGTCATCCCCTGTATACATTGTTTGTACACTTTGTGATCCCTGTTCGTGATTTTTATTTATAAAAGTCTTTATGCTGCAAATTAAAGTTCTCATTTGGTAGCGTTACAGAGATATAACAAATATTGTGATAACAAATAGTGTTAAAATCAAAAGTCCAGAGGAAATATACAAGAGCAAAGCAAACATATCAAACATACCGGACAGAGCAAACAACCTGTCCGGTACAAAACAATAAAGGTACTCTCAGTTGCCATGGAGGAGTGTGCATCCTCTGCTGATTATTTAGTGAAATGCCTCTTTTTAATAGCAATATATCACGTGACATCTGCAAAAAATTGTAGATTAATAAACAAACTTGGATGGAAGGTCATCACAAAGAGAAATAAATATACTATATTCGAGGAAGAACAAACGAAATGTGTTAGTAATCCTAAAAGAACAATGACTTAAGCTGTCAGGTTACCAAGCAACGTAGATATTCTGAATTTCCATTGTTTAATAAAAAAAAAGGACTTAGTGTTTTTAATAAATGTTAATTTTCCCGATTAAATGTAATGTCCAATGTCGATATACATATACTACGACAGCCCAGATGGAACAACAGCAATATGCGATACAAAGGCAGTGTTTTATTTTTTGAGAACTGGGTTAAGATTGTTATTTTATATCTAAAGATCAACAAAATGATAATAGTAACATTAATACTTTAGTACGTTTCTCTACAGTTATAAATAATACATGTAATTGGTTCTGTGAATACAAGATTATTATTTCCGTGTTAAAAACGTTAGTGTGAAAACATAATTCAGCAAATACAAAATTTGTGAATAACAATAAGGATATCTTTTCATTTTAACACTGGCTATGATAAATTGTTATGAAAAAATGTACTTTCTTCCACAAAAAAATTACAAAATAAAGATAAGGTTTACGAAACCTTGCTACCAGATAATACTGTCAAAATTGTTTGAAATTCACGATACCAAACAATGGTAGAAGATTAATGTTTGTAAATTTATGGATGTTTAAGATAAACAATTATCTGATTTTAATTTACAGATCACTAAATAATAGACAATGTAAAATTGCTTATTTATGTAAATTGAAGGTAGATGTGAAAGCCGAATGCAGTGTAAAAATAAAGAAAAAAGTAAATAAAAAGATTGTTAGCTTATATGGTTGCAGCCTAAACAAAAAATCGAAAAACAACCACATGCATACTAAAATAATTATGTTTCATGTACAAATATATTCTTTGCAAAGTGACATATAGTAGTATTTATTGAATCAAAATTAGAATGTCTAAATTGTCTCTGAGAAGTTTCAGGCAACATAAACCTATCATATAAATGAGTTATTTCCCAGAAATATTAGTTAAATGTTACTTTTGCAATATGCATTAAATAAAAAAAGATTTTGGTATAAGTTTCTATTTGTCGCTGAATCTCAACGTCATAAAAATATTTTGCATATTATACAGTTACATTATGTTCATTAACTTTTAAGCATTAAAAAGAAGTAATTCCTTAGTTGCAGAAAAGATTTCACGTTTCATGTTGAAAGAAGATTTTTCATTCCAAAACAATTTTCCCCATTTAGTAGAGTGTAAATCAGCTGTCAAGCCTTTTTGTGCTACAATTATCTCACTCTTATCCTCTGCCTCAAAATTCAATATAAATCCCATAAAAATATTCTCTCTTTGCTTTACGACATATAAGACATTGCATTTGTTTATTTTATTATACAAAAACAACTTGAAAAGTGTCGATGGTTTTAGTGCTATTTCTGCGCACAAACAGATTAATTGAAAGTCAGAAGCAGTCTGTATTCTTAGCACGTATTCTTTAACGTTGATTGACCTCAAGTCTTTCACCCTAGTTGAGCGTTATCATAAGGACCGCAATGCAAAGAATATTTGAAATACATGCATGTTATGCAACTCTAAAATGCTTACAGACAAATCGCAATATGTGATAAAATGTTTTTTAAAAAACCCAAAATGGCTTGACTTGGCGAAGACAACTCGGCATATTGCTTGGAATATTCACCTGGCAAGTATGGGATTGAGGATTTTACGATCCATTTGCTTTTGTCACCTAAAACTGCTTAATTTGGGCTAACAAAGTTATTTAAACGTATTACTATTTTGATATAAATCAAAAATTATGATATTTGCATAAAAACTGCATTCTTCTGTACATGGTAAACGCATTGTATTTCCACCTACCAACTTTTAGGATATCAGAGGCGGGACTTATCCTAAATGCCATGTAAGTAGCTCTACCAACTCGGAAACTCCTAGTACATGTGGCAAAATGCCAATTTTCTTTATATGATTGCATTAAAGTAGTCAGACGCAATTTTAATGAAAAAAAAACAGGATGGGTCCGTTAAATGTTGCTGACTTAGAAACAATTACAGCGCCCTAACTGTGCATATTGACTGGAATTTAGGTTCACTCTCAATAACCAGTGTAGTTTAGTTGCCGGTTTGATCGGTTTTTGGATGTTGGATTGTAGTTTGAATAAGGCTCTTATTAGAACCAATTGTTATATCTCGATACCTGATTGCGAGATAATTTTGTGGATCAATTGATTTATAAAAGTAACTTCTCCAACCTGTTGAAGACCAAATATGGAAGCAGAATACAGACTTTTAAAGGGTTGTTTCATATATTTGTGCTCATGATTGTGTCACGTTTTGCAAGATATTGATTATAATGGGGCGGAAAGCATCAATTTCTGTGCGATTTATGACTTGGAGACCTTTGATTTAACTAAGAAATTTAAAATCATTTTGTTTGATCTGGCAAGATGATTATTTTGTGAAAATATAACAAATCCCGTACATAAAGTTGAAAGGTATTAGTTGAGAGCCTATTAAGTGAAAAATATACTTTAAAATACAACATAGTTTACTACTATGGGCCAAGATAGGGATAGATTCTAATCCCTGAGAAATATATGGTATTTGTGGAAGATCAAATTTTATGCTTTCTTGGTATTCATGGACATTGCAGCATTAATAAATCGAGTGGATTCTAATTCTAAGTCCACCAGATATGATTTGGTAAAGACATAGATATCAGGTCAGCTGCTGGGGCAAAGCGACAAAATTGTCCAAAACTATTGTTAGACCGTAATAACTAGTAATCACATAATTGTCTACGGATTTTTCAATTTCCCCGATTAAGACAAAAAGCGCATGGCGGATGTGACAACAGAGGATGCTCACTCCTCCATGGCACCTGATCCTCCCTTTAATTTCTTTAGAATTTAGTGTTGTGTTGTGTTAAACATATTTTATTGACTAATGCCAAAAGGATTGGACACAAGTTCCAAAAACTTAGAATGTCCTCTCCTTGTACATACTATATTACAGTGCCATACAATGCCAGTTAACATTGATAACAGTTATAGAACATGTAATGAAATACAAATAAATCATTAGTTTTAAATCTAGAATTAGAATTAGGATGGATAAGACAGTTATGCAAATAATTTAAAAACTTAGATAAATCTACCACACTTTTGTATAAATGTATGAACTTCTTTAAATATTTTTATGTTTTCATCATAAGATAAAGTTTTGTCACCCCAAAGTAACAAATGTACATCAGTTATATTCAAAAAGTTCAGTGATAAAAGATTTTACATAAATGATTGTCTTAATGATGAATATTTTTTACAAACGAAGAACAAGTGATGTGCATCTTCTAAACTTCCATATGAACATATTGGGTTGGCTATTATGTTACACCGATAAAGATCACAATTGAGAACACAATTATGCCTTAATTTCGTATGAATGATATTTAAGAATCTTTTACCAAAAGAAAAATACTTAGGAGGTTTTGTATAATTGCTCTGTAGTGCTTTCTTAAAAATATTTAACGAAGTAGCTTCCTTGGTATTATTATTCAGACTATTCCACTTACGAATAGTGTCAGGAAAATATGACTTATTAAAATAACTGGTAGTATTTTACTTTAAAACACTTGATTTTAAACACTGTTATTTCAACATTTCTTTTCCGATGAGAACGAGAAATACAATTTTATTTTGTGGTAATTATTGAGCTTTACCTAAGATAACCTTAGTGTGACTAGGACAAATTTCTGTAAAACATGTACTTGTAATTACATGTAATTACATGTTAACATATTTAATTCCTTTTTATATATTATATTTAAATATTTCTTTTTTGAAATTCGAAAAGAAACATTTTTTTCGCCTTATTAATTTGAATGATTTTTTTTTTCAGCGAAGCCGGATATTAAAGAAGGGCTACTACTTAACAAAAGTATGACTGATTATATATATTTACTTGATAAAATCCTGTAGTGATATTGAAAAAAAAACCGCTGTAAGGCATTGCAAACTATTTATATGATTAATCAGATTTATTCATTTGAGTAATATTTTCTACAGATCTTTTTGATATCTTAACTAATGTCTTTTATTTTAACCTTATCTGACTTATTGAAAATAATGTTGATGTTATGAAAGAAATTTGTTTAGCATTGGTGCATGTATATAACAATTTAGAAAAATTTGGTAAAGTTCTTTGCTTTCCCATGTTTATCTTTTTACTTTCTACAGACGTTACAATACGTTATGAGCTAGTTATCAATATGACATTCAATGCAACGCTAGGAAAGAAGGATTCAAAAAAATACAACGTAACCTGTGCCAAGTATAGACAAATTGTAAGGGTAAAACGCATGCACGCTGACGTGAACTAACTTAATTCACAAACGATTTGATTCCATAATGTATGACTATCAATTTTTGTACTTTTTTCAAGCTTCAAGAAAAATTTAAAAAAGAAACTGGTATCAGTAATCTTATTGTAAAAGTGACAGGCCTCAAGTAAGTGTAAATGTCTATAGAATTTTTTATTTTACAATTGATCATTACCTAATAATTATGTTAGTGATTGGTCCTGAGCTAGATAAATTGATAAATGATCATCTTGATTAAAAGGTTTAATAGTGATGTTTGCACTTAAATGAACTGAAGGAAAAATCTCTGTCTCGGATTAAATCTTATTAAGTGCACTTCTTCGGGCGTGTATTGATGACAAACGCCAAAGCATGGTAAATTATATGTTATATTCCTCAAGTAAATATTTCAATACAACGTGTTCTAATTAATTAAAATTTTATAGATATTTTAAATTAGAATTTATCATTATATTGGTTTCTTATTGTTTTAAGATGAAAAAGGATTATCACGATTTATCATGTACTGTTGGTGTTATATAATGGTAATGTTGCTTACACTCGATTATATTTTTATTAGGCATGGAAGTTTAATAGTAGAATATGAAGTAACTGTACCAATTCGAAACACAAGCGAAACGAATCTTATTGCAATTGATGAAAACCTAAATAAGGCGGCAACCAATTGGACTAACTTTGACGGCGAAAAAGTTGACATTGAAAGGACAAAAAAGGGGATCAAAAGTAATTCATTGTCTGATGTTACTTCATCTTTCCCTATATTCAGATCTTTTAATATGTACTATATCTTATTTTAAATGATGTTGAATGATTGTTTTGATATTTTCGACAAAGAAAAATTTACATACTTTGAATTTTTATTTGTGACTTTAAGTTTCAGACACATTTCTTCCAAACGTGTGTCAATGTGGGAAAGGATACATTTGTGTATCAGTAAGTAAAGCGCTTCGTTGTGAACTCAAATGTGATACCACCACCGGACAATATTGTAGAAATAATGGCCACTGTGTTAACGATACAGTTTTACAGAAAGCATTGTGTCTGTGAGTATAGTATTTAAAAAAATTCTCTTTTTAAGGTGTTCCGTTTCCAATAGAAGACCTTATAGTGATTGTAGTGTTTTGTTTTGGGGTTTTTTCTTCCTTTTTTGTCCACAAGATTTCTCAGAGATGGCTGAACTTATTTTCTTCAAGTTTTCAGGACTAATAGAGAGTGATAATATCTCGAGGCGCTTTTTTCATTTTTTTCAAAATTTACTTCCTGTCGTCCGTTTCCTGTCCTGCGTCAAAAAACCACGTTCCCTCGAGATCTCAGAATCGGCAAACACTTGAACATCTAAACTTTGTGGGATGATAGACCTACATTTGTTGATATGTTTAAACTATTTTGTTTTTTTCGTCGTAACTTCCGGTCGTCACCGGAAGCACTTCCAAAATTATTATTTTTACGCATTCAATTTCTTTTTCAAAGAATGAATATATAAGTATAAATCTATACATACGTTATTTATGATATGTTATGTCAGCAAAAAAATTATACTTCCGGTGAGATATCTCAATTATCTCAGGAAGCTTTTTAGCTCACCTGAGCTGAAAGCTCAAGTGAGCTTTTCTGATCACCTTTTGTCCGTCGTCCATCTGTCCATCTTTCCGTCTGTGCGTCCGTCTGTAAACTTTTCACATTTTAAACTGCTTCTCTAAAACCACTTATCCAATTTCAACCATCTTTTGCACAAAGCAACCCTATAGAAAGGTGATTATAAATTGCAGAAATTATAGACTTATCTTTATTTAAAATGGAGAAAGCCTCAAAACTGTAGAAAAAGGGGGTGCATTTTTAAAAATCTTCTTCTCAAGAACTCTTGAGTCCAATTCAACGTAATTTTGCATTAATAATCCTAATGTAAAGGAAAATATAAATTGCAAAAATTATCGGCGAATTCTATTTCAAATTTGAGTAATTAACGAAAATAAAAATAAAGAGATAATTGCGGTCAATCAGTTTATAACTTCGGGTTCGGTATTCCATATCGAAAACGAAAGTTCTTTGTACAAAGCAGCCATGTTTGAATGTTGAAGCATGGCAAACGGGTCAAACTGACAAAGATGAATTTGCATGTTGTGCAACAGTTTACATGCGAAGGGATACTTGAAACATGCTAAATATATTTGTGCCGATTTCGTGAAGTGAATTGAGGTTAAATCTTTCAATGCGTTGACATTTTCACTCGTGACCGTGGTCTTACGCTGTTTTGAATATCGTTTATGCTTTTTAACTTGAGGGGAAATATCGCCTGTATTTTGGAATTTTTACGTATCGAATCAAATAAAGACTTCGGTAAATCAGACAGTCAATTGTTTACCTGTACCAAATTAGCAAAATATGATGCACTAACAACGTATTATAAATACTATCCATTCTATAGGTAATTCGGTACGATCTCTACGTTATGGTTGATTAGCGGTATAGTGCAACGTGTTTTGTTAAGATGCTCTGCATTTTCAGTCTAAACGGAGATTGTTTTTGCTGCTAGAAATACATGTATATAGGTATATATATATATATATATATATATATATATCATGAAAAATAAATTGTGCTCTTTCTTTGTTTTAGTGCATTTGTCCTCTGTTTTAATTGTTTACAATTTTCTCTTAACTAACCATATTCAGCTGTGTCAAATTTCGAATTATAAGCAAGATACAGAGCTTTGCTCACAGAACTGAGGCCATTCTTTTGTTCATAAATTCTACGATTGACGCTAAAATTTTGATTTTTCACTAAAAATGTCTCACTAAACGTTAAATACTTGTACAGAAAAATTATAAGGATGATATGCTGTAACAACTGTTTGGGGCCCCCTCCTTTTACGATGAAACTACACCAACTTTGTTGGTTTTTCAGACACAATTGAATTCAAACGACCTCTTTAAAACAGTTTAAAACATTACTGTTACGGGGATAAATGTATTATCGCTATTCTTAAGAAAATATTACAGCGGAAAATCATCTTGATTTGTAGCCATTTGTTAACGTTGATTTTGAATAAAAATGAAAATAAAGGGTGGACCATAGTAAAACAGAGCGATATGCCTGTCAATACATTGCAGTCTGAGGCTCATTGAAGGGGGGGGGGGGGGCTAGACCTTATCAGAAATCTTGACAAGCAAAAAACAAAGATTTTTAGTATGGATATGTCTAACTTTGCAAAAATAAGTCGGGGGGGGGGGGGGGGCTCCACCCAGTTCCAACACCTATGCATTGATTATACATGTAATAGCTCTTTAACATATCACATGACAACATTTTTCTTTCGAGTGTATTCATCGATCAAATGAGTAAGGTTATAAATAGCTGCAGGTCTGTAGCTTCCGGTCTGAAACTATTCGGATGGACGACCTGGGAGTTACAGTGCCTCTGAAAGTAAAAATCTGCAATTTACGGCGCAAAAAAATCTGCGCTAGTTTTGGACTGCTTTATCATATTTACACACAAACTCTGTAAAACATTAGTACCATTAAATTAGTCTTGCAATTTTCTACTGATGTCGTCTATTTACTTGCCTCAGACTTTTCCCGAAACATGGTTCCCGATCTGGGAAAATAAAATTTATAAAATTCACGTCGAGATCGAGAGTCGCCATTTTTCCATGTAAACAAACTGCAATTCTCCACTTCACGGAACTGGTGATGGTATTTAAAAGAATATCAGAGGCAAGTAAAGGGACGAAGCAGTAAGATGTCCGAAGAATTTTTTGGAATCAAATATTTGTACAGAATGTGCTTGTGAATAATATTAATAAGTCCAAAACAAGCGCAATTTTTTGTGCGCCGTAAATTGCAGTTTTTTACTATGTTATAAAACGTCGCACGAGTTCGCATCTGGTAAACAACAATCGTTTATAATGCGGAAGACCAATTAAATTTTTGAATGTTTTTAATTTGAGCGCCTTGAGTAACAATTTTCTTCTTTGACATATATAGGAATTTTTAAAAAATAAAATACAATAACTAGCTAGTACAATGTAGTTAAAGATGAATATGCACCTATATGCATATTCTCATATACAATTTGATCGTTTTATAAAGTAAGGGGGCAGAACTAAAATAAAGGGAATTGGAAGTTAACAGTGTACCCCCACCAAAAATTTAGTTTTATATCTTGCAAAGGATCTTATTAGCTCAACTGAACCGAAGTGAGCTTTTCTGATCACCTGTTGTCCGTCGTCCGTCCGTCCGTCTGTCCGCCCGTCTGTCCGTCCGTCTGTCCGTCCGTCTGTAAACTTTTTACATTTTTGACTTCTTCTCTAGAACCACAGAGCTAAATTTAACCAAATTTGGTACAAAGCATCCTTATGAGAAGTGGATTCTATATTGTTAAAATAAAGAGCACAACCCTTTTTAAAAGGGAGATAATTGCGAAACTGGGCGGGTGTCTTAAAAAATCTTCTTCTTAAGAACCACCGCACCAGATATGCCAATATTTACACCAAGGTTTGTATATATAGTGAAGATTTTAAATTGTAAAAATCGCGATCCCTGGGTCAATACTGGGGTCCCAAGAGGGGTTCAAAGTTGATTAAAAAAGACAAATTTTACATAGAAATATATGGGAGAAAACGTTTTTAAAAATGTATTCTCAAGGACTGCAGTGCTATAATTAGTGAGATTACTATACAAGTACCCTAAGATAGTGGAGATTCTAAATTGTGAAAACCGTGATCCCCGGACTAATGCTACGTACGGCTCCAAAATATGTTCAAAGTTTTACATAGACTTATTTAATGGGAAAATGTTTTTAAACTCTTCTTTTTAAGAATTACAATGCTACAGTTTGTGAGATTACTATGCAATCATTCTAAGAAAGTGCAGATTCTAAATTGTTTAAATCATTTTATCAAAATAAGTATTAAAAAAAAAAGAAATTTCCATGATAAGTCTATCACAGTTAAATTATCTGGAAATACATGTGTATGTTTATCGACTAGTTTTTTGTTTTTAGCTCACCTGAACCGAAGGTTCAAGTGAGCTTTTCTGATCACTTGTTGTCCGTCGTCCGTCCGTCCGTCTGTAAACTTTTCACATTTTTGACTTCTTCTCTAGAACCACTGAGCCAAATTTAACCAAACTTGGCACAAAGCATCCTTATGAGAAGGGTATTCTAAATTGTTAAAATAAAGGGCACAGCCCATTTTCAAAGGGAGATAATTGCGAAACTGCGAAAATTGGGTGGGTGTCTTAAAAAATCTTCTTAAGAACCACTGCACTAGACTTATATAATGGGAAAATGTTTTTAAACTCTTCTTTTTAAGAATTACAATGCTACAGTTTGTGAGATTACTATGCAATCATTCTAAGATAGTGCAGATTCTAAATTGTTTAAATTATTTTTTATTTAAAGAAGTATCAAAAAAGAAAAAAGAAAAAAAGAAATTTCCATGATAAGTTTATCATAGTTAAATTATCTGGAATTATGTTTATCGACAAGTATTTTGGGGGTTTTTGGGGTGGAATTTCGATCCCGACATCAATTACTCACATATCGGGATCCAAGTGATCGGGATCATAGATCATAAATTCAAACAACTTTAAAAAGGTGAGGATCTTAGTTCTTACGAAGTCTTGATTCACAAACACACAGTTAGGAAAGATAAAGGAACAACAGATAAAAAATGGTTATGGAAAAAGAATAGGAAATATTGAAAGACTTTATCAACTATATATAGCCTTTCCATGTTTTTTAGTTTAGTCTAGATGATCGATGAGAATGCAAAATCTAACATGCCTAATGTCCTCATCACACCTGCAATATTTTTATTTGATGAATCGATAAAGAAGCTATTAATGATTGAAATACAAAACAGATGCCAATATCATCTTTTAATTATTAAACGAATATTTTTCAATTTTTTCAGTGAAATGGGATTTTTTTTTAGTGCAAATGGGTATTTTAGAGCTTTAAATTCAGTCTCATTTGATGTGTAAAATAACTTTGAATAAAAACATGCCAAAGATAAAATTGTTTCTTCTTTTTATGTATTGTTTAATACATGTATATGGCAAAATCTTGAAATATATGAGTTTTACAATATTTATTCAGAGTTAACTTCATAATAAACCCTTTCGAAATAAAAGGATACAAGGACTAAGGTTCAGGTGAGCGATATGTGGCCCATGGGCCTCTTATTTTTGGTAACAATGGTTTTTCATAAGGGTACAATGTCAAAGATTAAGTGTAGGAAAATAAGTGTAAACAGTTTATTTTATGGTATTTTTTTGTGTTTCTACCAAGGGGCCATATGGCTCAATATCCTTTGAACATCCATATAAAGCCATTGTTGCTCATGTGAGCGATGTGGCCCCATGGGCCTCTTGTTAAAACACATTTTGTACCCACGAGATCTCAGGAACTATAAGTGATCAAAGCAGGAAAATTCCATGAATGATATACATTTGATTGAAAATGTGTTTAATTGGTTTCATCTTGTTTGTCGTCACTTCCGGTCCACACAGGAAGAGTTCAAACAAATCGAGCTGTTTATAAGTTTAACTGTTTGGCTTTGATATTTGTAGTTAGCTCGATGAACATTAATGTACAAAAGGGAAGATAACAACAAATATTTAATACAATTTACATTGAGCACTTCCGTTTGTCCGTTTCCTCTCCCGGGACAAAAAACCTTATTTTGACGAGATTTTAAAAAATGGTGACGACTTGAACAACCAAACTTTATGGGATGATAGATCTAGACCTATGTATGTATATGTGTTAACACTATTTCGTTTTATCCGGCGTGACTTCCAGCCGTCACAGGATGTACACCCAATTTTGATTTTCTAAAAAAAGATTATTATGTAACATGGAAGTAACTTTTTAGCAATAGAAATACAAATCTACTCATGGTTAAATAAACGAAAAAATTCTACTTCCGGTGAGACATGTCAAACATCACAGGTAGCTTTCTTTTATAAAACCCGCAAGATCTCAAAAACTGTAAGAGATGAAGATACGAAAACTTAAATGGATGATAGACATTTGTTAAACATGTGTTTAACGGGTTTTTATTTGGTCGTCCGTCACTTCCGGTTCTCAATCGAAGAGTTCAACCAAAAGAAGTTTTTTAAAAGTTTATATTTTATAAACATTTTACTCAGTGTGATGAACAGTAACGTAACGTCAAGAAAAGTACAATTTATCTACTTTAAATTTCTTTATTCACTTCCGTTTGTCAATTTCCGGTCCCGAGACAAAACTTTTCTCTACGAGATCTCGATCTTAACTAACAAAAACGATATCCAAACATTGAGGAAAGACAGAAGAATATATGAAGTTTTGTTTATTATGTTCTGTTTGAACCGGTATAACTTCCTGTTGTCACAGAAAGTACTCAAAAATTGACTTTTTGTATTATTTTTGTTTTGTTTTAATTGGAAATAATCACTGGAAAATTCTTTACATAATTTATAACTTCCATTTTCTTTTTACGCGAGGAATGCATTTTTGTAACATATTAATACATGAGAAACGGAAGACCTTTTTTGTTGCTATAGCAACAAGTGTCTAGTTTTTATTATTAGTAGTAATATTACAGATGATTATTATTAGGATTTTCCCGTTTTCCCGATTACAACAAAAAGCGTGTGTGACCGGTTAGCAGATTATGCTCACTCCTCCATAACACCTTATCCTACCTCTAATTTTTTTTAAAGGTCCGTGTTTGCCCTGCTACTTTTAGAAAAATTCCCTTTGGGCTTGATTTTGAACCTGTTTTTTATCACCACATTTCATCTTTTTGTTATTAAATAAATGAATTAGTCGGGAAAAGTCAGTGTCTTGTCTCAAACTCAGCAACACATCGCGTCTTAGTCATATGATCTAAGATGAAAATAATATCAATGTATAAGATAACTAAGGTAATGATATGTTCAATTCTACCATATTTTTCAGATGCAGTAATTCAAATACTCATATATTTTATGGCGAATATTGCGAGCATAGTGTGCGTAGGACTACAACGACTTTAAAAGTTCCAACAACTCCAGACATGCTTCCTGTCAGCAAGCTTACCATCATCGCAATTTCTGGAGGGACCGGAGGAGCATTATTGTTGATCATTCTTATATCTACCATCTGCTTCTGTTACCGTTTGAAACATGCAAAAAGGAAAGGGTGAGTCCGGCAGACACTATTATATTTTTTTCTCTATTAATTTTCATTATGTTATAATGTTTAAAATCTGTATTATTATAATGTATATTATCAATGCTTCACAACAAAAAATATTTCATAATAAAATTATCACACCATTCATATATATATATATATATATATATATATATATATATATATATATATATATATATATATATATATATATATATATATATATATATATATATTAGTTTTACATAGGAATATAAAGAGATAATCTTCTTCTCAAAAACTATTAGGCCAGGAATGCTCAAATTTGAGTGGAAGCATCCACAGGTAGTGTAGATTCAAATTTGTTCAAATCATGGTCCCCGGGGGTAGGGTAAGGCCACAATTGGGGGATCAAGTTTTACATAGGAATATATAGAGAAAATCTTTAAAAATCTTCTTCTCAAAAACTATTTTACCAAGAAAGCTCAAATTGGCGGGTAACCGTCCTCAGATAATGTAGATTCAAGTTTGTTCAAATCATGGTCCCTGGGGGTAGGGCAGGGCCACAATGGGGGATACATTTTTATACATAGAGAAAATCTCTAAAAAATCTTCTTCTCAAAAATATTAGGCCAGGAAAGCCCAAATCTGAGTGGAAGCATTTCCAAATCGTAATAGATTCATTTGTTAAAATAATAGTCCAGTGGTATGGTGAGGCTACAGTGGGGGATGAATTTTTACATAGGAATATATAGAGAAAATCTTTAAAAATCTATTTTTTAAAGACCATTTGTCCAGAAAAGCTGTAACTTGTGTAGAGGCATCCTCGGGTAGTGTAAATTCAAAATCACAGTCCCTAGTGGTAGGGCGGGGCCGTGATGGCGGTTTGAATTTTTACATAGGAATATATAGAGAAAATCTTAATAAATATTCTGGGAAAGTTTTTCGGTCCAAAACTCAGTACTTAGTGTAAAAGCACAGGTTATGCAGATATAAGTTTGATGAAACTATGATACCCTAGAGAAAAGTGAGGCAACAAAATCGGGGGGGAGGGGGGGGGGGTTTATAAAGGAATAGAGAAAAAATCATCTTACAGGTACAACAACAAAAGGGGCTTGGTATTTACCAAAATAAAGAGGTGGATAAAAATTGGCAATTTTTTTTTAGCATGATCTACTGTACTTAGTTGTCAAGATATTTTGATACTGTAATGCTAATTTGATCAGAATTAAGGCAATTGTTGCTCAGGTGAGCGATGTGGCCCCTGGGCCTCTTGTTTTATATGGTACAAGTATACTATTTACTAGATCACGCCCATGTAAGTACAAAAGACTCTAAATCAACTCTTAACGTAGTGATTTATAATATTCAACAGGTATCAACCTTTAGTTACAACTGAGAAAGCGAATGGAAGAAAAAGTATTGTTTTTTCTAAAGTTGCAGTTTGGATGTTGACCATTTCGGAACTTCTTCTATAAAAAGTTTATTTTTCTTGAAAATATCACATGCTCTTAAGTGTAGTTATCCTTTCAGACAAATGAATGACTGATTTCATTGATTAACTAAATCTTGTTACGTTATTGGTAGATCATTTAGCGAAACGTCTTCAAAATATGACAGTGAAATCATCCGAGATAACAAAAAGATGGAAAGCATTCCCCTTGAATCTGGAAAACTGAACCCAGGTTATCAAGATGGCCGACAGGAATCAGGAAGGAGGTATCCTTTGGAACAATCCCAGACAACCAAATCAAACCCGCTTTACAGAGATGGTTTTGGAGACCAGCGGAAGGGGTATCAGACTGATTTCGAACCAAGGTATCAAGACCATGACAGAATATCTCGGGGATCGTTCAATCCCCAGACCTCCAACGACCGGCTAAGGACTGAATCTTCGGGGAATCGTCAACCAGTCAAGCATTACAACGATTCGGAAGCTTCCTACCGGGATCAGCGAGAATCTGAGAACAGCTATAGACCAGGGGGCTTCAGCAGCGAACGAAACAACAGGAGGGTGTGGCCTGAAGAGATCCGCAGAGACAGAAATAATAGCAACGATATACACTATCCAAAAGGGCGATCTGAGGAGAGCAGCATTGGTGACGACAGATATGTGTACATAGAGGGAGACGGTGGGGTTCGTCGTCTCTGTAAAAGAGTCGATGACAAAGACTTGGGAGGAGAGGTGTGTATTTTGCCGATACAGTATTCTTTAAAGTTCTATTCACATGATATAATTTGCCAAGTAAGTCATCTGAAAGGTCAGAAATTGGTCACCAAAATAATTCATTCGCATAGCCGTTCCACTCAGTCACCTTTCTACACCTTTCAATTCACTTCAGAATTGTACAGGTCCGTCCTGAGATCATTCTATTAGATTATAACATCATAAGACGAGAGAGGTCAACCTTTCTCCATAATTTGATGTGTTGTAAGTAACAAATAATGTTATGATATTATATTCCAATTCACAGACCCTTATTTATCAGCCGTCAAACATGCCTCGCCCGATCCAAAGAGAGAACGTTGACTCCGTGGGTGACAATTTCATCATGCGGCCAGCCCCTCCCCAAGACAACGAGAGGAGGAGTTCTTTTTACGATACGATTGACTCGGAAAATCCGGTATGTATAACTTCATCAGATATTGCTTGGGATTTTTAGATACTCGTTAAAGTTTATTTTTTTATTAATATTTTATTGTTTTTTCTTTACAAATATAGAATTTGATGATTATTGATTATTGAAATCAAGTTTAAGAAACACGTTACAGTGAGATTTGACTAAGCTACTTTTTTTAATTAGGAAGAAGTTAATGAACAAAATAATATGGAAGAACATTATGGAATCAAAAATTAAAGAATATCTTATGATATTGAATTACGTAAACAATATGAAACATAACCATAATTTCACTTTCTCTTTGTCCTTAGACAGTACCACAGTCAACTTTTGATTTACACTTAAATGTGGACAAATAATCCTTGTTTTATTAATTTCATCAAATATTTTCATGGATTCGGTGGTGGACCTTGAGATGCAATTGATTAAAATTAATTCATTAAAATCTTTTTTACAGCAGAATCCTAAATAAAATTTATTTCTTTTTCAGTATAAAATCAAAAGACCTATTATCAGGCATAATAATTTGTAAGTATGTCAGACGCTCATCAATATTCGTTTAATACCAATTTTCGTGGATATCGTTATTCAGTTGATCCACGAAATTAAGTGTTCATTCAAGTACAATTTCTTTTAACGTGTTGTACTGGTAAAGTCATTGGCCACTTGTTTCAATATCCTTGAAACTGTGACTTTCACTTTAGCCACGAAAATTAATACCCTTGAATTTTAATGAAACCATCGTATTTTTAAAGTGTATTGATATCCCTTCCAGGTATTCGTAAATGTTCCGGATCATCAGAAGTAAAAGGTGGATTCCTGGGATTTTTTTTAGTTTTTCGTTGCTATAGTGCATAAATAGTCAGTATAAAATATATTGTGCAATGTAATTAGAGAATCGTTTTGAAATTACAGCGATAAACTAATGTGCAATGAAATATATCAATAGATAACAATTTACATATCATATCATAATAATAAGCACTAAAAAGACAAATTTTGCAATCCAGTGTCAATTAGATAGCTATGAATGACAAGGCCTGTCAGTTTAATGATTAATACAGATATTTTCAGCGTACGAGAATGAGTATTTGCTAGGACGTGGTTTATTTTTTTAATTGGTTTGATCCATTTTATTGATAGATATTTGTAGTACATGTTTATACATTTAATGCTTTCTGCTTATAATTATATTTTTGAAGATTTCGATATGGGTATTAAAAAGGTATGGAGGTATTAAAAAGTGAACAATTTTTGTCATCTATTAATATAAATAGCAATAAATGTATAACGCATGTATTATTACAGTGGCTATTTTTTTCCATATTTTCATTTATTTATTCACATTGCTTTGCTTTTATACCAAAGAGATGATTCAAACAATGATATACTTGTATCAATTATATGTTTTGAGCTGCATTTGTTGCTGTTAAACTGATTTATATCTTATGTATTCAATAAAATTTTTGCAGTATAAACTATGCATGTATTGTTATATCCATTAAGTTTCTTTGTATATTTTTAATAAGTCATTCACATTACTGTAGTTTTACTCTTAAATAAATTTATAAATCAAATCAATGATATATCTTTATTGATTATATATCTGGAGTTATATTTCTTTCTGAAGAAGAGTTCAAGTAATGAATCGTCAACACCTCGCCGTTTGTTACTTATAGAGAGCAGGTTGATATTGATGGTTTGTGGAAATGCCGTTAAGAAGCCTTAATTGTTATTGTCGTCCTGTACAAAAATTTATCTGCTGTATATTCCTTAGAAGAGAAATCATTCTACTGACCAAAATTAATGATTTATTCAAATCTTATTTATCATAAAAGTTTAAGTTACATGCAGACTTATCAAACTAGCAGGTTTTTGCAGCAAAATTAAATTCTAAAAAATACAGCTCATATTGCTTTAAATAAAGAATTAGAAAAAGTCGGGAGCGATGCGCAAAATGTTGCATAATCATATTTGGGTAACTTAAAAATAAGAAAATAAGGAAATGTCTCGTATAATTGTAACAGTGACTTAAATAAGCGACTTCTAGTAACTTGTTCACATTTTTAAAAGCACTCTGCGTTTAATGCAGTTTATATTATAAAAACAGTAATTTTAAGATATATTTATTGTCACTTATTTAAAATAACAAAATAGTTCTTTTACAGTTTAGGAAAGTTTGAAACTGTTAATGTTGAGCGTTTAAAGAATGAAAAATTGCATTCCAAACGTTCCATATACATTTTGAATTTCCTGTTTAACTCGGATTTTGAGCACTAACAATTCTATAAATGCAGGCAACTGGGGTGTGTGTTCTTAACAATTTTATGCGACTTGCATTATTTAGAAGTCAAGATAAATGAAATTTGTATCTCACTGTTACCGTCTGTTGTAAAAAAAAATATCACAAAGGTTGAATTTTATTCAGTGTAAATATATCCATATCAAAATATAAAAAAAAAACAAATGTAAATTCACATCACTTCCATATGCATTTCTCTACACACAAAAATTCATTGTGCCTTTGCTACTAGCAGATTAGTTGACATGATCTTCAGACAAAGGTATGACTTTATTTGCATGCTGTCAAACAGTTCTGTAGTGTCTGCAAAAGGGTTTACTTAAATAATTTAAAGAACGGGTAATTAAGTGTCCTAAATTGTCCAACTTTATCTTTATAACTGCTGTGACGTAAACAAAGAAAGGTGTGTCACAGTGCCTTACCTACCTGTTATCAATGCGGGGCTATTTCATCTACCTAAATAAATCACATCGATAAAACAATTAATCATTAAAATAAGCTTCCCACACCTTATCAAACTCTTTATACTTTATCAGGAGGTTGAACGATGCCCTTTATAAGAACTCTGCAAGGAAGTAAAATCTAAATATATATGGAATTGTGATGAAGACTTTTACAATTATGCATCAAAAACTTAGAATGAATGATAAATTTTTCAGTGATTTTTTTCGGCCTTGTTTTTTTCTTTCGAACAAATGAGAATTAACGAATTGTTTGTCTGTTGACAAAGACATTGTCTGTTTCAAACAAAACAGTGTACCGTTTAAGACCTGAACGAGTCTAAGCTGTAATTATGTATGTAAATATAAACAGATCCCTTTGGCATGATGCTATTAAAATTATCCAGTTCATCTGTTTCGATACAGCACACTGTAACCAATATGGAAACCCTTGTAGCATGTAAGCACAACAACAAGCACATTGAATGACAAGAGGTCGCTGGATTCTTATCGCCTTCAAAATGGTTTGAATTACTAGTAATAACTATCAATACACCATGTTACATTGAAATCAGTATTATACATTTATAAAACTTGGTCCAGGATAAGTTTGATAAACATAACTAATGCCGAACATAGGGAAAAAGAATTTATTTAATTGTACTTTCTGCTTTAACATGATAAGTAAATTATAATAAGACTAATGTAGTAATTAAATGACCAGTCATATTTCTTTCAATTTAATACATACAACATCTTTAAAAGACTGATTTATTAAAACATCGTATCGATCAACTATATTTCGGATCTTTACAAAAAATATTTATGTGTTATATTAAGGTTTTAGGACTCGAGACAGAAAATGACTTCGGGGCTTATGAGCATTATATCTTGGCAAAGTCAACAGTGAGTACACATGCAAAGTTCATTATGTTGAAAGGTGTATCATCTGACGACATGTATATATCAAACATTATCCGTATTACTATATATGGATTTATATCTTTAAATGACTATAATTACACGTCATAGTCAATATCCTCATCAAATAGGAAGAGCTGCAGATATGTAACATTTTTTTCCATGTAAACATTTTGACGTTAACTGGTCATTTCAATAAACAGAATGTTGAATTGAAAACTACTCAGATATTTTAATTCATGTAAAATCATATTCTGTTGAATTGTAAAATCACATGTCAATAAATCAAAAATGACGCGTAGATATTTTTAAAAACTGTTAACAAAGTAATGATAACACAATACAATCATAAAGAGCTAAATGTGAGGTCAATGTGTCTCTTACATATCCGCTCACTGAGTATTATTTATCTACGTCTGGTATGGTTTAATTTAAACATATGTGTTCAAATAATTAAATGGTTTAGAAAAGGTGTTTAATCTAACTGACCAGCCTTCTGTATTTAATGGATAGCTAAATAGTTTCAATAGTTGTTCTCTAGACATTTATATTATGTAACATCAATACTATGCAGTTTTATTATAAACATCAAAGATATATCATATATTGGGATATAGGACAACTTTAAAATAGTTTTGATATATGTAACAAATATCAGAAGAATAGTCGTACACGTTTTCTGATAAAATTAATAATAAATGAAAACTTAACTAATCTTTCGGAAACCCTTTAGTTTGTTATTTAAAAACAATTTCATAAAATATCAACCCTTATATATATATACCCTTTTCCATATCACATTCTGTATCAGCCCGAGACTCCAATATCAGCCCGAGGGCCGAAGGCTGTGATCTGGAAAAAGGGTATTTATTATTATATTGATTACATACTTAGTAATAAATTATGTAAAAAGGCATCAACTTGAACAAATTGATTTTAAATATTATTTGAAAGCAGTCTGTACATGTATTAAATAAAAATATGAGATCTTATTGTTTTACAGAACCGGAATTTCCTCGTGTTTTAAAATTAAATGCTCAAAAACTAAAGTTTTTAACTTCATTTAAAAATGTCGACTGCTAGAAATGTTTCATTTTTCGTCTGTAAACATGCACAAATGCCGAAACGGAAAAAGGCAGAGGCGTTCCGCAAGGGGTGTGATACGGATCCGTATCAGCCTTCGGGCTGATAACCTGTATCAGCCCTGGAGGCCGATATGAGTTGTGTGATGTCATTTGTATCACATATGCCAAAAACCTGTGTTTATTACTAAGTATGTAATAAATAACAATATTTAACAATTCAATGTTTTCAATAGTTTTGCTTGAAACACAATTTATTAATTTTAGGATGCATAAAATATTGATAAAACAAACGCAATGATGGAGAAATAAAGAATAAATCTACGGATAAATAAAACTACAAATTAATTTCAATAGAAAAATGTGTTGTCAAAATTTAAGCTCATGTTGTGAAAGGCTGCATCACTATGTATGTACATTACAGTATGTAGTTATGCACGTAATACTCCTTTGTTTAGGAGTGTTCTTCAGATGATGACATGGAGACATCAGAATCAATACGTCAATGAGCACTATAGAAGGTTATTGACTGCTGTTTTTCCTCGAAATATCCATAAAAAATAAATGTGTCATTCTATTTTAACCCCTACAAGATGAAACTGTCGTTTCTTAACTCGAAAGGTTACTGAAAAGAAACGAAAAGATTACTTAAGGACATATCTTTGAATGTTTGTTAAATAAAAAAAACTCGGTACGCAAGATATTTTAATACTATTTCATAAAATATGTATCATCGCTCATTAAAATATATCTTTCAAAATTTCTGGAATTATATTTAAAATGCTTAACTGGTTTTCCAAAAATGTATAGCCAAACAACTAATATAAAATATTGATGATGTCATTCAGTCTTATGTTAAAGTTTATTCATTAGTAAGAAAACCCTCTATGTTTAATTTTTCATCGTTGAGATTTCTAATGTAACTGAAGTACAAATATTTACATTATCCAGTGTCTTTGTCTGTGATAACACTACGTATCGATTTTGTACTATATAACTCATAATACAAATGACGCCAAATCGAGGCGCCAGTGGGGTTTGTTTATTTATTTTTAAATATTTAATCGTACAACGGCCTAAAATTATATAAATATAAGTAATAAGGAATCATTCTTTAAATATTATGAGGTGATAATTTCGGTCGGGGCGTGATCAAATCTATCATAAAGCCCTTTGGGCTTTATTGGATTTGATCACGCCCCGACCAAAATTATCACCTCATAATACTCAAAGAATGATTCCTTATTCCTTATTTAACACTTTGGGACGATAAAACTTTGTCTAATGATAAAAATGTGAAAATATTTAAAGCAGTTCACACATTTATACAAAGGTGTGTAAGATTTAATTTAATTATGTTTTTAAAATTACATTATCTTCATGTATTTGCATGCTTTTTACAGTATTACATCATTTAATGCAAGTATTGTTGTATCACTACATGCACCACAATTGTTATAAATGTTAACTGTATGGCATTGTCAAGTATATGTATGTAACAAGGATAGGACTATATTAGTTTTAGAACTTTTGTTCAATCCTTTTGACATCTTTGTAGTCATATATGTTCTACTCAACTCACATTTAATTTATTGAAAGTATTTTTATGTTTTTTGTGAATAGTAGAAACAATTCTATATAAGCATTTAACTTCATAAAAATACATTTACTTTGGATTTTGCAATATATGTCATACAATTCAGATAAAAAATTCTTGCAAAAAATGTATGATTATGTAAATATAAAATCTGAATAAGTTATAACCTTCATATTAATACCCCAGCTTTTCTTATCATGTGTATGTATATTTTACAAGCAAGTGTATTCATTGGTTTAATTTAGTTTAATATAACGGTTTTAATGAATGAACTTTTTTCAAAACACAACACGTTAAATATTATAGATAAAGTTATGAAGAGCCTGTGTTAAGTGTTTTTACATTTATACGACATTGTCCAATAAATAATCATTTGGAAAAAAAAATGAAGTAAAAACTTTTTTACGTTTCATTTTATTATCAATTTTTAAAACTTGAAAAAATATCTCGCATACCCATTTGGTTTGGATTTTCATATTTTTTAGTACAAGTGTATTTATAATTTTTTTGAAACATTTTTGATAAACTTTCACAACCTTCTCTGATTCATGCTTTTTTATAAATAAAGCAATGTTTTAAATTGAATGTTGTATCTGTTATAAAACATATATTTGATTAAACAAGTACATTTACGAGTATAATGTAATTGAAAAAGAAATTAAAAAAAACAATGCACAAACGTTCACATTTGTATAAATGCAACGAGGAACAAGTCTGTCGATTTAAAATATCTAGTGAAATGTTAGTGATTATGTTGTGTTCAATGATATACTTAGATCCTGTGAAATGATTGAGACAATTTGATGAGTAAGAATAACCCTTTAACTAGTACACTGTTTTTAACATGGTGTGTCCTGAAAAACAAGGAGTATATTTGTTTATAAGAAAAACAAAACAATAAAACATTGCTTTTCGTATTTAAGAAAATAAAATTTGACCAAATGATTCATTTTGCAAAATACCTCTATAAAAAATAAAAAGAAAAAGGAACAGAGGTTTTTTTTAGACTTGAATACTTTAGTAATGTGAATGTCATGTTGGTAAATAAACCCTTTAATATTATTAACATGTAACAATTTTAATGTATTGAACACCATCTAATATCAAAAGCCATGAAACCAATGCATAATTCACTAATACCGTACATCCATAACTGTTTACATAAAATGCACTCGTTGCCAACATCTAGATTTTTTGTCGTACTCTGAGAGAACAACTAAGTCTCTGTCGACATGTTGCCACAACAGCTCTGTATACAGTCCTTTAGGAACGTCTTATATTGAGTCCAAATATTAGGAAATTAGCCGACGGTAATGTGCATACCTGGTATGACGTAAACAAAATAAGGTGTGTCCCTGTTCCACACATTTTTCTTGAATCATTACAGGACAACTTAGGTACGTATGGACTCGTCCACTTAAATGTCATACATCGCTGACATTCACTATTATCATTAAGAAAACGAATTTATTTTTATGTTAATATACAGTTAAGCAGGGGTTTTCAAGTTCCGGGTTAAAAAAAATTAGAATGTAAATAACAGAATTTACAGAATTGTAGAATATATCATATATGCATTTAATCATTGGACAAAAACCTTGGATAATAAATGTTTGTATGAATATTTTGTCTTTCAAATTTATAAATCAGTATTGATTAGCTGTGAGACTGTAGGCAAACAAATATGTGCCAGATTGCGATAAAATAGCTCAGTTTTTAACCGACGCTTGGTCGGTGAATTTGATGCATGTTTAAATAAACTGAGCCCTTAGTATAGTGACAATGATATTCTCTAGGCGAGTTCTAGGGCTTTTGATACCTCGTGATTAATTATACCAATTATGATGTAAGATCGTTTTCTTTGGTTATTTTTCTTTGTATTAGAAAGTAATTTTAAAAGGCATACTTGTAACTCATAACTGGTGATCGGTAACGTGTTGGGTGTGGCCGAAAAGGCAAATTGACCCCATTGACCGATGTTGATAGTTCGATGTTTATGTATAGCACAGAAACGGCAACTTAATAATTCCAAATGTCTTAAAATGTCTTTATTAATCATTTAAATATTACACCTAGGTTGAATTTTCTACAAAACGCTTCTATGTGATCGTAAATCTGGAATCATTTCTATATCAAAGGTGGCAGGTGATGTCTTACGGAAGGCCCACAGAATACCTTTGGGTTCTCTTACTACCAGATACCTACAGAAAACCTAAAGGTTCTTATTCAGAATACCTTCAGGTTCTCCTACTACCATAGTCCTACAGAATACCTTCGGGTCCTCTTACTACCGGAGTTATTCAGAATACCTTCAGGTTCTCTTACTACCAGAGTCCTACAGAATACTTTCAGGTTCTCTCTTACTACCGGAGTCCTACAAAATATTTTCAGGTTCTCTTACTACAAGAGTCCTACAGAATACCTTCAGTTTCTCTTACTACCGGAGTTATTCAAAATACCTTCAGGTTCTCTTACTACCAGAGTCCTACATACATGTAATACTTTCAGGTTCTCCTACTACCGGATTCCTACAAAATATTTTTAGGTTCTCTTACTACCGGAGTCCTACAAAATACCTTCGTTTTCTATTACGACCAGAGAATACAGAATACTTTAAGGTTCTCTTACCGCCAGAGTTCTTCAGAAAAATTTCAGGTTATCCTACTACTACAGTCCTACTGAATACTTCAGATTCTCCTACTATTATAGTCCTACAGAATACTTTCGGGTTCTCTTACTACCGGAGTCCTATAGAATACCTTCAGGTTCTCTTACTACTTGAGATCTACCGAATACCTTCAAGTTCTCTTACTACCATAGTCCTACATAATACTTTCAAGTTCACACTGGTGCATAAAATTCGATACACTTTTCACTGAAACGTTCTCATGAACTTAAATCAAAGGAATTACCGCGCAATCATCCATTTTCTTCAATGCTATGCATAACATTAATTAACCTTAACGTGGCTGATCTATACGATCTCATCTAAATATAAGAAGTCACGGGTAAAATAAAACAGTGTTTACGCTTTCGTTATAAGTATTTTATCTAATTGTAAAAAAATATAACTTCAGGGTGCGTGTATAAGAATTATTTGTTAAAGTCAACAGTATGTACACAGGGTTATCATATGTTAAAAGGTGCATCTTGTGCAGATATGAACATCGCATTCCATGTAGAAGTCGGTTAGATCACATTTTTTCCACGAATTAAATACTTGTTAATAACATTTAAACAAGTTGAAGGCCACAAATCATTTAATTAAAATTTTGTGCAACACTTCTCAATGTAGTTCCGATCCTGTCTTATCCTTAAAGGGGCATGGTCACGATTTTGGTCAAAAATTATTTATCTGATTTTAATGTTTAATTTTAATGCTTCATTGGGGCATTTTAATAGGTAACCATAATTTGTTGAGTTATAGGCGAGTTACAGAGCTTGAAATTCTTTGCTATGTAAACAAAGCTTCTGTTTACATTTTGAATGTTGAAGTGAAAATTACAATTTTAGATATAAAATGAATGTGTTAAACATTAGGAACTGTTTAATTATGCTAAAAATAAATAAAAAGATAGACAAATCAGCTTTAAAAGGGTGTTTTACTAGTATATTAAACATATGTAAACAAAAGCAGGGCACGAGCCTTGTTTACAAGACAAATAATTGCAAGCCCTGTATCTTGCTTATAACTCTACGAATGACTCTCAAATTTCATTTGATCATTCGAAATGCATTTCTTAAGCATTATAAATAATAAGTAGTAGTTCTAAAAAGGATATTTGTCGAATATACAACTGTCTTGTTGTAAAGTTTATCATATATGTTACTTCAGTTTTGATAAATATGCGACCAATTCTAATTAGATAGTTTTAAATTATGAATATTAATAAGTATTAATCCTTCGAAGATTCCTCCAATGTATTGTAAAGTATTAAAACTATCAACAATAAACCTATGATAAAGAGTATTCATCAAAAAGACTGAAGCCGACCTTTTTGGGGACACAAATTTCCTGAAGCATAATGTCTTTAATAGCAATTTGATTCAAACAATCCATTTTGCTGTAAGGACAATAGCACAATGCGAAGGTCATCACAATGACACCACCATGGCTTTCTGGTTTCCTGACTTAAATATCACAAAGTTGTATAGTTAGAAATTTTAAAGGAACTTATACACGATTTGAAATCAAAATTATTAAAGGACTATATATGGTTTGAGCCTAAAATGGCCCCCTTAAATTAACATTGTCATTTTACTCTAATTCTTTGTTTTATTTGAACAAATATACATTTGAAGTTCTTTCATAATTTTCATTTTGATTTTAGTGCCCAAAATTTAAAAATATGACATCACAAAATTTACCTTTTCCCGCCATTTTCGCATTTTTAGCATAAAACGGCTTGTTTTGAAGCAGTTTTTCGTTAAGGAAACATTGAGCGACTACTTGAACAAATAAAATATTTTCACCAAAGATGTATCTTTCCAATACTTATAAGTGACAAAAAGTTCGTTCTTGTTCAAAGAGTCGCTCTATATTTCCGATTCGAAAAAAGATCAGAAAAATGTCAATTTTTGATTGTTTTTGATTGAATTAAAAAAAAAAGCGTCACTTCTGACATCATATACTGCCAGTGAGTGCGTATTTAATCAAATAAATAGGTGAAAAACATATTTTATGTCAACTCTTTTATAAAATACCTAAACAATTTAATGTACCTGAATCACTTGAAAATTAGCAATGTATGGGGGCCAAATTTGACTAAAATCATATATAGTTCTTTTCATTTTTCTATTTTTAATGTCTACAATGTTTGATGTAAGTAATGTTTATGCTTCCTCAAAATTTGAAAGTCAAATATCAAGTAACAGGTAAGATACAGAACTTGAAATTGTTTTTGTAAACACAACTGAAGTCTTATTATGTTTACATGTGCTGTATTGGTGTAAGTTAAATCAAATGTTGATGGCGTATTATTTATGAACACATTGAATTAGTATATCTTGTTTGCCATAAGTCTTTTTGTCAAAGAATGTTAAATTCCTCACGTAACATAATTTGTAAGCAAATATAAGACTCGAGCTTTGTTTACATCAGAATAAATTCTTACTTCTGTATCTCGCCTGTAAATTGACTTCTAACTTTCAAATGTTGGTCAATCATTCAAAATGCACAAGCTATCCATTTTTTACTTAAAATTAGAACATAAAATTTAGATCTCAAATCGTACCCAAGTCGCTTTAAAGAATCCTGACACACAAAAGAGCGACTTATGGTAGGTCTGTACTGTCTGGGGTATCATACTTACATACTATAGTGAAAACCTGTAGATGATAACTCCTGGCAGAGGAATTTAACTTTAAATATGAAAAGCAATTACCAAAGAATTAGAAAAAGTTAGCCGAAGGTAATGAATAAGGTATTCAGGAAAGATATACATTTCATTGGTTTGTTTTCTCAGCGAAACAGAAAATAAAGAAAAGCAGTGTAAACATTACGATGGCCATTTAGAAATAGAAAATAATCATGTCTCTTAAATGAATATTGTCAAATTTAATATTACTTATTATAAAAAATGAAAACAATATTGATGTTAGTCAAATATCTTAAACAATATCTATAAAATATATTTCGATCATATACCTGCCGTGTACTAGTAATATTAAATGCGTCTTCTTCTTTCGTTTTCTTTTACCAAAGTTCACTTATTATATCATAATGATAAAAATGCTGTATTGTGTGCACTCCATGTATAAAATATTCTGTGGTATCTGAAGATATTTCTTTTTTTAGAACAATATATGTCCTTACTACTGAACAATTTACTTTATTAAAGTGCAAACAATGATAGTGTCATTAAATTGTGTTATAAAGAACAATCAGTTCATGATGTTATATGCAATCAATGGACGGAAACTCGGTTATGTATTTTATTAGTTAATTTGCATTAAAACGTTTAAATATGGACTAAAACATCTGAGGAATGTACAATAAAAACATTCTGAAGCACATTGGGTCAAAGATTACATAATCTTGTCATTTTCTGTCATTACGCCAATATGCAAACATAGTAAGGTCATACCGTTTGATAGGTACTCTTTTAACACATCACGCAGATACACCTGTCTTTACAAAGGTGTGGACTTTAGAAGATGATGTTAAGACACAATCATCATAATTTTTATCACGTGTTATCAAAGGTTAATGATTGCGATTTTCCACGAAATGTGTCTATGAATTAATACCAATAAGAATAAATTGATAAATTGTCGAGGACTTTAGAATTGAATTAGATGTATTTTAAAGTTGTCCTAGTACAGTTCATTTTGGTAAATTAAAGTGGGTCATCTAAATCATAGAAATGCCATAATATTTCATACAATCACATGCATAGCTGTAAAGAGAGTTAGAGATATAGTACATAGCTATTATAATAGATTAAATAGCCTTTACTTAGGATTTAAGTACTTTTAAACATGGTTTTGAAATAATCACGTCAATATAGATTAAATTAATGTTGAATTATCCTTTTATGCTCAGACAAAGTAAAGATTGAAAACAATTTTTGTTAACAATAAAATGAATGTTTACTCATGTTAAGACGACGAGACTAAGACTTGAAGACTTACATTTGTATCGTATTTTACTAGTAGACACTTCTCTCTCTCTCTCTCTATCTCTCTCTCTCTCTAAAAATGGCGCCGGTTGATTTTAGACTCACCTTCTTCTTAATATAACTATGCCTGCTTTCTTCTTCTGTGAATGCAACTAAGTAATTCCAGTATCTGAACCCAGATTAAGTGACCTTATCATAAGGTCACTCGGATATAATTTGTAACATATAATGTCAAAGCATATGACAGAATATAACAAGTGTGTGTATATATTGAAAGAGGCAAAAAAAACGGGGGCGTTAATTTTCCTTTTAACAGTACGAAGAAATGTTAAAAGCAATTTCACAGATAGAGAAAAAAAATGCAAATGATAAGAACCCATATTTTGATTATTAGCAAAGTAAGGGTTTTTTAGGGTTATAATTTGAATTGTGTTTTTTGGAATGCAAGTATAGTTTTAATATTTTTGTATTTCTTGATTCATTACAATCCGAGGTTATTTATTTATTCTTTGTATTGCTTTTTTTATAAAATAAAAATACATTTAAAGATACTTTACAACGTTATTTGGTGTTTATTCGTAATTGATGAAGTGACAAGTCCTAAAGCGCTGAAATATTTGAAACTATTACTCGTTCAATTGCATTGCGTTGCTTGAATTTTCTAATTTTAAGGTACAGCCCAATCTAAGATAAAGAAATGGTACAAACGTTTATTTCAATTGTCACTTTTTACTAAGTAGGACCAAGAAAAGAAATTGTTGTCATTGTTGAGTGAATTATCTAATAATTTAAATAGGTGACTGACAAATGATCGAATAAAATTAGATGCAGAATAAGTTACATTTTTCTTCTTCTAGATACTGGGGAATCTTCCTTGTATTTTTAACAAAATTCTATCGGTTCTTTATCATCGTACAATTCAGTTAAACAGACCACGAAGCTTAAAATACATCTCCATTACCACCATATTGAAATATATGCACGGGTTGATCTTTGTGAAGGTGTGTGCTCCAGAAGACACCATACCGACCTCTCAGTCAATAGAGTTATCAACTGTTATCGGGGGCCATCACTGTGACGGCTGTTTCCACGAAATGTTTGTTAACGATGCGGCCAAAAATAAGTTTTAAAAAATGATTCTTCTTTCAGAGTAAATTTAATGAATACCTTACATGCGTTGGTAAAACAAATAATAATGGTGATGTTTTCCACTGCTGTGTGCTAAATTTGCATGAAAAATTTACGATTTATGTTTCAATATTAGGTATGAATCAACGTGTAGTAAGATAATATCTTGTCTAATCAATAAAAACCGAAACACACTGATTATCCATTGATATCATTTTGTATTTCTTATAAACAAGCAGATGGATTGGTAAATGGTGTATTTTTGATATGTTTAGTAATGTTATGCGGTTTTATTATTTGGAAAAAAAATTCAGATTAATTATTTAACCAAGGTATATCTAATTTTTTTTAAAAATACGTTTTATATGCAACATACAAACAGACGTTTGAATAATACCTACTTTTTTTTATTTTACTGGTATTTGCAGGTTGAATCCGAGAGAAGAATTACTCTTTTGTTTCAACCATTCTCAATTTGATCCCTTTCAATTGCCCCGCCCTTAGTTGTCAACAAGAGTTTATGAAAACTTACACTTTCGTGTCAACAACTCACACAGATATGGACAAACCAAATAAAAAGTTACATCCTTAAATAAAAGCTGGAGATAAATGGGCATTCTTTATCCTCGTTAGTTGTCCAGCACAAACATGAAAGTGTTAATATGGCTTATATTGTCACAGGGCCACAAAAGCATAGCTCGGGTGCAGAGTTTGGGATGTCGTAGAAAGAACGTTGAGAGTTTTAAAAGTGAAGACTTATCTACGGATAACAGTCCATCTTAAGCGTCCCCCTTCAAAGCTGGGTAGGGTCGGAAACACATAATATCAGAAGTATGTTTCCGTTTTGTATTTGATCTTATTTTTAAAAAATAATAAACTCAAACAATGTTTGAAAAATAAATATTTAATAAAGTAAAATATGCTTTCGTCATAATGGCTTTTATGAATATTATAAAAAAAAGTTACTTAATATTTTCATAGGTAAAAACATCACAATATATGGAATAAATTTCAGTATTCTCTTATGTTCAAAATAAATTCAGTTTTATAATTAGAAAATACATTACAATAGTTTAACAATTCGCTGGTTAATCTGAAAACATTTCATTTTAATTGACAGCAATACCACCTTTAGAGGATCAAGGATTCAAAATAGCTACTCCTTTATCTTGCTTTTCATAAAACGCTTATTCATGAAATAAGTGAAAAATTATTACCTGTCATTTTTTTTTCAAGCTGGACACGTGACCCGGCATGTGGGTAACTTATCTCATGGGAACAGGCTTATTTCATTCAGTTTTGGAGATAGCGCATGAGCAACGAGAACCCCCGAGGATTACACAAATCAAACAGAGAGTAGGTGGAAGGAAGTGACCATGTCTTGGACAGTTAGTAAGTGGATTTTTTATGGGGGGTTCACAAACGTATTAAAATATATGTGAAATGCAGTCATATGAATGACAATATTTCTTAGATTTTGAAAAAAAAAAATTTGCGATATCAGTGACTATTTCCTTTTGTTTTTGCCACCTCTCATATAAATGTCGATTGGTTTAATACTATGTGTCTTAGTTTGTCAGAACGATGATCATACATACGTTAAACAAATTTAAAAGAAAGAGCACTAAAACATCAAAATGTCAGAATTTATTCTAAAACAACTATTCCTAGTGTATTGTCTTTCATTGTTGTAATATGGGCATTAGTAAGAAGCCTGTAAAGTTTCCTCAATTAATTATATTTTCACTTATATCAACTATGTTATTTCGAAGTGTTTATTACGTTATCAATGAATAGATAATGATCAAACAAAAGGACAATTAATGTTTAAATACCACAGATTAGTTCATCCAATGTAAATATCCTGGTACACGAAGGTATGATATAGGGTAAATAGTTTTGAAAAATACATTCATTAAGTTAAAAACTGAAGATAGTTAAATTAAGCTTATGAAACTGCATAATAAACACACATGTATAGCATTTTTGTATATATTGATCCATGCTTAACAAATTCAGCAAAATAGTTCATTGTTCCCACTTTTCGGATCCTTTATAGCCAATACCACGCTTACAATCCTCGCAATAAATGTCAATACACACCTTTCGTTTTACAGGAACCCCATGGAGAGGTTATGTAAATAATATTGGGGGCATAATATTGAAAATCTGAAGACAAATGTTCTTGAATACGTATATTTTTAAAAACGAATCTTTGCCGGTCTCATTTTAAAACTAATAAGAATTTGTTAAAACAAGTGGATTGGACATATATATTGTTGATTAGTGTGTAGATTCAATCTATTTTTTGGTCGGGAAGGGGTAGACTAGCTTCCTTATCCAATTATCACATTTTTTATTACTATAACGAACAGAATTATGGATTTGACGATTTCTTTTCGGCTTTAAAATATTTTTTTTAAAAACCACATATATTAGAAATAATACCTTATAAGCATCTTTACATTATGAAATGAAACTGTCTGTTTTGGGTGTCTCTACACCCTTTACAGACTCAAGTACTTGTACTGGTGTCAGTCAGGGTGATGACGTCTGCCTATACCTATCTATTGATAGCAAACATAAAACAATTGAACAGTTGGTTAAATCGCTTGACTATTAATGAGCTGCCAATAGCATTCAATACTTTATTATTTTTCTTTCTGAACATTTCATAAAGAAGCAATTACGAGGTTTGTTTGGAAATTATTGAGACTCCGTAGATATTTTCCTTTATAAGGAACGAATTTTGGTGAAAATCGGCATAAACATTTAAAAACCCCAACAAATAATTGAACAAAGTACAACTTTGAAAATATTTGATATTTTGTTTACAACGGTAGATAAACAAATCGGTGGTCGGGGTACCCGGCGCAGACTAACGAATTTTTAGTTTAAACTGAAACATCTTCTTTTTAAGTGTCCGGCAACTTATATTTTATGATAAAAGAATCAAAATATATATGTTTATTTTGCTATTCATTGTGACTGACTTTTCATCAAATTTGACAAGTATTCGAGCTGAAATACGGATATGGTACAGATATATTTACCAAGCAATAGAAATCTGATAACGACGGTGTATTGAATTATGACGTCATAGCGGCGCTGCGAATGTACACCAAATGGGTGGAAATCTCGAAAAAAGACCTTTTTAGGCCACCCTAAATGCTTAAACAAAAACTATACGATGGCAAGAAAGAAAGGGCTTTAGTTTATTGTTTTTTTTACTGATTGTTTAATTAGGAATAAGACAAAGGGACTAAAATCAAATACTTTTTACACACTTATTTAGTCAACAGTTCTAAAATATGTGAATGACTGTAGGTGACATATCACGATATACTGGCATTCGGTTAAAAAAAACTCGATTGTTTGCACAAAAAATCAAGAATAAAGATAATATACATATGTTTCCATCTTGAAATGTAAACAAACGATGAGAAGTTTTCGGTTGCTCCGGATAACTGGGCGAAGGCAAGTTGGCCAATACTACAATATACCAGTAATGATCTAATTATGCCATGGACAAGAAACTTTATATTGATAAACTCTATCCTTGTGTACATTTTGGTGAAATTTCAAGGGTTTATCATTTGTCCCACGGAAATAAGAGTAAATGTCTAAATAATTTCCTAACAGCCCTCGTAAGTTACTTTTCTGTTAACGTTATTGTGTTTTCAATACACGTAGTTGTTTACATTTAACATGTGTTGCCTTTTTGTGTCAGCTTTGTTTTGGTAATAACAATGTTTATTTTCTTCACAATGATTAAGTTTATTTTGTTTTCTTACAGAAATGTATGTACTGATTGTCTTATTGTTCAAAGAATCGTTTCAACAAACCACAGGTGAGTGAAGAATTCATACTCAATCGGTTTAAAAATTTCTTCAGCTTTTAACAAAAACATTTAGATCAAAATGTGTATTTCTTTACTGTATTTAAGAAAAATGAATTTTAAGGCATGACTTAAATTATATCAGTAGCTACAAACATACTCTTATACACTGGGTTGATTAACGCTACCTTTTATTCTTCTTTGCACTATATTAAGCGTTAAATGAAAAGCTCACCCGATCAACTGATGTTTTAGGGTGGGCTTTTTATTGTATTTAATACCACAGTCTACTCTTAATAGCAAGCCCAAAAATGTAAGCAATTTTTTGATGAGTTATTGATTATTGGAGGAATATATTACATGTATAATGATTTTCAAAACGACGTCGATAAATTAAAATTCCAACCCTTATTAAACCAATACATTTCTCGATTATCATTTTTATCAGTAAAATGTGACCTGTTGGACTACACCTGGACAGGTATAGCAAAGGAAATATTTAATGTCAGCAGAGAGAATGATATCAATGACGACCTTATAATACAGCCGGGTCACTGATAAAGAAGACCAGAGCTTCAAATAACGAATTCACCAAAACATATAAACACATCCTGTGTTAGGCTGGGATTTAGTTCCAATCGGGGTTAAGACCCTCTAGGTCTTTTTGTCGAAATGTTACAAGCAATATTTAAAATGTTTTCAACAATAAGTATTTAGTGTTATCTGTGGGATATGTTATTGCTGATAAGGTCTAATAGGGAACTTTAGTAATGCTATATTTTCTAAAATAATAGGATAAAAACAATCAATTACCTGTATTTCATCCTTTGAAGCTATGATTAAACTCAACCCGGACACTCGCTGTCAAACGTTATCTTTCATATAATTATCGCAAACTTAGTATAATACAATCATTAGGAAGTGTGTCCAATATTATAATATGTTAAAAAAGATGACTTTTGAAGAACTATTTCTCGAGACTTATACACCAGTTCTACACAATCAAGACAAATTTTGATCCTCGGTGGAAATCGTTAGGGCTACTGCCACTTTAACTGAAACGAAGGAAAGGGGAAATTACAGTCCAATGTCCAAATGTGTGCAATTTATTTTGAAGAAAAGTAAATGGCCCATTTTAAGGAAATTTGATGCCTGTTATAAAGAATCGGAATCGATAATACCCCCAAAGGTTATCTGTTTTAGTTAGGTAAAGATTTGTAAATCATGGATCGTTACAACCCAAAAACAGCAATGGCCGCTTTGGGTCCCGGCTTAAAGCTAAATTATTATTTTTAAATCATGCATAAGGTACATATGGTATACTAGCGGAAAAAAGAAACTGTGCATTACTTAATTTATGGAAAAACATTTAATAATTACAATGAACATTTTTTATTTTTTGTAATACTCTTAACACATTTATTCGTAACAACATCTCATAACACATTAATGTCACCGTCGAATAACGTCAATTTCAGCACACTCGAAAGTCACTATTATTTGATATTGAATTAACAAAATTAATAACGCGTGTGACCACCATTTGCGTTCACGCATGCTTGACAGCGACGCCTCATTGATGCCACTAAAGTGTTCAGAAATGCTTGAGGAATGTTGTTCCAGATGTTGGTTAAAGCCTGGCTTAAATCAGCCAATGTCACTGGCTGATTTGGTAAACAGCGTAAACTTCCATTTCATTCCAGACGTGCTCGATCGGCGACAAATCGGGGAAAACAGCTGGCCAAGGCAAGACATCGACATTCTGTTGAACAAACAAGTCCCTGACTACACGTGCAACGTGTGGCCTTGCGTTGTCTTGCTGCAGAGTGATGCGACTTTGATGTCTCTTTATGAAGGGTATCACATGACGCTGAATAATTTCATCTCGATAGCGTACGCCGGTGAGATTTCCATTGACAATTTGTAGAGGGGTCCTTCCACGTGCTGATATTCCACCCAACACCATAATGCTACCTCCACCTAATTGTCGACGTTGCATAACACAAGCATCCTGGTAACTCTCCCAAACGCGACGATACACTCTACAACGGCCGCCACTGCTATCCAATGAAATCTGGATTCATCAGTGAACAGAATATTGGCCCAGTCCTGTATTCTGAATCGCAGATGTCGTGTGCACCACGCTAGTCTGGCGATACGATGACGTTGAAGCAGTACTGGGCGCACCGCTGGACGTCTTTGTCTGATGTTTTGCTCGCGAAGACGATTATGCACTGTTCTTGGACTAATCGCCCTGGAATGCTACGGGCAGTCAAACTTCCTGTCTGGAAACGATTTCTCAGATGCACAAGTCTAATGTGGTTGTCATGTTGACGTGACGTCACACGAGGTCGCCCAGAGCGCAGTCGATCTTGAGTGTTGCCAGATTGTTGAAAACGTCTCCATAATGACTGGATGGTGTTCCGATGAACTCCACAAAGTGTCTTGCTACAGTATTTTGTGCCATTCCAGCTTGCAGCATCCCAACAGCACGATTACGTTGGTTTTCGTTGAGTCGTGCCATGACATAGGGGTAAATTTTGTTGAAACTAAAGTGATTTCCTTAACAAAAAAAGTTTAAACAAATCCTTTACAGTTCTTATTCCAAACAGTATTGGCCCGTAAAACTCGTGCGTACAAATTCTTCAATAAACAACAGGTGCTCACTAACCATGAAAAAGTCCGTGCACCCGGACGGTTACCATCCGATATTGTCAAAAACATTACCTTTATATAAATAGTGCCTGTTTTGGAGGGAAACAGTTGAAATTGACACCCCTTCGCGTCGGTTGACAATGGTTTCCTCGGGGTGTCAATTTCAAATGTTACCCTCCCAAACAGGCACTATTTATTTTATTATACTGAATGTCTTAATTTTAGAGAATTTTTAATATAGAAATGACATAAATTCTACGGCGAACCGTGCGCGCATGTAACAATTCGTTTTAATATACTTTCATGTTAAATACTGAAATCTGATTGGTTTAGACGCAATTGATAATCCGTTCTATTACCCTCAGCGTTAGCAACACACTTGGCAACGGGTAACACAACAAATTGTTACATGCGCGTAAATTATGCGCGTACGGTTCGCCGTATAATTCACTTCATTTCTGTATAAAAGCAGTAACATTTTCTCTAATATTAAGACATTCAGTATAATAAAATAGATAGTGCCTGTTTGGGAGGATAACAGTTGAAATTGACACCCTCGAAAACCATTGTCAACCTCCGCTTCGCGTCGGTTGACAATGGTGTTCTCGGGGTGTCAATTTCAACTGTTACCCTCCCAAACAGGCACTATTTATATAGTGTTACCCGTTGCTAAGTGTGTAACTAACACCGAGGGTAATAGAACGGATTATTGACTGCGTCTAAACCAATCAGATTTCATTATTTAACATGAAAGTATAATAATATCAATTGTTTAAATTTTATAAATACAAACATTCGATATAAGAAAATTATACTAAATTTCATAATGCACAGTTTCTTTTTTCCGCTAGTATACTTGTTTTTAATTTTTTACTCTTACAAATACATATTTCAGATTCTGCCCTACTGACCGTGGATGGTGGTTGGTCATCCTGGGCAGACTCCAACGCCTGTTCTGTCACCTGTGGGTCAGGGTCAATATTCCGACTCCGCACCTGTACTAACCCAACACCGCAGAATGGAGGAAAGGAATGCAAAGGATCGATGTTCGAAAGACACACCTGTAATAAAGGACCGTGTCCAGGTACTGTGCGACTGTTCCATCTGTCATGTCAAATAATGTCATTTTAAATGACCGTCAACGAAAGAATTTTTTTATTAGACAAGATTTAGTTTAGACATTTTTAATGAGTAAATTCACAAAGGATTTAAAAACTGCAAAATTGACAAGATGCAACTGTTGGTGACCCTCTGTCACTCACTCAACAAGGCCGAGTCTAATTCGAATGCTCTTGACTTTATTCAGATTTTTTTTCTTTCAAAGGTAGTTTTGTGGATGTAACATCAAAATTTTAAAAAGTATTGAATTATTTAAAAGGGTTCGATCCTGATTTTGGGTAGCCATTTTGGGTCACTTCTAGTCTGGAAATTATGCATCATATATGGTATTAATTGTACTTGTTAATTCATATTTTACAATGCCAAATAAACTATATTGAATAAAATAATTAAGGGAAAAGTACATATTAGTAGAGGACTACATTTTGAGGCGGATGGTTTAAGAAGGAAATGAACATTTTTTATGAATTGTTGTTTTTGAGTACCATAATTTTTCCTTGAAGTTCCTTATTTTCCGTGCAGACCAAATTTTCAAATAGTTTTTGCTTTGGGATATCTTCGAGTTGTTTCAAACACACATTTTAACAGTTTTTTATGTTTCTACCGGCATATATTGGCAAATTAATCTGATATTTCATAAAAGTCAAGAAAAAATAAACTTCAGTTTTTGCTTAAAATTAGTGTATTTCTTGCCACATCTCTTTTACATCATAGACCCATACTTTTGGTTTTATTTTATAAATTCATAAGATTTTTCTAACAAGTTTATAATATTTTGAGATTAAGTTTGAGACTTTTAATACTTGTATTAACGTAACTGTTATGTGTTTTTTAATTAGCTTTTTAGACATTGATACAAAAAAGCTCATAAAAAAACCAACAACACATTACCGTTACGTTAATATAATAGTATTCTAATACTTAATTCTGGTCGAACGCGATCTTTGATTGGCAGTTTTATATCGTATAAAGAATGTTGCCTAAGTCACAGTTTAACTAACGTCAACAACGGATAAATCCGCTTGACGTTACATTTGAACTTTGTACAATTTAATGCCATTTAAAGTTTAAATGACTGTAGACAATGAATGAAGCTTAAAAAAGGTTTTTACCCACATCGATACACCAAACGTATTTCATTTAGCTATGTATTCTATTTAGAGTTTTGAATTTGCTGAGAGCAGCTTTTGCAAATCCAAAAGCATTGCTTAATGCCCTTCATAAAGAATACATAATATACAAAATTAAGGTCAATCAAATCAAAGCGAACTTGTTAAAATTCTTATTTCGCTAACTATCGTTTACGATAATAAACTAAGTCTACCCGTAGGCATTTCACTCAGAATTTGTCGACAGTGCCTAAAAGAAGACCAAACTAAGATGAGCTATCTCCATCCATATACACTACATTATTGCAATACGGGGCGGGCATGGGAAAAAAATTTGAGATATTATCCAAACCAAATCAGATTGTTAATTCCCTTTTTAGTGAATTTTCGCATATATGATAAGCTTCCATTCAAAGATATTCGTAGGGATAAATAAACCTATTTGAGGTATGTAAAAATCTGGTGCATTGTAATTGTACTCCTGAGTATCCTATGTAGTAAAATTAGAAACAAATTGTGTTAACTCCCTTTCAAAGATAGTATTGTGTATGATCGAATTTTGATTGTAAATTTACATTATTTTTAAAATATAGAAGTGTCATTTAAAGAGTTAGGTTGAAAATAATTAGAACCGGCCTCTTTAGTGTCATTAAAACGTTAGGAATTAAAGTTAATCTAGAATCAGCAGCGAAATTGACAACAGTATCAACATCCGATTACAATGATTTTTCGTAAAATTATGGTAAAAATATCACACTATTTTTTCTTTAACAGTGGACGGTGGCTGGTCGCCTTGGAAACCGTTTTCCGCCTGCACGGCCACCTGTGGCGAAGCTTCCCACACTTCTACCCGGCGCTGTAACAACCCAGCTCCACAAAATGGAGGGAAGCCGTGTGTGGGGAACGCTACAGATACCCAGCTGTGTAGAGACCTTCCTCTCTGTGCAAGTAAGTGCTCAGTCTGGAATCATAGAACTTGTGCTCTCGCTTCGTTTGGGTTTTCCAGTTTACTAACAACAATTTTATCAAGCATGAATAATGTTTATTTTGGCAAATGTGTGCATTGACATAGCTTTTGTATTTAGATGTTGCTCTTGCTGAGTTTAGGTTTTGCAACAACTGAAAATATATGTTTTGTAGAGATGTGTATAGTTTACTGATGTGTGTATTGTAATTTTTTCATATAAATATTGCTAAAATTGAAGCTGAAATATATATCGAAAGTAGAGATTTGTTTATTTTGCCAACGTGTAGATTGGTACTGTTGCTATTTAGATGTTGGTTTTTTTATGTACATGTAACTACAATTAAAGCTGAAATATAGCTAAGGTTTTGCTTATAAATATAGCTGCTATAGTTTTAAATTTAGTTATGTGTAACTATATCATATGGGTTATAATTATGTATGTGTATCTTACTATTACTAGACTCTCGGGATGATATTATGAACTGAAGCTAATTATATGACTAAAACATGCTTTTTGACCATTATAACATAATGAACCTCTATTTGAGATGAAACCTGTAACATGTAATCTGTTCAGTGGTCTGGGTATTCTATTCCAACAGTAGACGGACAGTGGAGTAATTGGTCAGCTTATTCAGAGTGTTCCGTGAACTGCGGTCACGGTACTAAAAATAGAACCAGAGTTTGTAACAATCCTGCGCCAAAATATGGAGGATTAGATTGCGCGGGAAACGCAAGCGAGGTTATCGGCTGCAGCGCTAAGCAGTGCCCTGGTACAGAGTATTTTCATTAAGCGCTTGATTTTTCTGCAATATGGCCATCAGCTTCTGCCTCATGCTTGAGATTTGCTTAAGCCACTTATCTTATATGACTGCTTGAAGCGTTTTTTTCTTACATCTTTTTTTGCATTTTTTTAGCGTAAAATACTTTGTATCCGTGATCTATTTCACGGACAATGCACCAATGCGTCTTTCATCACACATACTATGTTATTATCTGAAATTCTGACTCTACCTAACATGAGCAAAGTTTATCACGTACTTTTCACGTTACTTTGCCACAGTGGACGGTGGATGGAGTGCCTGGGTCACCACCGGAAGTGAGTGTTCGGTCACGTGTGGTCGCGGGTCTAAAATCAGAATCCGGTCATGCTCGAACCCTGCCCCAGTCAACGGGGGTCGGAACTGTCCCGGTGCCGTGTATGAATCTACATCATGTTTACTTAAGGAATGCCCAGGTGAGTAATGGAGTTTGATTAAGAGGAAGCAATCTTAATTAGGGCAACCATTGTTTGCTGTAGATCGAAATATCTCCGAATGTACAAGTTATTAAGAAGTATCTCTACAGGGAAAACGAAATAATTTTCGGCAAAAAATCTCCAAAGGCAAATTTCTAGAGAAATTATTTCTGTGGATTCATGTGTTTAAAAAATCGTGTAAGGTATTACCATCTTTACTCACTGTGTATGGTACAAAACCTCAGACAATTACTCCTGCGTCTGTATTCACTTCTTTCAACATAACTTTCATTTAGTGTTTCTCGTGTCAACCTTCAATTATTGTGTTGTTACCCTAAAACAATGGTTCCGATGTTAATTTGATAGAAAGCCCACGGACAATAAATCTAGTATTTATATTCAGCTGTTAACTTTAAGCCCTTAGACAACAACTATTGTACATAATACTTATTTTCAATGTCTTTTTTGTAAATACCTAACAGAATTGTTTAACGTTTCCCTCAATATGCGGTGGATATAATAAATTATTATAAATGTTATGAAAAGTTATACACTGCTATGACGTTACAATGAATTTGTACATTTTAATATTGAAATGACGTTTTAAAAAATCGAATGTATTAAAAGTCATTAGAACAGGGATTTCCTTAATTATTAAACTGGGCTTAACATGGAATGAAAAGAATCTCGACCTTCGGTTTTTATCCAACTCGTTGTGCATTGCCAAAACTCGGGATAGCAAGCATGACACTTGTTGGATAAAATCATATACCATCGTAAATTGTGAATGAAAAGCCGGAAGATGCTGAACGTGACTAATTTGTATCAGACAATGTCTTGTTTGTTAATATCACTTTTTGTGATATCTGACAACAAGTTGTGGGAAAATCTTCCTGTTTGTGATTTCTGACACCAAATTGTATATTGAAAATCCCTTTTGTAGTGAACGGAGGCTGGACAAGTTGGAGCCCCTACACACCGTGTACCACGACCTGTGGGGTGGGCTATCAAACATCTACCAGGACCTGCACAAACCCCTCCCAACAATTTGGCGGCCAACCCTGTACAGGAAACAACAACGACACTCGGGTGTGTCCAAATCAGCCCCTGTGTCCAGGTAATTTCATACGGACAATCAATGTGCATTTTTAGCATCATTCTTGGTAAGTAATTCAAAGTGTTTGAAGGATTGTTATGCATGTACATTTATAAATAGCAAAGGGATGTACCCTTCGCTGACGAATTATTTTTAGACAGACTGAACACAGATAATCCATGGTTAAATGAACTTTGGGGGATGGAGCGTAAACCCATCAAATGTTTTTCTGAATGTATAATTGTCCTATTTTAAATGTAAAATCCAACAGATTAACAAGAACACAATAACTAAAAATGGAATATCTCTTTGGTTAGAAAATGATATATGAAATCAAATTCTTACAGTTGATGGTGGATGGTCGCCATGGAAACCATATTCCTCCTGCAGCGCCACCTGTGGATTTGGTTCCCAAACGTCTACCAGGGAATGTAACAGCCCTGCTCCAGAAAATGGCGGGAAACCTTGTGAGGGAAACACGACAAATACACGGCCATGTACAGATTTATCGCCATGTGAAAGTACGTTACTATCTTAATAACATTTAAAATTGTCAAGATTCCTTTTTGGCGTATAATATCAGCTTCAGCACTTTCCTTTATTCTAAATTTGCAGCAACTATTTTGACAACATTGTCGACAAGGAAGCCTGAAGCGACCAATCCGTCAAGTGAGTAAGAACGACAACTAAGTACAAAAGATAATTCAAAGTCACTCATTCGTTATGTCTTCTGAAATACATTACCATTGAATAAACGAATTTTTATTAAGTGCACAAAACAATCATTATTACATCGCAAACATTGATTATGTGTATTAAATGATGAATTGTGTCATGTTTTATAATTATTTGTAGAGTTTAGTTATATTTTGGGATAATGTTTACGTTTCCAATTGTCTTCTGACAGCTCAAACAACGGAAACTAGTGAAAGGCAAACAACAGCAATAGAAACTTTACCGACGGAGAAAACTACAGTGACAACCACAACAATGTCCTCCTCTAGCCTTCTAACGACAGACGTCACAACGCGCACTGAGTCTGTTACGTCACAGGAACAAATCGTCACAACCACCGCTCAAACAGAGACGTCACAGATGAGTGTGTCACAAGTCACACACGTCACTTACCCAGAAACGTCATTTATTACATCACAAACACGTGTGTCAGATGTTACAACCGTCTCAACAATTCTACCAACAACATCAAAGTCTTCAGAGGAATTCAACAAGCCAAAACTGGGTTTGTAATATTACGACAGCATGAACTTGTAAAAATATGAAAACAACAAAAACATGACAAATGACAAGTCCTGTTGCTTAGCATAAACACTAATGTATAGGTCCATATATTTATAAGAAATAAGAAGATGGTAAGTAACGAGTCCCTGCTGAATGACATCTTGTTACATTCAGGAATGGTGGTAGTTTCCTTTGCCGTGTACATCGATAAGAATTTTGACGACAAACTGCTGGATCCATCAAGTACAACCTACAAAGAGACTGGGAAAATGGTTTTGAAGGTGGTACGTGTCATCGGATTTTATTGTATTAAAATTACAGTTTAAAAACAAGTATCAAAACTTTAAAAAACTAGATTGTTTGTTCATAGCTCTCTCTTTCTCTCTCTCTCTCTCTCTCTCTCTCTCTCTCGTCAAAGAAAGTTCATGAGGACCAAAGATTAGAGGCTATAGTTGACTCCCTATACCTTTATTACGTATCGAGAGTCAAAAAGGCTCCACTGGATATTTAATCAAGACCTAAGGTCAAGATTTCCCATTACTTTATTGATTAAGATACATGTATATCCATGTCATTTATTGATTGTCAAAAACAAAATTCATTTTCTAATTCAGCTTACAGAACGGTTCAAGGATACTCCTGGCTTTCTAATGGTTGTAATCAATGGATTCAGGTACAGTTACTTTATTAAGTAGAGTTTTAACAATTGGTTATAAATGTTGAATACGTTCAACTGATTGAGTGTTAATTACCTTGTAGCTACGGCAGTATCCGCGTCAACTATACTGTGGGTTTGTCTGGGGAGGCTTTGTCCACGGATGATAAAGTTCGCTCCGTCAAGGACCATCTTCTTAGTAAGGCCACGAAATGGACTCCCAATGAACCGGTCTTCTCCGGATTCCCCGTCAATACCGTCAAAACTAATACAGATGCTTCAAAACAAGACATCTCGGGTAAATCTCGTTTCATGACTGTGTATCAGTTTAGTTTTACTCAAAGGTTACGTATATGGTTAACATTTCTACCAATACTAGTATATGACTGTACATGTCTCTGTTTAGCTGTACTTTCGACCGAGAGGAAGGCGGCCTGCGCATGTCCCCTGGACGGCTACTTCTGTGACTTCAGGGAGGGAGGGGCGATGTGCGTGAACCAGTGTACCGGCTTCCGGTGTGGCCCTCATGGTTCCTGTTTAGTGGACGCCGACACAAAGCTACCAAAGTGCTAGTAAGTGTAAATGTATCTCACTCAAGTTTTATTATCTGCAAAAATGCTAGCAAGTGTTAAAGGTAGGCAAACGATGGGAGGTTTTGTAGTTAAATAATTTTTTTTTTAATTTGTTTATAGAATTGATATGAATGGGATGAAGTATAATATTTTTCCATCTTGATATCCGTTTTAGTCCATGGAATTGTATAAAACAACAGATACAAGTCCATGTTAATGTCATCCTTATTTTTCAGTTGTAAACAATTCAAGAACTCCAAGCTAGTGTATTACGGAGACAAGTGTGAGAAGACCAAAGAGCTGGACTCCGTGGAGCCTATTGGCGGGGAGTCGGACAACCTGACGCTGATCGGGGTCACCGCCGGCGTGGGGGGCGGCCTCTTCCTGTTTATCACGGTGGCCGTCATCTGTGTCTGCAGGAAAATTCACGAGCAGAAGAAACAGTTGAAAAGGTAGGGGAGTTGTTGTCCAGTCGTCAGATTTTGATCGTAATTACATGAAAAAATCTAAATATTTTGTTGCAATTTTGCAATTTTGTTGTTTATTTTATTGGCTAACAGTTAGTTCACATCATTTAAACAACTCTTCGAGTTACAATAAGACTTCCTGGAAACTCAAAAACGTATCAAACCACGTGACGTTACACTTCAATTTTGTAAATCTACAACCTCTCATTATTAGAAAATCAAATATATAGCTTAACCTTTACATGTACACTCGCTGGAAGGAAATGAAATCATAAGTAATAAAGTTAAACACCTCCCCCATTAAAAAATTTTATGCTCTACTATTGAACTCATTCCTTAGATATTGAAACTCTTTCTTCCTGTTCGCTTAAATAAAGCCTAACTTTTGCCGTCTCAGAGTTCCTCCTCCAGATGGAGTCGCATAGACTTAAAAAACAGAGTTAACGTTCTTTCCTCAAGAGATTAAGTATTGGAGGCTAAATTTTTTGCTTTGCTCTCCTTTGATGTGAGCACCTGGCAAAGGCCTTAAACTGAAGCTCTTCATAGACATCAGAAAATTCTAGACAAAGCACAAAACGCCAAACAATTATTATGTCGGATAAATAATTAAACATCTTGTATAACTATTCTTAACTTATGTCGGGGCCAAAATATAAAAGAAAATTTCGGTTGACTTTTACAGTACCGTGTCTTATAGTAACCAGAGCTCCCTCTGTCATCTGGATCAGCTGGAACACAACAAGGGGGCCAAAGAGAACTTTTACTCCAAGGCCACCCACAACCCCCTCTATCAGGACAATGATGACGTCAGAGCCAGTACTAACGCGGAGCAAATCGTTCGAATTTTCTTACACGTGGAACCCGAGAAGAGTAGAAGCATGAGCATGCATAGTGTTGGTTCTATTCGTACATCACGTAGCGGCGAGGATCCGCATGTATATATGATAGGAGATCGCAGGGACCTAGAAACCCATGTGAGTGTTCAATAGTTCAAAGGTTACTCTGTATTGCAAAATAAATAAAAGATGAATATGAAAAACATTTAAATCTTAGTGAAAGTCAATATTGCATATATATGAACTTTTATTTATTAGAATTTTCAATCAACGGAAAAACAATCTAGAACTCCTTTGGAGGACGAAGCAGAAACATACAACGTTCATAATGAATCCTCATAGCACTTCCGGGCTGTTGTAGTGACGTCATAATAACTAATCTATGATGGTAAACTTGACCGTCCTCATTCTGTTCACCAGGCAGCCAAAGTTTGATGTGATACTGTGATTAATGAACAAAGTTATCTTGGAATCATTTTTGATGATATGTACAAATCATTGCCCTTTACTCTGTTCAAACGTCAGATATTTATGTATGTTTCCGCATGACCTGCCGTTTTTTTTTATTGTTTCCTTTTGCATTACATTCCTTCCGTTCTATGTATAGTTTTTGCTTTGCTTGTGCTGGTCGCATAGTTTATATTTGTTACTCAAACCATTTTATATTTCTTTATCGATGTTATGCGTTTGCTAAATTCTTTGTACATTTGTATTTTCATGGTAATTTACATCATGATATTGTAAATACATGTATAATAACTTACTTCATTCAACCTTTTGTTGTTTGATTAAACACACATTTGATTTTATACACACATCATGTGCTTCTTGTTTGAATGTCCATTTGCTTAATTCATGTTTTTTCTTCAGTTTCTATGCTGGTGCATTGATAGATACACAGCATTTTGTTCATTTATTTATGCTTTGCATCAAAACAAACTTGCATGTAAAAAAGCATGATATATCAATAGAATTAGATTGAACAAAGTTTCTAATTTATTTTTATTAATAAAACTTTATTTTCCATCTGATTTATTATTATTTAATAATAATATAAATATTTTAATATTTATTATGTAATTAAATCATACATAAAATCATGATGCAACGGAAACCATATCATGATTATTTAATTCTATAAATAAAATAATTTCCCCCCATTCTGTCCGTGCTGCTAAGCATTAATCATTGTTATAAGCTTCGAGTCAGTTGGGCATGTTGTAATTGTTAACGTTTCTACTATGTTCGCTTCCTTTTTACCCCTTTGACTATCAAATAAAAGAAAAAATCAATCAATATCATATAACTTCAAATTAAAGAGACAATTTAACACAAAAATGTATCCAATTGGTAAAATACATTTAAAATGAATAACTCGTGAATTACGAATGACTTGGTCCTTAGTGATTCTGCTTGATGGGTGCTGTGGGGTTTGGTTTGGTTTGGTTTGGTTTTTGTTTTTTTTGTTTTTTTTTTTTTTTGGGGGGGGGGGGTGAGTATTTTCATTCAGCCTGATGATCGTATAACCTGTAAGTATCGTTGTTTTTAACACAATGTGCCTTGACCTTTTCATTTATCTCTGCGTAGCTGTTGATTTCTCAATACGAGTTGTCCTTCTTTGATTCCTCCAGACAGCATATATACATGTACAAAATCAAAGTACTGGAGTACAGACGGCAGTTGGTTTTATTAATTATTGTTGATTTTGAAATAAGCGATATATGTAATTTGCAAGTAGTTTCTTAGCTGTGTTTGAATAATTACGCACATGTGTGTAATATGAATCCTCGGGCTTTTCCTACAATAATTCAAATCTATAGACGAAAAACCCATATGAATCATGTTCTGTAATATGTAAGTTTTCTGAAAAATTGTATCCAAGCAATTTTTTGACAAACGAATAATTTTGTATACGCCAGTATTGGTTCTATCTTTATATTGGATAGTCTGCCCTGTTTCCAACCGCTGTAAAAATGGCGCTTTGGTAATCAAAGACAGCGAACCAGTCTAATTGAACTCTGGCGTAGGAATATATACGACTACAAAATATATCTATATTGTTCGTACCATTTGAAACCTGACTAATTTCAATTAAGGTATTTATAAATACGTGTCTGTGAAAAACAATGTTTCTGAATATACCGATTATCCTCAAGTAAATCTTGTCAGCGGTGATGATTTGTGCTTAGGTCCAAACACTGTTTCACTTCCGTTTTGCAAGAGAGTATTTGCATAGGAGAGTTGATTAAAATCAAATCCCAAAAACACTGATTTTCCAATGAAAGACTGAATTTAAGAAGGACTGAAGATCATTTTATTGTAAAATATGCGGTATATGTAGCGTTAGATACAATGCATTTATTCTCTTTAATAAAAGTAACGATTTTATGAGTTTGCTTCTAATAAAAACATGAGCAATACAAAGTTAGTTTTAGGAAAAATCACAATTTTCTGTATCAAACAGACTGCACGTTCTTGGCCATTGATCAACATATCATTACTGATGGTCAACTAAGCGATACTGTTGTATGGACTCTCTACAAAACAATTGTATTACCCGTACATAGGAACAAGCAGATGAAGAAAACTCCCTTTGTGAAAAGACACGCCTTTAGAGCGCCGGGTATTTGATGTGCATTAGCAGATGCTAGATTTCGGGTCGTTTTCTCTCCTTTCTCTTTTTAATTGCCACAACACCGCATAGAAACCACTTCCAAAGATTATCCTAATTCTCCTGTAGTCTGGGATCCAACACCTTATGTCATTATAAGAATGGTCAGACAATCAGCGCGTATAATCGTGTAATCTCTTTTTCACAGATGTCTAAATGCCGCATCATATTCTTCCTATTTTATCTTATCAATAGACGATCAAACAACCTGAATTCAAGTGGAAATTTTATTATGTAGAATAGTTCTATTCGTATCAACAAACGTTATGCATTTTTTTTTCTTTTACAACAAGGCGGACAAGCGAGCTAAACCTGCGGCTGTCATGAAATATTCTCTTTCATATTTTTGTCATTAATTACGGGATATCGGTTTCCTCTTAATAGACCCCTCTCTTTAACTTTTTATTCATTGGAATGAGCATAATTACATTTAAGGATGACTTCAGCCTTTTGGAATAAATTAAATGAAAGTAGTTAAATTTAGGATGTTGATTCCTCATATTTGAACTATTCTTTTCCCCCAATTTTATTCCGTCAAATTTTGTATTCATTCTTGGATTATAATTTATTGATAATAATTGGGCGTGTATTTGTGAAGCCTTTTCTAAAACTGACAAGCGCATCAATACATAAACATGGGGTTAATCTCTTAAACGGAAGTTAAAGCGCGACAATAAAACAAGTGAAAGGGCCAGTGTGTTCATTCATCCTGGGTATAATTCACTCAAAGCAGGCTACGTGAGAACATGTCTATGAGAAAGACTCGGTTGTGCACGCGAGGAAATCGGCCGATTTTCTTGTGCTTAAACAAAATTATTGAGTAATGCTAATGTAAGTACTTAAAACTTGTTGGAGACCCAGAAAGGATAACGACGAATATTCTGTATAGGTACAAACTTTAAGCTTATATTTGAATCATCTTATTGATAGGTATAATATTTCTATTAATTGAGAATGTAAAAATATGCAAAACAATACAATGAGTCCCAAAAATAATTTAAAAACAACAAAGAGAAACAGTAGATCTGTGTTTGATTATTTTCTACATTAACAAGAGAGGCACTGAAACACTTTCTGACCCATGTGTAAAGCTTTTGGTCAATTCATGTTGATGAACAGAATGGTAGATGTAGATGTATCTCCTCCTACCACCTTACAAAACAGTGCGCTGACTGTAGCCGTAGTTTCGCATTTGTAGTGATTAAACATGGTCTTATCTCCGGCAAATCAATGTCCATGTGACCGTGTTACATTTCACAACTGTCCCCAACACTCGTGCGTGACGTTTGCCTCCGTCTGTCCCTGGCAGTCGCGCGAGACTATTGCCTCCCCCTGCCCCCCGGCAGTAGCGCGTGACTATTGCCTCCTTCTGTCCCCGTCAGTTGCGCGTGATTATTGCCTCCCTTTTTCTCCGTCAGTCGCGCGAGACTATTGCTTCATTTTGTCCCTGTCAGTCGCGCGTGACTATTACCTCGCCTGTCCCCTTCAGTTGCGCGTGATTGTTGCCTCCCACTGTCCCCGTCAATCGCGCATGACTATTGCTTCCCCTGTCCCCTTCAGTCGCGCGTGACTATTGCCTCAGCCTGTCCCTGGCTCTCGCGTGACGTTTGCCTCCTCTCACTTCTCAGCTCTGACGGATTATGTGTATCATGCTTATATTTAATGATTTGGAATTTATATTTATAATGATTCATTAATGTTTCATTAAAAATCCATACATTATATTATTTTTTCTAGAAGTATGTTTCATAACATTTTATAGATAAGAAAAATACTATTGCATCTTGGTGTGAGAATATATTGTATTATCTCCATCAAAATTTTATGCATAAATGCATGTACATGTACAAACCTGTGCACATTTGTCAGCAGGAATAGCTTTATGTATCGGTTGATTTGCATGCAGGGCGAGGTATCATCTGAGTTTGGATTATTCAACAGGAAGTCTCTTCTGTCCGCCAGGGTTATGAAGTCATTAATTATATCGTTATATTTGTCCTTACAGCATATGATTCACTGATGGGTACGACCATAACCCTATATCTTTTTGAAAAGTAGCAGACTTTCTTCGTCAGTCAGCGAATGATTCAGTACGGTTGGGTTATGTCAGTTCTATTCTACAATCATGGATCCGATGTAAACTTATCAAAATTTTACCATTGCCTTCCATGAAAATATATTTTTGGTGGTTTAATCAGTAGAAGATTGAATTTGGTGCCTTTTTCAATAATAGAAATTGACAGAAACTCTTCATTTATAAGTGAAATTCTTAACAAATAGAAGACTGACTGTGGTCTTTGTGACTCTCTTAATACTTTGATTTTTTGACCTTGGACGCAAAAAGATTTGGTCGAAGATCTAGAGCATCCTCTATTTAGCGGTAGGCCTATGTATTCAAAACAAAAACGACTCGGTTTTATCAAATATTAAACCAAGCCGGACTTTTGACGAAACGATTAAACTAGTTCGATAAAGAGAGTAGGTTATTCAAAATATGGCGCATCGGTATGATAATGTGTTAAGGATACCAGTTTCAAACATATTCTAATTGGGTACCAGCCTCAAACATGTACTAATTGGGTACCAGCCTCAAAATGTGACGTGAATGTACCAGTCTAAAGCATGTTATGATATGAAAGGTATTAAACGATTCTATTTGAGTATATATTGCAATATTGGGCAGAGGAAATGAATTTATTATTTTTCTATCAAATCAATTACCCTAGCCTTGCTACCAGCCTTCATCAGTTCTCATAAACAAAATCCTGCATATAAGTCAAAAACAACACCATACAGCATTAAACATGCATACCTTATGTGAATAAACCAATGAATACCTTATGTGAATAAACCAGTGCATATATTATGTAAATAAACTAGTGCAGAAACCCTGCGATATGTTCCGTTGACCCCTGTGAACGCACTAGCGTGTATTTTAGCAGACTATCCTTTGACAGTACAAAGTCAATGACCTGACGTTTAGTGGAGACCATTTTATTCGATTTATGACCCCGAATCCTCTAATTTCTCTAAAATATGCTATTCATAATCTATTGACTGAATAATTGTATAAATCAATATGAACGATGTCTTATATTTAGATAATTTGAAATTTTTTTCTGATTTGCATGCCCTTCTTTACTTTTGGGCTCAATATTTGAATACGATTATAATTTGGTTGTCACGCATACTTAAAATTAACGAAGGCATATTTACATTTAATTCTTTCCTTAAGCATAAATCAAAGAATAGAAGATAAACGGCATTGTATTTATCCATTGTATTTATCCATTGTATTTATCCATTGTATTTATCCATTGTATTTATCCATTGTATTTATCCATTGTATTTATCCAAAACAGAGATTGTTCTTCATAGAAGAAGCCAGTTTTATAAAAGACAAGTCATTCTAGATCAGACAAATGCCCGTATCTGGCTAATAAGCATTTTATCTCTGTGGAATATACAAAGGAAATCATTTGTATGTCACCAGATAGATAGGTTCATTCATGATTGTCTTTACACGGGCAAATCACGGAAAGAGCCTTCAATGATTACCTTGACCGACTAACGTATGAATATTCAAACATCATTCACTGTCTGAAACAAAGTATTCGATTCAAATTATTTTATAATTATCAATATAATGAATTTCCTGTTAGAGATAATTAATAAGTATGTAGATACGGGATAGGTTTTGCTTTGAGCAATCACAACGGGGCTTTTCTTTGTAGTGCTGGATGTTCTTTTGATAAAGAATTTCTCATGTACATACACAATTCGACAAAAGTATAATAATATAAAAATTAAATATTTTTTAAAAAGAATTTTCAGTCTATTTGAATATATTAGATTGTTTAATAAACGACATTTCAAATTTTCTTTTGATAAAGCCATAAAGGCTAATTTTTCCCACAGTGAACACGTAATTTATCAAAGATTTATTTATATACATTCCTATAATTTTGGGGAGTTTTCTTTTTTTGAAAACTGAGGGAAAGGTTTAAGTGTCTTTGTCGTTTTACTTTCCATCTTTACGAAAAGACATCTTCAACGTTTGACTAACAAGTCCGTATATGACATATATATTCAGGAAATCTTTCTCAATCGACCGTAATGAAAGAAAATACTGTAAACCAACTTTAATTCGCGTGCGAGAAATTTTCGCGATGTTAGCGAGAGCCTTGTCGTCGCGAATATTTCTCGCCGCAAACCAATCCTTTGTCTATAGTTTTTATAACAATACAGGTCTGGATAAGGCTTGGCCGCGAACATTGGTCGTCGCAAACCAGTTTATCGGCAGTTAATCGCAAAATAAAGTCACCGCGAATAAAAACTGGTTTACAGTAATGTAAACAGTACCCGCGAACAAACGCTACTGTGTGTGTTCCTGATTTATTTCTACATCCAGTATGATGACGTAAGTATATAAAGCAGTCAAAGAAGTCATTATTTTATGACACCATATTTTATGTGTTCTTGGCGTGTACATCAGGACTGCGTTTTACGAAAGAACTTACGACAAAATTATAAATATGTTCAGTATCATGGAATAAACTTTTATAAAACCATCTATTGACAACTATTCTGATTTATATAATTATATTTTACAGGCATCAGAAAATAATTGATTTATTTGTAATTAATTAGCATTCATTAATTTTGTCGTAAGTTCTTTTTTACAACACAGTCCTGAATCTTTGCTGGGACGACATCTTAGCTACATCCATGATGTCTGTGATGACCTAGATGTACTGGTGTAACAACAGTACACAGGTGTATAGTGACCAGCACCTCTCCCGGTGACCTCAGATACACTATTTGTACTGAGAACCGACTGTCAACTCGGCGGCGGCCCCAAAAGACAGGTCTACCTGAATCCCACCTGAGCAGGTCAGTGCCACAGATCTAGAGCTTCCATCCATTCACTTATTTGGTTTTTACTTCTGCGGGTAGCGCCTGACCCTGCCCGCGTTTGCTCTCTCGTTATCTACTAGTATTCCGTAAAAAAAACATTCTCATTCCTATAATGTACATTGTGTCCTAAAGACATTGTAAAACAAAAAACAATGAAACTTTTTCAACGATAATTTGATTTTTTATGAGTTTATGAGCGAGCGCAGATAGCTTGTTTTTAAGTCAATCTGAACAAGTCAAAAATAAATTAGCTGTGCTATAAAACGTGGGGGTATTCTTATTGAAATATGGAATACAAACAATAGTTTACAAATAAATGAACTAACATAAACCGCCCGATGTTTATTGCAAGTTTATAGAAGATATACTTATTGCATAGCTGCTTCTATTAGGAAATGACGTCATAGTGGTCATGGCATCTGCTGTATCTGTTTGGTTTCGTTTGTGTTTAGGGAGAGGGGTGGGGATTTATCAACTGATTAATTTAGATTCCAATTATATGTGCGTGATACATTTTGCATCTAAAATGGATTATCATTTAGGATTTTGAGAAAAATTATCATGAAGACCTTGCACACGACACTATCGCCCCTTCCGATTAATGGTAAAATTTATAAATATATAACAGATAATAGACTCATGTCGCTCTGGTGACCCATTTATAGAAAGCACTGCCTTAGTTCGGAATATTTGCCAGATAAAATGATGACGTCACAATGAGAGAAGAATTTCATGTGTTGTGCTCCAAAAATGCATTCATGTAAATTACGGACATGGAGACCGGCGAATACGGTGGAATAGGTAAGAAAGTCAAATCATTCCTCTAAAACAACGCACCTGCTTTCCGTAGTATCACGGCACCACAGAGATACATGTAGCGTCAATTTCATGTTGCGCTTTTTACATGTAAGAATCACAAAGGAATAAACAAGTGCCAACTACAAAAGTAAAAGTGATGATTTGCAAATTTTCATAATAGTTGATAAAGGGGCGTAAGTAGTTTGTAAAGGTCATCTATCATTGATCAACACGGGTATAGGTATGGTCTCTGATCAACACGGGTATAGGTATGGTCTCTGATCAACACGGGTATAGGTATGGTCTCTGATCAACACGGGTAAAGGTATGGTCTCTGATCAACACGGGTATAGGTATGGTCTCTGATCAACACGGGTATAGGTATAGGTATAGATATAGGTATGGTCTCTCTGCATAACATAATAGCGCATTTGTTCTGTGATTTTTCTTTTTGACCAAAAAAAATCACCCCCAGACTTATAGCTTATAACTATAAAATTTCACATGAAAGATCGGCTGGGGGCTGAAAGCTTTTAATTGTTCCGATAAAGAACAATCGGCTTCGCTTTCAGAGATATCGTTTAATCAGGCTTAAATGATGACAAGATGAAAAGTGTGTAAATTAATTTTTACATTGTTCATTATCGGAAGTATCGGCTTCCGATTGGCGGTAAAACATGGCGCAGCTTCCTCTTATCTCTAATTTAATTATACATTTCTGAAAGTACAAATGGAGAGGGTGCTTTTGCTTGTCTCCAATGGCTTTATTGTAGATCTACAAAGCTTGTTAACATAGTAGAACTCTGAGATAACATCTTTATGTTACACTTGTCGGTCAACCTTCTGTAATGTGTACAATTTCCTATCTGGGACAATACAAAGTACCCTATAGAATACTTTACATACTCTGACGTAGTAACAGGTGCCCGCAAAAATACGTATGGATGCAACGGCATCCACTCCCAGACATCTTGTCATAAGATAAATTACTGAGGTTTTCAAACACCTGTTCTTTAAGATGATACATTTGCTGCCAGTTTAGAGGGTGTATAACAAGTCAATTATGATATATCATTTGCAATATCATTCCCATACACAACCTCAAAGTCTTGTAATGATATTCCGGTATTCCGTAATATGTCTGAAATACGTAACCTTATAGCAATGATATACCGGTATTCCTTTATATGACTGTAATATATAACCTTGTTGTAATGATATACCGGTATTCCGTAATTTGACTGTAATATGTAACCTTGTTGTAATAACATACCGGTATTCCGTAATTTGACTGTAATATGTAACCTTGTTGTAAAAACATACCGGTATTCCGTAATATGACTGTAATATATAACCTTGTTGCAATGATATACCGGTATTCCTTAATTTGACTGTAATATGTAACTTTGTTGTAATTACATACCGGTATTCCGTAATATGACTGCAATATGTAACCTTGTAGGAATAATATACTGTTATTCCGTATTATGACAAATACGTTACCTTGTTATAATAATATACCGGTATGACGTAATATGACTGCAATATGTAACCTTGTAGGAATAATATACCAGTATTCCGTATTATGACAAATGCGTTACCTTGTTATAATATTATTCCGGTATTCCATAATGTAACTGTAATATGTAAACTTCTTGTAATAATATACCGGTATTCCGTAGAATAACTGTTATGTGACAGTTTGCACATTTAAAGTATTGACATACACAGTCTAATTGTAATGATATTATATCATTGTAATACTAACCTCTTTGCAATGATGTGTACTGTACCAACTCTGTGATAATTCATCTCCTTGTTATATTCAATACGATAGCATGGGAATGATACTCCACCATCAATTCCATAATACTGTGATATAAACTCGTCATAATGATATACACTGTAATATATGATTTAATTCTCAGCCTCCTAGAGATAAAGATACCAATAGATGATTTAAGGACATATAATTATTGTAATAGTTTTTGTAACTTAAAACCCAGTCTTACAGTAGTTACAACAATTTTATTGTAATTATCAACCCAAACCTGTAATGACATTTACAAAAATGTAATCATATAGCAATACACATCACCCCGAAGTTGTATACCATGTTAATATATTCTCTAAAAAAAAAAAATTCTGATGCCAATTGTAATTTTATTGTAATACTTAACATTTTGTAATGATTCCGTAAAAACGTGTTTGCAATGATTACTATTCTAATGATAAGAATATCCTGTTACATCGATGAAATAATCAAGTTTTTGTAATAATGTTATTATATTATCATTGTAACACTTAATCGTCTTTAAGTGATATATAATATAATACATTGTTTTGAAGTTTCAACCTTGTTGATTCAGATATTGCATAATTTGTATTGTTATACTTTCATGTTAGATACTGAAATCTGATTGGTTAAGACGCAGTTAATAATATTTACTATTACCCTCAGCGTTAGCAACGCACTTGGCAACGGGTAACATTAAAAAATGTTACATGCGCGAAAATTATGCGCGTACATGTTACGCATATTTAGCATATTTAATTGCATACATTTGATGCTGTATGAAATATCTACGCAATTCGGTTGGTATGAAAGTTGAGGTTTTTATTTCGTTTTTCAAACGGTGCAGTCAGAGAGTCAGAGAGTAGGTATTCCAACATTAAACATTCCTGATGCATGGCATCACCGCTGTCACAAAAGTGTGAATCCTCGTGGGTTCTCTTCCCAGGACCCGATACAAATACGCTGATAACTTTTGGAGATAGCCTGTATAATTGCCCTTTTATGGACAATAGGTTATTTACATCTGGAAATTAATCGGAGAAACTTGATTCATTTGTATATGGAGGTTGGCACTTATTCGTTTTTTATTCAGATAATATTTTTATTAGATGTTTAATTTTTCGCTATTTTTCACTTATGACAAAGTGTGAAATATTTATTTCATTCTTAAATATCCCAATTCTTAATAATCACGTTATAATCCTCAGGTAATGCTGGCCAATTGTCCTCACTAAGGCCCTATCACCCCAACAAACGTCCCCAAATAAATACCTTGTCTGTACAGTAACTAAATGGAGGGATTACGGCATATCCTATTTCGCGGAATATGAAATCAGCTGGTTCTATTTCACATAGCACAACTTTTTAATGAATCGTTTTTGGCTGTTCTTTTCTGAAAAGCGATCAATTTTATCAGGGGAATGATTTAATAGTTAAGCCAATTCAAAGGTTTTCTTTTAATCATACACATATTAAATAACGTAACCTGAGATTGCTTGAGTCTCTTCGTGTTTGTAACAAAGTCAGTGCATGTTTTCCCTGCAATATGCGAGGGAAATAGTTTACACATCATTGCTAGAAAGAAGGTTTGCCTAGTCAAAGATATTCGACTTTTCAAAAATGCGTGTTTGATTTCTGTCAAATCTTTTATTGCAATAGATATATTGCAGTTACAGTTAATGACATTTTGGTGGGTTTTTTTCGAGCACTCACTAGATCAACAGCAACGAGACTATGCTACAGTTGGATGACAGGGTGTTCATGGTTGTGTTGTGTTCCAATAAATGGTGTTATAGAGTTGTATAACTACTTAGGTTTTTAGTTGATATCTATTCAATTAAGGAACTATTTATTATAGTAAATATAGAATTATGTTTTATTCGTTCACAAACATGACTCAGTTTTAATCTTTGTTTATTACCCCAACAAAAAACTGAAAGATTCTAAGCAGGCCCGTTGGTCAACAAATTAACCATTAGATCTACCAGAAACTTTCAGATTTGATTTGTTTACCTTTAAGCTGTTATTAAGTAAAGGAAATTTTACATTTTAAATCTGGGTATTTTTCAATATTTTAATATAGAGTTCTTCAAAGGAGATCATTACAGTCTTAAATGGGCATGAAGGCTGCAAGTTACTTTGTCGCACAATCTTAAAACAACTTAGTGAGATAAATTTTGTCATACATGATTGGAGCTTCGATCAAATTCATAGATTGTCTCCTCCAAACATAAAACAAACCTGATATTTGTGTGTTTGTGTAACAAGACCATGGAAACAGTTAGGCCGGTCATTTATCTAAACAATTCCAGTGGGGAGATTATGGGTTACAGAATTGTCCGTTTTGTATCTCTAACACAGTCATCCATCACTGCTATAGGAATGAAGGGGTACTGTTTGTCTCCTAACTACGGCCGATCCATCACTGGTCTACTAGTTCATGATAAACAGATAATTTGATTCGCACGCATGCTTTAAAAACTAGTATTGGTTACATGTATTACCAAACATAATGTCCATTTTGACGGAATGTGCTTTTGTTTGTAGCCAGTAATCAGCCTAACGTCTAGATCCATTAAATCGGACATTATATATTAACAAATCACATCTTTTGATAAAATGCATCGTTTATCCACTGTATTTCTATAAAAAAAATTAATCTTGAAATAATCATTATATTATATAAACTCTGTTAAAAATATATTTAGGTAACTACATCGTTTCTCTCTTTCTTCTTATATCTATGAAAGTAATATAATTAAAGCTATAACGTTTCAAGACATGTACTAATGTTTGTTCTTGCATAAAAACTAAATCGGTTACATTGATAATTTCTATCTGTATTTCAATACTTTGGAGGCAAACAAGATTTGACTCTTTTCTACGTATATCAATTAGTTATGTTCTTGACAGTGCTAGTGTGTCTTTTCGTGGTCTTCTGGTGACCATAGACATACGGACCAAATCACTTCACCCACAGTACTGCATTCATGTTTAAACTATAAGGCTCTTCATCCTACTTTCTAAAAAACCATGCATCTGTTTGTTTTTACAAATTGTTAACTTTTTTGTAAGTTATAATTTGGAATTTAATTTACATAAAAGACCTAAACTATCTTGTACAATGATCGTTATGCTTACCTTTGCAGAAGATTTGGGACATACAATGTATGGTTATGATATAAGAAACAGAGTTATTAGTGTTTATCTTTCCCTAAAAAGCATAATAAAGCAATTTTCGCTCGTCTTACAAAAGTCCAAACAAACTTTTGTTATATACGTGACCAATGTTAGTTGCTTTGTCAGTTTATTGAAAATGGTTTGAATTCAACTTCTTTTCAAAAAATTCACTGAACATTTCGAATGTAAGGTAATGATATTTTTCTAAAAATGAAAAAAGAAATGATTTCACAAAACGGCCAAAGGTATTGGTCGGTTCATTTTAATGTTTTGAAAATGGTTAGAAACATCGATAGAAATTTACCTTAACAAAATCACTTGTGTAGCATTTGTTAATGAAAGATGATGTTGAAATACTTAATTTCACCCTTCAGCGCGATGACTTTGCTTTTTGTAGGTGGGACTGTGTACGATTTTCACAATGACTACAAAACGTCATATCCTCTATTATCTTTGTTATATCAACCACCTCTGTCCATTTCACAACCCAATACGAAATGTTGAAGTTATAACTCGCCCTATCATATAGTAAAGCAAAAAAATGAAGACTCATCTTGTAAGTCAATCTCTGATTGAAACCATGAGTCTTATTTACCACGCCTGTACATAGAGCCTATGTTCAATTTTATTATTGACAATAGGAACATGAAATTGAAAAAGTCAAATTCTGACTTGGGTAGGATTGTCATGCTAAGATTTATGTTCACAGATTCTTATATTTCTGACCTCCCCGCCATTAACACGCATTTGTTACAGACAAGCAGATTAAAGGTATTGTTCGGGCGCATTAGAAATGGTCTAAGCCGCATCAAATTTAATTTTTTGTTAATACGAGTGTTTCATGCATCATAAATCTTGCACACGTCAACACACTGTGGATGCGGTATTTTACATTGATGAGGGAGGATATGTCAGGTAAAGTTCACCCTCCTCGCAGAAAGCCATCTTTCAGATGTCGCGTGGCGCCTTTGACTTTTATACGGTCATAAAGCTTCCTTCATTACGATTTTCTCGTAAAAAATTATGTATAGTATTTACGAGTCGCATCTTTTAGCATATTAAGCAGAGGCAGGCAAAGGACCCATATTATGTTCCATATTCATGGCCTTAATCTCACTTTAGTATTTTAATGCATTTTCTCAGATTAAGTTTTTTTAAGATGACATAATGATATTTGTTCTTAATTTGCAATACAAGAAAAAGTCCAGAACATAACATTCATCACTTGAAATGAAATGACGAACCAGTAGAATACTTCCTAAAAATCGAGTGAGCTCAGATGCATAGAATAGATTCTTGTTCGTTTGTTGGTAGAGGTAAGATACTTGTTAACACATTATGGTGTAGATCCACCAATTTTATTTAAATCAATACTAATCACTGCCTCCCTCTTGAGGGGTATGCTATGTGTATACTTACTGTCAGATATGGCGCTGAAAACAGGCAACATAGAAAGCATTAGTATCTTTATATTTCTTAATTTCTCATTTTTCGTGTTCTGGCCATTTGTGTTTTTGCTAACCTCAATGTATTCATAGTTTGCATATTTGAATATTTTTAATTTTTCTTAAGAATGTAATTTTGAAAGTTAAGGCATATAATTATCATAATAATGAGCGATTAGAATCGCCTATAAACACTTGCAAATGCAATAGAAAATATGTATTATCATATTGTATATGATAACTTCTCATTATTTATGATAAAGTTAGTGAAAATTTATTTTAATTGGACAAATTTAAGAATGATTTTTTTCAATTAAAAGTATGTCATTCGTTCGGCATTTGTACCTCAATATCAAGTATATGTGCATATGCTCTATGCAAACCCCGTGATTTTTATGTTCGTCAAATAAAAATTCTGTTGAAATTCACATGTATTTACTTTTAATATATATATACAAATGCTACACGTATTAAATGAAATTGTGTAACTTTTAATAGTGAAAAGAATCGCATTTAAAAAAGTTATGAATAATGTTAGCGAAATTGCCTACCATTAGCGTTATGACTCTTTATTCTTTAGGAATAAAATTTTATGAAAACAATTAAATGAGAAATAAATAGACTCAAATTTATTTTGAGTTAAAAATGGTTATGTTTATTTTCATTGTGATGACTTTTTACAAACATGCAACTTGTTTAAATATATCTGTCATGTCATGATGAATCACCCCTTCGTTCAACTGATGTCAAAAGGATCATCCTGAAATTATCCAAATCCGTTAATCCAAAGTCTTAACCTGCGCTTGAGCATCGTTTTTATGACAACAAGACTAGGGGCTGGCTATTGGGTCCGATATCATTGGATAGATACAATTCCAGCGCTTTAGTCTCCGTGTATTTACCCCCTCAGGTCTGCCGGTAGTATCAGGGACTAACGGAACAATATGCTACATCTCTGACCCTCACAGACACAACTAACGCGCCAAAAAGAGCCACATATCTCACTGAAACAATCTTTTTGAGGAAGCTTATTTTAATTTTCTTTCTTCCAATGTGACACTTTAAATATCGGAGAAACCTTTGGGGTGGTCGTTTACGTCCACATTTATATGCTAATCATCTTCCATTTGGAGGGATTATGATATTCAGTTGCACTCGGGTCTAATCGCTTTTAAGATCTCGATGATATTGACCATTTGGATCAGGCATGTCGTTAACGCTGCTCTTGGATATTTATCTCATATGGTCACCTCAAGCATTAAATGTCACCAATCTAATAAGTCGTTTGGATTTAATTTTTGATTTGTTAATAAAGATATAGATATTTTTTGTTACGTTCCCAATTTTTGGGGAGTTTTCTTCCTTTCAAACTAAACCGTATTAAATTCAATGTAAAAAAAATTATTTTAGGCGATGAAATATTGAAATTCGTTTGATCTGTATCGATTTCATCTTTATTTGGAATTAACATTCAGTTCTCTGAGACAAGTATCATCGTCAAACTTAAAAAGCTTTACTTAAGGTTTGTGTAAATATTATCATTTTTTGCTTCTTTACAAAATACCTTTAAAAAAGTTGGAAGGTGTTGTATACAAAGAGTGATTTAACCACCGCAATTTTCTTCTGTGTGTAATTACAAAAGAATGTAAATTATTGTGAAAGAATCCTCTTTAGTGAGAAAGCTAAAAACAAAATCTTTTTGTGAAATCTGAAACTTATATAGTATTTAATGTTATCTACAAAGTGTCGACAGGGGAAAGTTGGACTCCTCACACACTCGATAGATAACACAACAACAATGAGGAAAATTCGGTGCAAATCTGTGTTCCTTCTATTACATAGAATAATTCGGTTCTTTTTTTTCTCTTGCATCAATGCTCTCTGAGCCCAGAACAATGGCCGGTCCCTGCTGTCGGAGACGACACGTGATATTTATGGTCCCCTACCGTGACTCATTCTTGCACCTTTAACTCAACTTTCTCCAGCAGTTTATTAAGAATTTTTTTAAAAGTATTTCTACGGCACGTTAGATTATTTATTGTAAACATCAAGAACTGAAAAATTCTGAATGCACTTTTTTTTTAAAGAAAATTAAAGATTATGCTTTGAAATGTAAAGCCCAAGAACGCGTGTTTGACAGGATACTGGTATTTAGTTTTGGGGTTGCCATGGTAACATGGCGCGTTTGACTTTTTACTAGACCCACGTGACAACCCACTCTAAGCAGAAATAATAAATTAATAGTTTACTTTCATCTCATTCAGAAAATTGAAGACAAATTACAGCAAATTACTGGTAGTCTTAAAGGTGAAAAAATATGATCTGGCAACAACGGAAGTGCAAAATTCTCATTTCAAATTGCGTACACTTCCTACCGTCAACCAGAATGAAGGTTTCCCTAGGCGCATTTGGAACATTTCATATCAATTATATATTTCCTAATAATTCGGTTAACTTCACACAAGTTGGTAGCACATAAAACATTTCTAGTGGGCTAATAGTTCAAAAATCAATTCTGTTGCATGAAAATATGCTTTATAGCTGATTATTTTTTGGATTTTTTGTTTCTTTTTTTTCCTTCAATTAACGCCTGTTAAAATCCGGAATGACACTATGCAGAAAATAACACATAAGGACGTATCCGAATTTACCAAAAAACTTTTTTTTAGATTAAAATGAAGTGCACTTAAAACCCCTATAAGTGATTAATTGTGAAGCATATTCTAATTGAGGAATACAACGATTCCGTCTTCCTTTACTCGCCTGGAGAGGGCCGCGTTTGACTGCCAGTGGGGAATGCCCAAAGAACACAAGTTACAAAACAATTACTAGGGGCCCTCCTAACATTCAAAGAAACCGATTAAGCCCATCTAGAGCTTTGATGTTGAAAATCTCTTTCTGTAGATTAAAATTCAACTCCATATGAATTTGCTAACAAGTGTCGTCATGATAATAAGCCGTGATAACTGGATTTGATATATTCCACTTTTTAACGTCAAAAGGGTATCAAGTATTTAATTTTTTATTTTATCAATTAAGCATGCGAGAGTACGTGAGAGTTGTGCGTGGTACTGTGTTAAACTTCAAAGCCCGGCAAGCCGCCCGGACCATCCATGGGTAGAGTCCTAGACTGCAGGTGGTAAAGGCAGGGTAGTGGAGATTAGAAGCACCCACTGCAGAAACACTCCAACCTAAGGCACCCCCAATCCCGGCCACTTCTAGCTTTATTTGAGATGTTACTGAGAGGTGTTACATAATTTGCTTTGAAAGGATCCGTTTTTATTTTGATGTGTCTTCTTGGTGGAATAAATCATCATGTTGAGGCATCCATATCATACTTTTATTTAATTTGTTTTGTAAATCTTTTTTAAACTTTTAATTGGATTGGTTTAGGGAGTTTTTGAATTGTTTAATATACAGGATGTTTCCAAAAGCGACTGTAATTGGGTTGACAGTTAAGGAGATTGCTTACATTTGTAAAAATAGCTAGAGCTGTAAGTGTATAAAGATCAAGAAAGAGGCAAGACAGGACAAGAGTACACGAATTCTAATTAATTATTAATTTATACAGAAGTCTGATTATCTAGGGATCTTGTTTATCAGACAGAAAGTGGGATGAGTTTTATATTAAAGTGAAATGGATACCACATTTCTGACAAAACAGAACAACGGCGAAGGAACATTTGCCTTACACCAGGAGACATTCAATAAAATTTAATGTACCCCAAAAATATTAGGACAAACAAAACGACAGCAATACATCCCCAATTTCAATTCAATTCAGTTTATTTCGCTCACACCATGGAATGGTACATGAGGTCAATCATTATATACAGTTATCAGCATCAAGGCATAGCATGGTGTAGTAATTGGTAAAATCATCATCTTAAAGACAATTAAGATTTGATAGTGTAGAATGAACAAAAGAGTTTTGATAATTTATTTGTAAAACAGTGTGACATTCGTTACATAATTTATTTTTATTTTTTTACATTGTTGCATAAATTGTAGAAGATTTTCCAATTCACAGAGTTCTTTAATATTGTTTACACACATAACAACTGTATAGTTTTTAACATCAATTTTTTTAGTTGAAATTTTAAATATATTTTATCGCAAATACAAAACATTGCACGTCCGGTATAGTTATAGCAAATCATTTTTAATCATGTGTAAAATCTCAGACTAGATAATCAACGGTTGCTTAATTATTCAATAATTGTTTGAATTGGATTTTTGGCCATACATGAGTATTGTTAATGATTGATTGAATTTTGTCACAGCAATGTCCTTCGCGAAAAAAAAACTATGATTTTTGGTTATCGAACATAATTAACATCATTGGTTAGAAAAAATCGACATTTTTGTTGATGACAGCACAACACTGGCTGAAAAAATCCTAAAATCACATAGATTTGTGAGATCGGTGATTGTCTGAAGTGTTTCTAGTGAAGAAGACACTCTTTAACGTGTTTCAAGTTTTTTATCTCTCGAGAGCTGATAATACATTCAATCACTTCATGTCTTTACACATCGCATTTAGCTCGTGTTCATGGTCATTATCATTATATAAAAAGAACACTCGTTTTAAAGTTCAGAATTAGTTTGAGGATTTTAATACATACATGAGACGATAGCTATTTGTAGAGCTAAATAATACCACCATTTAAGAAGCAGATGTTTGATATGTTATATTCAAGTTGTTGGTAATTTTGAATCAATATTTGTTGTAGGTTTTATAAAGCCTGATAAATCTAACGATTTATTCTTAAATTTTTTATTAAATTAAAGTTCTATCATTTTCACATTTTTAAATATATTATGCAATGCTTAAATCAAGTCGATTTTTAAGAAACTTTGTTTAAAATCATGGTGATTTAACATTATTTATTGCCGCCAATGGCGAGGATTACTTACCACAAAAATTATCGTAATACATAAAAGTCGATATATTTATTCACGGTCCTAAAATCGTATAACACTAATCATGGTTTGTTTGTCAAATGTCAGACCGATTGGCACTTTCAATTCATTTACTATTTTAATCTGAAAATGCTCCCGCTCAACGCGTATTTAATTAGTTTTGACTTGAAATCATTCAAATTGACAAGCAGCAGTTCGTTCATAATGAGTAGAAAAGTATTTTCTGTTGACTTCCGTTACATGGCATTTTGATGTCTTGTGTGGGCTGGGCTCTGATTTTTCTTAATAAATCAGAATGACTTTATAAAGCCACCATCACCAAACATTTTGTAGGAGAAATGTTTGACCCATGGCCCTTATCAGTGGGCATCTACCCGAGGCAGAGTTTGATAAGCTTGGCACACGTTTGATCCGCATTAGATAACTTTCATTTTCGACATCATATCAGTTCGCTATTCAGTTCATCTTGAAGTCAGTTCAATAAGTAACGTAAACTTTCTGGCATAGTCCTGTACACATTTCGCACCTTTATTCAGTACGCTGCCTTAAAAACCGAATTGACACGCTAATTGGTTGAATTGGGGTCTCGTCATTTAAAATCAAATTTTTCTTCACCCTTCAAGATGAACAATATCGAGGGGGAAGATCATTAAATAGAAAATGAAACGACAAAATAATTCTTATTTACGCATTTCCAGATTAAAGTTTTTTTTTAATTGGTGCCTTTTTTAACTGTCTAGCGTAACTTACAAAACCTGCCAGATTTAAAACTCGTTAGAATGTTGCTACTATCGACTGCCCCCACATGGCAATGATAGTTGGGTGTATGAAATATCTTATTACTACCCCCTGTAGTTTAACTCAATCTGCTTTTGCCATTTACTGTCCATATTGTGATGTCCTCCTAGACATGTTTGTTTAAAACCAGTATCAGAAGGCCAGTTGGATACTATCCGACTTCATAAGAGCAGATGTGGATCTTTGTTTCACAATTCGGAAAAATATTTTCTGTTACTTAGATATTTCATATTCAGTTTAGAACTGATTTTTTTTTTGGTTTCTTGTAATTAAGCACGCAAGAAAGTGTTCTCTTTTGCGAAATTCCACTGTTTTTGCTGTTAAAAGAGTCTAAACAAGCTAAAGTTCATAGACCTTTAGTTGATTAAGACGTCGACACATTTCAGAGTAGATTTATGAAATGACTTTATCACAAATCATTGTGGTAGGTAGGAATTCAAATAATTAAAACTAAAGTTAAGAATTCCATTAATAAATTACTACCAGTGTAAAATGATCCACAAAGTGATCGTCAAATCGCCGCTCGGTGCATCAAAACTTTAAGATTAATTCTCATATCTCGATTTTGTCCTTCATTAATCAAGTATTTCTGGTTTATTTTTGTTTTTTTAATTTTGTCAAGCATAATGTTCTCTTCAGACCAAATATGTATATTGTTGAATCTCAAATCAAGGTTCATCTAGGGACATACATTTAAGCAATTTATTATGAAAATGATATATTTCACAATTTTCAAAAATACAGATTGAGAAATACCATTAATTTTTACAATGGTCTAAAATTGTCTCATAGAATAAAGATGTACAAATCACATAAGATGTAATACAAAAATTCAAGATTCGTAGATTTAGAACCATTTTAACAAGACCTTGGACTTTCGGTAGGACGTAACTATCTATTTCTTGCGTCAAAACAAGTTAAAAATGACGCTGGTTTCAAGCGAAATGTGCACGGATTGCGTAGTCTAGCTCAAAAGCCAGAAACATCTTGTTGATTTCAAAGAGCCATCGCTGATTGGATAATGAAATAGACAGACCTACGTCACATTGCTGTTTGACACAACTACACAAAGTCCAAGCTCTTGTTAAAATGGTTCTAAAAGAAGTTTTGTATAGAACAGTATAACATATGTTCATATACACCAATTACAACTTTACAATTGGAGGATATGACGGTTGGTACAAATCGGTCGGGGGTTCCGGCAGATGGGACCATGATTCCATGCCCATGTTCTAGTTTCCCGGCCTAGTGTTAGCCTAAGTACATAGCATTGGGAGGGAGTTGTGTTAATTCATCTACTGCTGATGTATGTATGCAATTATTCCACTAGGACACCTATACACAATCAATCATACAATGCTGCTTTAATTAGGTTAGATAATATTCTATCCACAAAATGTAGATTTGGATTACGTAAACAAAACAAAAGGTTAACCGTTTGATTAATCAGATATCTGAAGGATGCTTTAAATACAGCTTGAATTATTGAACATTTCTCCATTTTAATTATTTTTTCAGTTTTAAAGTTTCCCCCACAGTCACTATGACGTGCACAAAATTAAAAAAGAAGTTATGTAAATTTGAAATATGAGGGAATGCTACTTATGTGAAAGAGGAGACCATTTGTACATAATCTTCTCATTTTTAATAAAAGGACAATTATGATTTACAATAAGAATTTCATAACTATGAGTTAAAACAAATTGGAAAGGAAATGATACAACTTCAAAAAGATTGCTTGTAATATATCATTCAAAATTACACCATGAGTAGCTAATTTTGAAAATATAAAGTTACAAATGATATTTTGCAGGTTAACTGTTTTAACTTCACTGCAATGTTCCCAAATTATTACATGAAACTGAATATAGAGCGTTTTGAGTTAATGATACAATTTTAAAAACATCATTTTCAAAAGCTCAATTATCTCACGGTGGAATATGATTCGAACGTGATCATCTGATGATCTGATATCATAATTAGTACAGCTCATCCTAGGGTCTGCCGGCTAGTCATTCGTCATACTACCACGGTCCGCTGTAGATGACATACTTTGATATTCCTTCCATGGATCTGCTGGATTTTTCTCTGTCTCACCGTATCTTCAATTACAGAAATCGAAGTTTAAAAACTTATTACTTGGAAGAATTGGCCCCGCTTTCTCCGTTTTTAAATGCTAAAAAATTATAGAAAATGATAAAAATGGAACGTTACAAAATTTAAAAGGCTTATTTTGAGGCATAATTAGAGTGATAATTGTTGAAATTACACGCGTTTTCTCTCACCCCTGCATTCTTGTTGTCACCCCAAGATTTATCAGCGGACAATGCACATATCGCCTGCGTGAATCATTCGGGTCCTCTCTTTTGAGCTAATCGTTGTTCACCAGAAGATAGGTACAGTCGCTCTGAAAAAGACCGTTTATCGGCTGTCAATGGCCGCCCATCACAACGGAACATATCCTATTACAGATCATTGTTCAGTTTACGCCTGACTTTCAATAAGACGAAACTTTCAGATCAGACCTGGCACTTTTGTTTGTTTGTACTTTGAGTCTGTCTCGTGTGATCCATTGTAAGGAGTTTTTAACATATCGTGCATAAAAATTTCAATTTTAAAATAAAAATTCAACCATGCTCAAAAGCAGTTTGACTTCATTTGATTTTCAATGAAAAGGAAAACAAGACTAGAACATAACTGAATAAATTATCACTGTTTTATAAATAAATGACTGTTTGTATACTTGGGTCAACTTCTGTGACGAGGAAATACATGTCGTGGGTAAACTGTGGGAGTACAGTAGTCCTAAGAAAGAAGTTTGAGGGCCGCTTAACCTATGAGTTGAAAATTTGTCAGGAAACTGAACGTCAGGCACTATAACGCACAGAAAAATGCACTTAATTTTCAAATCTCACAGGTGGAAAAGCATAAAAAAGTCCACGTGCAATCTGCATATTGTTTGCAATTGACGTACGTAGGAACCTGGGTCTGCGTAAGAAGAAGCCATTACTGCTCTAGTACTGGTTTTGTCCGGTAAAACTGATGCTGACAGGGGAACTCTTTGAGAAATAATTGTAAGGTTCTAGTACAGATCTCACACCGTGCCATTATAGTGTGGAGCAGGTTAATACTAATTAATGTTAATGGCTTGCTTCTCATCTTTATCATATTTTTTATGAATACTTAAAAGATTTTTTTAGGTTGTCAAAGGATGAAAATGTGAAATTAATGCAGATGTTTAACACGATTTAAAAAAAAAAAACCCAAAAAACCTTATAGATGAAAGTTACCGCCCGTATTCTACCTGTGAGTAGGTAAATGCGATGCAAACTGCTTTTGAAATGCATCCAATGGTTTGTTCTGTTCACGAGTAATTTACGTCAACCCGATACGAAGTTGTGATAGCACCTGGTCCAACAACGCATGTAGTCACATGAGGTGTGTCAACCGTCTCCATATCATCCCAGCTCAGTTGTCTTCTCTCGTTTGTAATTTGATGATGAACTTTTAGGAAAGGGCTCAGTTTCATGTATCTTTGCGTTTTACCTCGGAGTTTTCGTGTTGTGCATAATGATTCTTCGTGTGACGTAATGAAACAAAAAGGTCACAGAGAAAATTCCAAATACGAATTGACCAGTTCAAGAAAAGTGGGACGCGAGTCTATAGCGACGTATGCCGCATCTTAATTGTTTCATTAAGATCAGAAAATTATTTATGGCTTATTACTGATTGGCCTTTTTCTTCGCGCACGTGGATTCGGAGGAATGAAGCTGAAAACGAGGATTTTTCTGATTCCTTGCCCTACTCCGGGCCCACCTCTCTGCCTTCACTAAATGCCTGGTTATGTAAATCAGGCCCACAGCTCAGATGGTCTAGTTAATTTCATGAGGTTGATTTTTTATCTTGGATCTGCTTTCCATGATTATTGAATTTGTTTTATAAAACATGCTCGTGTTCTGATGTAAAGTGTCATACAGCTGTCATAAAGGAACGATTTATCATGTACATCCTATAGGTATTCATACTTCCTTCAAAAAGTGTCGCTCAGTCGTCTTATTACGACTTTTAAAAGGTAAAAGAGAGCGCAAAACTATATTTAAACTCCTATGGATTGATCAGACATACCCGATTTAATTTGATTTATTTTATTGACTTTCAATCTATGTTTAACATCGTTGAACTAATATTTTATTGCTTAACATATAACAATATGTCTTTAATTTAGAGAATTGATTTTCTCGTCGAATAATCAGAAACTTCAGATCGGATATTGGAAAGAAACTACAACGTGATCGGCTGCTAGCATTTTCTGGACGCGATTTGCGTTGTATTTTTTTTTTAATGGTATAATCTTGTGTGTTGTATTATTTTGTTTATTGTAATATTAATTTATTATTTTGTGTATTTTATTGTTTTGTACTGTTTTATCTATATTGTTTTTTTTGTATTGTATTTAAGGAAGCTTGATGGTCAATGAGCTACAAACAAATCCATGCAAGGATTCTAAATGTTAATACATTATCCAGAGCCATAAAATATCATTAATTAAAGAAAAACCACAAATATTTTGTATATGGAATGTGAATATTTCTTTTTTTTTTAAAAGGAGGTAGAATTGTTTGATTATAAAGATCATATCCTTTGGATAAGATAATCTAGCTTACATATCATTGAAATTAAAGCTATTTTAATTGTATTTAAAAGGGATGCATTGTCGAGGCCATTCAAATACTATATATTGATCACCATTAGACAAAAGGTTCTGTATAAAATATATATATTGGAAAAAAATTAAATTTTGAAGCTGCAATTTTTGGGTTTGTGTAAAACTTACAAAATAATAGTTAATGGGCAAAAATGTTATCTTTAAAATTCTAAAGCAGATTTGATGGATAATATTTTGACCATCCGGCTTACTTAAATGTATAAGTGTAAAGACATTGTGTTATTAGAACTTAATTCAACAATATATTTAATTATGCAAATAAATATATATAATAGGATTGGACATCAGGCTATGACTATTTTAGTCCAAGGATCAAAGTTACAACTAATAATTCAGTTTCATTTGAATTATATAAAAATAATAGTTACAGAATATAAGTTCATAATATAATATGAAACTGTTATTGCAGCATTTTAGAAGTTGGAATTCATGTAGGGTTAAGAACAAAGAAAGAAAAATAAGGGGAAAAAACAAAAAAAAAACCAAAGAACTACAATATATATCATATTTTATTTCAAAATAAGAAAATATGATGTGATACTTTTAAACACAATAGTTTTGATAATATAGAATTCTGTCTGCCATAAGTGATGATTTAAAAAGAAAAATAAATCAACAAACCAAAATTTTTACATTACAATTTATTAAAAGAAATATCACTCTTTTTTTTTATTCAGACTGTGAAGTAAGTAAGTATATTATTTATTAAGTGACATGTATTCGAATAATACATGTACAGATTGTAATTTATATAACATATTACTGTCACACCCGGCCCTTCGGACCTTTATTTCACTGTTCATTCTAAAACATATATATATAAGGCCGCGTCTTCGGACTGTAATGTATGATATTATTTTAAAAACTAGATTCACATATCAACGGTTAAAATGATCAAATACAACATAATAGGGAGAAAACCTTTTAAAAATTAGGAGTCTTTGTAATTCTGTCTCTACATACACTGTATGTATTTCTTGCAATAAATCCGATACGTTTTAGGCGCTCTAAAACTCTAATATGAGTTAAATTACATCATCTTTACGAGTTAAAGCTGTTTTATAATTCTCTCTGATTTATTTATTTTTTTTAAAATTAGTTTTGAATGTTAAGACTGGCGTATTTTACATGGTTAGACACTACGGGTCGTTCTAATGCCTTTTGAAATAATAGATTATATAGTGCAGGTTTGAAAAAAAAGGCCACTAAATTCAACTGCTTTAATCATGCAAATTAAAAACCATGCCAAATGTCGAAGAATACAAAAACCTGTTACATTTTTTCTTCGCGGTAAATAATTTAATGTGTCTTAAAACCAATATGCTATAAATTCACTTTTAAATCTGTTGTTATCGTAAATTAAAAAAATAAATGTATACTTGTAAATTAAAATTGTTGCAATAGTTTATATTAAGTCACGCTTTTAAAAGAATGATTGATTGATTGATAGCATGACATTATTTCTGACAATTTGTTGCTTATGCCCTGGTAGTTTGGTCGAGATAACTTGCTTCTCTTTATGAATAATAATCATAAATGTTAATGGTAGTTTGGTCTGGATTTCTCTTTATTCCAGGCGCGACTTTTTGACAACTTGATTAAACATTTCTATTGTTAATTCTCCTGTTATAATTAAATGTGTGAGAAACCTTATAATTAATATTTCAGAATAAATTGAAATAGATATTTGTGTATTTGTGATAAGAAAAAATATGAAAATTTCTAATTTCTATGATTGTTTTTCCTAATGAATTAAAATCTTTACTTTTGTAGTAGCATTATCATTTTGAAAAATTATGACATGTGTCTCGGATACGCATGAAAACACAAAATTATATCCATGCATATATATTGTTTCTCATGTACATCCGAGTGCGTTTAAGTTAATATTCATGCAAACGAATTTAAAAAAAAAAGATAAAACAGTAACAGCGTTAGACAGCTAATCCGTCAAGTTCGCCTTTATAATTTGCTTATAAGTTTATTCAATATTGGGGCGGTAAATTAATTATACATTTCATACAACCAGCATAAATTCTAATCACCACCAACGGAGCAGAAGTGTAAAAATAGCAGTGAAGTATTCATTGATTTTTTATAACGTGTTTTAAAATTCCAAAGGTATTTAAATCATGGGGGAGGTGGCTTGCTAACTGTCTGTCAACATCTCGACGCTTTCGATCGCCGAGATAGTGAGGCCTCAATCACTGTCTATGTACCCTTATTTGACTGTGACGTCACCTGAATATTGATAAAACATTGGACAATTTATACAGGGTTTTACGTTATTTACATTGGCGCTGAAATCTGTTTTATTTATTTACAAATGACGCTGGATTCTAGATGAATCTCAGAGAAGTAAGTTTTACATTGTTTAATTTAATGTGCTGTACAAACTGTTAAGTCATTCCTTCACTTATTTAAAATTCTTCTAGTAAGACTTACGTAAGCTTGGGTTTGAAAGAATTGCATTAGGGAGCAATAAGATTTTTTGTTTAACCTTTTTACAAACGTAGCAATCCTCTCACTTTGTGCGTACTGAATCAGAAAATGAATAGTGTTGCATCCCAGAAAAGGTCAATCATATTTACCTTAAGTGCAAAAACGTTTTGCAGAAACGTAGTTTTTCCAAATCGTTGTGTAATCCTTGTTTCAATGTGAGTATATACTTTATAGAACACCCGTCGCAAAAAGACTTTGATTTTTATTAAATTTCAGGGTTTTCTTGCAGGACCCGGTAATATGCCTGAATATATGACCAGTTTTCCTATGACGTCATTGACACTGGACGCCATTGCATGCAAAGAAGAGGACGCTGTCGTTGTAGAATACATCCTTAAAGGTCAGTTAGATTATCCTTGAAGATTAGTTAAATCATTCTTGAAGATAAGTCAGATTGTCCTTGAAAAATAGTGAGATTAATCTCAAAGATTATTAAGATTCTCCTCATATATTAGTCAGATTCTCAAAGACTATTGAGTTTTTCCTTATACATTAGTCAGATTGCCCTAAAAAGTGTGTAAGGATGTCTGAAGATAAATCAGGTTGTCTTTAAAAATTAGTCAGATTGTCCTAAAAAATTCAGTCAGGCAGCCCTCAAAGTTAGTCAGATTGTCCTGAATGATTAGTCAATTTTGTCTTTAAAGATTAGTCAGATTATTCTCTATAGACCAAAGGAATAAATAACAATTTATAGGCATCAATGGAGAAAAGTAACGCAAAATACAGTCTCTAAACAATCGAAAGTCTAATTCTTCACTAATGTTTCCAGAGAAAAAAAAACTCTTTGCAAAATTCAGAAACCAAAAGCACTTGCATTTTCTCCACTAGTCCCCACAGTGCATTTTAGTCCATTTAAAACTGTATCTTATGATTTTCACTAGACCTAGAATTGTATAGTTAAACATAAAAAAAAGTGATTATCGAAAAAAAAAGTTCCAATTTCTTTCTGTGAAGTCTGGGTTTGATCCTGTCCGGCCTGGAGGTTGGTGGGATAACAATGTGTAATACACAGTGTTAACAATTAACGAAATGGTCCATTAGCCCCATAAAACGGATCATATCGCCCCGTTTTTATGTAGGTCTTTTTTAATATACGTCTGTATCTCCGTGACATTTCTAGGCAAGGGCACGGCGTTGTCTACGGTGATCTGTCTTTAATAATTAATAAACATGAACCTGGTCCCCCTAATCCGTAAAGTGTCATTAACGACTGGGGTGTGTAATAATTGGACCCGTAACAATATCATCTTGTTTAATGTGTCATGTGCGAAAATTGTCTCCCTACAGCATAAGTAAAGAAAATGTATTCACGTGGACCCAATCTGATTGATTTATATATCCTTTAGTTACGGAAAAATTGCAGATTATCTAGTTTGCATTTCATTAGATTATCTATTTTGCATCTCATAATCTGCAGGCAACTTGCAGAATGAATATTTAGAAGCGACCATTAATGCTTCGATGATGAGGTTAGGCTAACTACTGAGACCAGTATTTACCGCTTACCCTAATCTAAACATTTAGTATTACATATTTATGTAAATCGTGAAATTATTTCCCAATTAGGTCTTCAATTCTGCCTGGCCTAGATCCGTGGGGCCGTTGGTTGGTGCCATGCTGTCATTTCATTCGAACACGTTTCATGATAGCTGTATTACGATTTAATATTCTTGTCTGGCATACCGGTAGATGCATTCCGTAATACAGAGGCATAGGGCGATCCAGTCTCAATAAACAACGTACTTTTATATAATCGTCAGAACCACTCATTGAAATTTGAATAAAAGAAGAAAACGTTTCCTGTAAATTGTCATTATTGTCCATGAAAAGAAACATTATGTATATAAGGAAAACTATCAAAAATAGAATTATCTGAGAATACCCTCATGTTTCCTTTCGGTGGTATACCCAGTGGGGGGAAATGATGTTCATCTTTTATATCTGTCTTCCTTCTTTAAAATATCGAGCTCGTTTTTCGGATAGAGTCTCCTCATTTAAAGTGTATTTATCGTCATATTTTCAACAGCTGATGTTTTCAATACCTATTCATTTTTTAGAAGCATCTGTGTTTAAACGTGTATAATGGCTTAATGATGTGATGTCTTTTTCAAAAGAATCCTTTTGCACAACTAATTTCCTCAGCTTCTGAATGGGGTATCCCCCCACACAAAGGTTTTCCCGGTCAGTTCGCGGTCCCTATAAGGCAGGTAAATTACCGGACAATTTATCTTGTTGAGATTCATAAACACGATTTCTACGCGGCGTTTTAAATTATTTTTTATATTTGTGTAGCTCTAACACGGTGTGTTCACAATAAAGGAATGGAAAATTGGTAATTATCCTCAAAAGGCATAACATACCTTCACAGTCCATTGGTGGTGTCACGTGACCTGCATACTTCATCAGCGATAATTACAATTTTCACTGAATTTTACCGTTGCTACCTTTGATGATATGTCATATGGACGAACATGTTCAGTTAACGAGATTTTTATCATGTTTAATTTAAAGACCCTCAAAACTATCATTCTATAGTGATATTTTTATGGGTTTATTACAAAGATTTTTTTAGAATAAGATAACAGTTTTCATCAATTTATTTCATTGCCCATGGTGTGCTGAGGCCATTTTCCCGGGTACGCATTTTCCTTTGTATTTATTGCATTTATCTGTGAGTTGATGTCAGATATATACCCTTGTATGTTTTATTCAATAACCGCCGTTTGAATCGTATTGCTTGCATAGAACAAAAAACACAAATATCACATTTTATCTCATATTCTTGAATTACATCTTGAGCCGTTTTGTCGAATGACTGCTGTTGCTTTGTCCAATGAAATAATGTGAAGTCGCTAATTCCCGATGCCTTTAAATCATGTAGTTGCTGACACACGGTTTCATTTGCCTTTTCTTCCTCTGTCAAACGCCTATAAGCAGTTTTTATGACTAGTAAAACGTTAATACTTTTGGTGCATAGCAGGTCAACGGGCACTCACGGCACAAAAGTTTCTCTTTCAAAGGCAAATAAAAATTTATCATTATTTCTAAGAGAAATTGGAACACTTTATTTTTTTCAATGATTATATCATTTTTATAATCATCAAATTCATGGATCGAGTTAATCGAGAATATTTACAAGATATATGTAAAGTTAAATGATATTAGATTCGTTTCACGTAACTAGCTATTCATTCCTCCCATGTCCTGACGGAGATATTTTCCTTCTGTATTCATAATACCTCAAGGCTTGAATTCATAGGTGTTTAAATTGCATCCCCTTGTTTGAATTTAATTTAATGATAAATTGAAACGTTCCCCCTCCTTTCCCGTCTGGCTTGTCTCCTGACCTGGACGAAGATTTCACTCAGTCTTTTCTGTGTTATTAACGCCTAAATGATGTAAACTCGTCACTTCATAAAACTTGCATTTCTATCCCATGATTTACTCACCCAAGTTTCGTTTTCTTAATGTGTTTTATGATCACGTTATGTCAAGTTGACAAATTCATTTCTGATAATATGCCATTGAAGATGAAGTAGTGACAATGGCGGGTAAGCTTCCATGTGAAATTATTCAAATGTATGTTCTGATGGTGTCCTCTTCCAGCTTTTTTAAGCGATGGAAGTTTTCATAATCAAATTTAATGGGGTAATATAAGCCATTGTGGATTTCTGAGATAATTGTTGGTCTTAATTCGTTTTCACCTCTTGAAATAGACCACAGAGAAGGCGGTTTCTTTTCTTTATATGCCGTGTACAAGCGGATGCTGAATAACGCAACTGTTTGAAGATAAATGAATGACAAAGAAAGTGCTACCCATATCTTTAACGACTCTTGCTGCTAAAATGTAAAAAAACACATTCTGGTACTCAGGTTAACCAGGGATGTACATATAGATGTAGACAGGGGGACATATCTATTCATATATATCGTACCACAGAACGCGGTTCAAACTCTTTTACCATAATTGTGCAAAAATATTAATCGGACTGATTTTGCTCATTGAGGAATAAGAGATTCGTATTCGAGCGAAAGCTGTGACCGTTGGACCGTTTATGGACTTGCGTTCTGATCTTTATAGTTTGGAGATACCCTTGTTTTCCCCACATCCATTTCAGATATCGCCCAAACTTGGTATAAATTAACCACGAAGTTCATTTCCAGGTCGCATCCCTGATTTACGCGCATTTCTCAGAATTATAAAATATGTATTCTAGGAAGCAACGTTGAATAATATATACCAGTATATTTGGGTTCCTTAAGTCATTGAGGACACTCGTGTGACCTTTAGCTGTGTAAATCATTTGTCTTACAGCAAACAAGGACTGAAGTGAATGCATATACGAAAGGACCGGGCTCGCTCGTATATGTCAGGAATAGTAAGAGGTCAATCCTGTCGGCTCTTTTCAGTTGAAAACATGAAACAACTGAAACATTATTTGAAATTGTAGCCCCTCTCTTTTCTGTTGAATTCCACCCATCAATACCCTGGATAGCATTTCGGGACTTATGTTACCAATTATTCCTTATCAAGCCCTTTGCTCTATCAGCGAAGATATCAAGGTATAGATTTAAATGTATCCGATTCATCTCCTCGTGCCATCCATTCTCAGGAGATTGATCAACAAGGGTCTCTCTATATCCAAGTAGCGGCCTGATTTACACTCATCAATTTGCATCTTACTGTACCCCTGTTAAGTGGCCAATAGTACAAACAGAAGACAAGGGAGACAGGAACTGATTTTAAACGAGAGCGAGCACGAGCAAACAGGGAGGTTGTGGCAGACGGCTTCACACCCGCTTATCGGGCTCTAATCTCTTTAATCTTTTCGTTTAATCTGTGGACAAAGTGTAAGTCTATGCTCCCTGTAACCCTACCCGGAGCCACCTCAGTGGAGGGGCGTGGCACCTCCAGCTCTCTCCCCCTGTTGGGAGGGCCGGCCTGTCCACGGACCACCACGTGCAGTGTGTTACCTCCACTTACCGGGGTCCCTGTGTAATTGTCTAGGTGCACCTGACTACCTGTCCCCGGGGATATATCTGAGATACAGCATATGTTACTCTGTTCCGATCACTTATATGTGTTAATTGCACATTCCCCGTTTGATTAGTACTTCATAACTTCAATGCCTTTTAGCGCGTAGTAATTTACAGAATTCTAGGAAATATTTTGACAGCGATTATCAATTGATAGAGAGTCAATGGATAAGTAATATCATGGTTTCAGCGGCTGGGTCGAGGTTGAATGCTCTTTACACTACAGTGGATGTTACGTCCCACGAACAAACCAAGAACGGACAGAGGCTTGCTAAAATTCTACTTGATCTCTTGAACATGTATTCTCTGGTCCAAATTTCCTCTTTATATCCAAAACTAAATTTGGTTACAAGAGGTAAAACAAGTGAATGAAGCACTGGATTACCTAACCGTTTCTACTGGGGCCTTTGATGTTATCAACATCTCATAATGAATGAAAACAAACAATGCAGGACCCAAGTGAAAATGTGCCCCCTTGTGTTGTCTTCTCACTGATTGTCAATTAAAATCCGTGAAACTCTAGCTCTCGCTCTTGCCGATTTTTATCTACAAGATGAAAGTAATGTTACACCATTCAATCGAGTGCAAATTTCAGTTTCTTAAGGGTGACTCGGTAATTTTAGTTTTCAGCTATTTTCGCATTTTGAAATCCGTTTGAATCTTTCCGACAGTACAATTTAAGATTCCCCCACATAAGGCCGAGCTTATTTTGACATTTTAGCTCCTATTCAAAGGAGCCAATCTCTTCAATCTGAAGCAGTTGGCCTTTCTGGCTTTGATCCCATGTTTGTTTCTCTCAAGTCTTTGAAATATGCTTTCCTGTCGTTGCAGTTGCTCTATTAGTTTGAAAAAAAATTCATTATTTTCTTTCTCAACCAAAAAAATACCCAGTTTCCTGCTAGTATATGGAGATATCGGATTCAACAACGTGATGCGGACAATAAGTTGTCGCATTTCTGTAATTGATGAAGAGGACCACATTGATTTGATAGCGCCTAGAAAACATTAACAGTCAGATAGCCTGCAAGCTCAGAATTGAATTAAATAGATAATTGCTGCAGTTAAAGGCATTTCACCATTTATCGACAAACAAACGATTTTCCGCATCAAAAAATGGCGAACGGTCGTATTTCCTTTGTAATTTTTGTAGACTTCAAATCGGACTAATATAGAAGGTTTTTGTGGACATTATTCTTGAAAATCTTTACTTTAACCCTCGCAGTGCATTACATTAAAACACTTCTGTGGTAAAAGCTGTCTAATTTGCCTCGTTATTACAATCTCAGTCAGCGATGAGCAGAATTTTAACTGTTACATGCATTTGTAAATTGTTTTCATTGTGTAGCTGTCCAACTTCAAAGGGTTTTAAATCTATTTGGTTTCTCGACAACTTAGTTTAAAGAATTTGAAATGTTTGACAATAATATATAGGACAGGTTAAGGTACTCCAACATACATGATACCCCCCTCCCTGCCCTCACATTCACCAAACATTGAAACATGAATGGTCCGTGTTTCATGAATTCATTCTAATGGTGCTCAGTGGTAATACTTCTATATAAGGCTCGTTACATCTGACTATAAATTTTGGAAAATTGAAATTTACTGTCAGACAGATGGCTATAAATCTTTACACGGTCCCACCTCTCCTCTTACCTATGAAAAAGCTCATGATTTGGACCGACTGTTGATATACAAGCTTGTGGCGACAGATTTTCTTCTTTTCAACCCTTCTTTTTCTGAATTCTATTAAATATGGCTCCACGTGGCTCTGAGAAAGAGATAGAAATCAACACATTTAACAAAATTGACAAGCCGTCGCTAAGACTATGTAAAGAATTTGTTGTATTTTATAGTAGCATCAGTTGTAATATTTCTTATTTTAATTGCTGATTTACATATGCCTCAAGAGATAGTGAATTTTTTCTAAATACGGAAACAATTTTTTCAAGTTTTCTTTCAGAAAACTCCTACACTTAAATGTATTTTATTATTCAAATAAATTTTGTTATTATTTGCTTTAAATCATTCGTAAAATATTTTTTAAAAATTAAAAAAAGATGATACTAAAATAAGAAAGTTTTTCGCGAAATATTGAGTTTTCCTCATTGTGACTTCTCTGCTATAAAGAAGGCACCAAAAATATTTTTAAAAACAGAACAATAAAAAAAAAAGCTCAAAAAAACCGTGTCTTTTTGTTTTCTCCAACTTTATCAGGCCCGGATCCATCTCTGAAGAGTACACGTTTCTCCCCCAACAATAGTGGGATGACACCCAGGCGGAAAATGGGGGTCGTTTTTATTTGTAAACTGGCTTCTTGGGCTTTTAAAGTTTCTAAAAGCATTTGAAATAAAATAGAAAGTAAAAAGGGCCTAGTCGGTATGAAATAATGATCAATTGAAACAAAGAATGCTATGCATTTTTTTTCGAACAGTTTTACTTTAAAAATGGTTAATCTGCATTATCTTTAGATACAATTTAGGCTATACAGTAAATTAATCTCAAAGTTACTCTTATATAGATTTTAGAATATAAAATATTTGAGAAATTTTTAATGTGTCAAGAAAGGAATTTTTCGAATGCAGGGATTATTTTATTGTTTGCAGAAAGGTCCATTCATTGAGACATTAATAAGATGTCAAAATCTGTATAAGCAACAAATTATTTTCAAGCCAACGGAAACATATTTTTCTTTTTTTCTTTTTTATATTTGTCAGAAGTTTAAGATTTTGCATCTTCAATATTAGGCAACAATGATTTTATTAACATCCTCGATTTCTATGAAAATACAGTCCAAAATGTATCATGATTTTTGGTTTATACAGAAGAAACAGTTACTCCTTCCTCTTTGCTCAAGGAACGCGGGGTGGGGAAGAACGCGGGGTGGGGAGGAACGCAGGGTGGGGAAGAACACGGGGTGGGTAGGAACGCGGGGTAGGGAAGAACACGGGGTGGGTAGCAACGCGGGTGGGGACTGAAGGTACTCACCTCTCTTTTTCTTATTCATTTAGGCGAATCTTACGAAATTGATACTTTTTTGCGTTCTGTTGAAGATAGCGACCTCCTAACGGCCCAATATAAGATACATATTTTAAAAATTGCTTCATTTTTTTCCAGCAATTTACAAATTTAACCACGAATCTCTTTTTCTTAATTTCTTTTTCCTTAATTTATTTTTTCCTTTATTTTTTCCGTTATATTATATGCATGTCAACTGAAAAAAAAATAACTACCTGTATGTAAGGGAAAATATTTGAAGTCTTTGATCATTTTCACATTAAAACAATGTATTTATATCATATTTTAAAATTTAAACACAATCTTTGCTAATGCATTTTTCATAAATTACAATTGAGAAAATATAGTTGTAAATAAAAAAATAAAGCTCTCTTGCAAAAAAAAAAACTATCCAAAAACTTCTTTTCTTTAAAAATAATTTTTTATAAAAAAAATTCATATGATATATGAAGGATAACTCTTGTGGATTAATTTATTTGAGGATTATTTTTTCTAAAAAAGAGTTAAATTATGCAGATTCAACATTACTTAAAACTGAAATTTGGGTGGCAGTTTTAATCATTTTAGCATAATATTGATGAAAGCAGATTGAAATAATTACATTAAAAATTATTGGTATGTAAATTGTATTGAATGTGAATTGGATAATGATGAAATATACTATTCAAGCATTATTAAACATTGTTTACTTGCATCAAATAGATGATGAAAATTCCACATTTGAGAATTTTGAAATACTTAACCAGTTTACCATTTATATCAAATGTATATGCTTTTTCAATCATTCTAATTTTAAAACAGTATACAACTTTCTTTCATTTGTATATGATTCTTGGACACAGGATCTAAAATCTTTACAATCCTCTTCTTGTTACAGACACGTTAATTTATATTAGATTAGTTTTTATCAAAAAGATTTATAAAACACCGGGATAGCATTTATAGAATAATTCGCATACATTTGCCATAAAATTGAATGCTTATTTGAATGTTTTCATTGGTAAGTACAGTCTCTAAAAATATATAAATGCATATATGAAAATTTCTATATATATAATTACCATTTAGATTTCGATGTTTCCTATTTGTCTAAATGTACATACAGCTTTGAATGCTAGTATCTTATTATTTTGTCAACAATGGATATTCGTAATCCATAATTTCTAATTTAAAAAGCAATGGTTTTTAGTGTTACATTGTATATATTATTATTACAAAAAATGATACTATCTCAAAAAATGTATCTCGTAAATCTAGTACTTAAAAAAGTTTTTGTTAATGCGGTTAAAGATGTCGCCATAATGGGACAATTATTAGATTATTTCACAAGATATTTCTGTAGTTATTTTTTGTACAAAAAGGGTAAAATTAATTTGAAAGTTTATAAAAGCATTTGTCAAGATGTTATGAGACGTACATAGAAAATAATTTGAATACACACAGAACAGATGTGTAGTCATATCCTGGAGATTTTGCTATCATATTGACACAAGCATTGCCGGTGTCTCGTATGCACGTGTTAAAGTACATATATATAAAAAGTTTTAAACACAAAGTAAAAGGTATATTTTGTTCGAGAAAGGTTAGTACGCTAGGTAAGTCATTATGATGACACATTTTTGTTGCAGTTAATTAATGAGAAAATATATTGTACGTAGAAAAATAATTTTTTTTTTTTGGCTAACCAAAATAAAAAAAGTACATGCATATTGTGTGACACTAAATTCTCAAATTTTGACCCTGAACAAGGCTCTATGTGATAGTTCCTATGGCCAAATTCGACAGGGAATATTATCTAAATACTTGTAGTTTTCCTCCTTACCCAGACTGTGAGAAGGTCATACCATTGCCAGGCTCTGTGTCTCCGTAGTATTGTCAAGTAATGTTAATTAAATTATTATCATATACCAACATTACAGTATCTCGGATTGTTCTTATGTATGGTTTTGTGCGATGTTTGTACGCCAGTACGACATTGAACCCCCCCCCCCCCCCCTGCACACTCATTGATGCTAGTACATTTCATCATTACCACCACCCCTCCAATTCTTTATTTTTTTTTGGGGGGGGGGGGGGTTAAATACTAGTACATTGGTTAGAGCACCCCATTCTGTCAGAAAGGTATCTTGATCCGCTCCTACTTTATTTTTTATGTTTCTCACATTTCTTTTTTTTGTGTGCACTCGCCTGGGTATGTATTGGACGGAGGGTGGATCAGCGTTTAATTAATACATTGATCTTCCTATTTTTTGATTTTTCGATACTATTTGAATTCATGATAAAAGATGGGGTTATTGGGGGGGGGGGCATCGTCTCAAGCCACGGGTTTTGTTGAGACGATTGGGGGGGGGGGGGGGGGGTCACTGATATAAAAGCATGCCATTCGTTTCGTTGCCTTCTCTGGATGTTTTTTGATTATAGAACACGGTGATTTCTGCTGGATATCTCTACAACACGTGCACCTGGTCTCTGATAAAGAATGATAATAACATTATTATTATACAGTGTTATATGATAATAACATTATTATTATACAGTGTTATATGATAATAACATTTTTATTATACAGTGTTATTGAATTTTATCGCAGAAACTGGTGCCTATATAGCTGTGATTTACAAGGTTTACATGAGAGTGAATTTTTCAACATACGTAAATTGATAAAATACATATATGTCAGAAAGTGGTGTATAGCGCAACATTTTACATTTATTTAATAGTTTTACTTGTATATATACAGATTAATGCACGCTATATTTGCTCCACCTGAATTGGAATCAGATGTATGTAGAGTGCCGCATACAGTATATAACAAGCATTGGGCGCTTCCATTTAATAAAAAAAGTTGATTTATGTGAAATGCAAATTATTATGTAACTTAATAACATGGTCAAATATTATAATAAATGAAAAATGTCGGTATTGACATCGAGTTCCTATCTTTTATATCAATCTGCTGAATTAACCGCCCGAGTCGATATGCTTTTTACTGACAGTGTAGGTTTCATATGCACTGTGACGTAAAGGCATGAAATCTCGACTGTCATCAAATGCTGGCAACGACGCATGTTGAATGTTAATAGCTCTAAGGTGCGAAATGGGTCATAATCCATATTGGAGGTTCAGTTCATTCTCGAGATTCTCTTAGTCCCAGCTTCTAACTCTGATATTGAAGAAAGCGATTTTTTAAAACTTAATTTAATTTTTCACCTGGGAGAGATGATTTATTGTGTAATTTTACAAAGAAGGGATGATGTTGAATACTTGCTGAGTTTTGGGTTTTATGAACTTTACCTGTTGGTGTTCGTCGTGCGAGTTTCTGCGCGAGGGTGCGATATATTTCAAATGACAGTTCATATCAAATATAACGTCAGACCTAAAAAAAAAAAACACACAAAAAAACACACAAAAACAACAAACAAACAAAAAAAGAACATTTTTATTTTTGAATTCTTGCATCAGACAATGGGCGGTTTTTGAAAGAGTATTTTCTCGATGAAGATGATGATTATGATGATGATAATGACACCGCGTCAATATCAATGACTCATAACGGAACAAGAAAGATAACTCTAATTTATGTCAGCTGTGTGACAGAAAAATTGCTCTTACATGTTCAGTAGGCTAAATAGAACCGACTGTGAAGTGCAGCAAGTAAATTTTTATATTCTTATCGATATCAAAGGTGTGTTTTAACAGTATATATTAAAGATATAATTTTGAAAGGAGAGATTCCCCTCAAGAGCACCATGTTTACAATAAAGCAAGGAATAGCTGTCCTAGTTAAGGCCTGACGCATGCGTAATTGGGCCCTCGCGAATGAGACCGGGCACCTGTGAAATTCGTAGGGAAATTGTGGTCTGTCGGGGTTTCCAGTGCTCTTGGTTAAATGTACTCGATTTGACAGCCGGCTAGTTGATGTGGAAATATTGATATCAGTATGATCCAACACTCAGAAAAGTTGGATACCGATGACAATTCCATAGTCAGCGCTAATTTGAATAATTCCGAGCCAGGGTGTTCTTCGCCTCAAGATGAAGGTAAAAATTTCCACCGCTTGGAACTTGTCGCTTGCAGTAGATTTATCAATGAAAAGTTTGTGCTTATGTGTGTTAATGACATTAATTTGGACCTGTATATTACAATGATAATCAGGGACTGTCGCGTCAGCAAATATTTTTGCATTTTCTCGGACATGTTTGACCAATACCGGCCTACCAGTAGTCTGTTGACATGTGGTTCTCGCAGGCTGGGGGGCTCCAAACGGGGGTGCGAAGCACGTGCTCTGTTCTGTCGTAAATTTCGATTAATTGAGAAAATGCAATATTAATTTGAATGAATGTTATGATGCATACTGTTTCTATTGATTTTCTTCAATTTTTGTTGTTAGGGATTGCTTTTGTCAAAACTGGGTTGTTTTTTTGTTCATTCAGCAATCAGCTGATCTCTGTTTACTTAAGATAAACGTTACACAGTCAGAGAGGGGTCAACATTTTCCCTTTTAGCTAAGCCTGCAAATGTTCAATATTCAAGGTTTGTGTCCACACGGTTCATGTTTATCTCAAACAAGATGTAGAGGATTCACAGATGGACTCTACAAATTATTTATAGCACCATTTACAGTAATTATTGTATTTTTTTTAATGTGCAAGAATTGGCGTCTCTGCATGACTGTAATTAAGAACTGAAGCTTATTACAAGCTTTTTCACATTATCAACAAAATGGATGTTAAATTTTTCAATCATGGCCTGAGATATGCAGTGACGTTTATTTGCAAATTTTAAAACACTTATATATACTGTAGAAGCAGTAATATTCATTGAGAATTTTAATTTGGTTATTTTTGTTGGCAGTATAAATCAACGAAATTAAAACCATGACGAATTTTTAATTAAAGTATTAATGAATATAAAGATATTACGATATGATGAAATTAAATACCAATGGAATTTTATTTGGTTAAAAAACAACGAAAATTTGACCCAACAAAAATATGTGCTTTTACATTAAGTAATAGCTGCATGTGTCTTTTTATGAGAACGGATTACTAGAACAATTAGATTCTGTTATAAAAGTCTAATCTTCTTCAATTTAGTTAAGAATTTTCTAGAGTGAGTGGAGTTTTGGTTGCCTCTTTCCACTGTTGTAGGATACTGTTGTTTTACATCCTCTCAAGAATCTATTTCAATATGATTTATACTGATTCAAAGTGAGACATTTTTGTTTGTTTCTCTTGTCAATTGTTTAAATAAAGAATCAGAATTATTCGATATATATAGTATAATACACGGGTATACACTTGATGACTTTTATAGCTGGATGGGTAGTGGATTGTAGAAGATATTAAATTATTAATTAATTAATTAGGGGTAGGTTATTTTTTCTAGTTAGTGTTGGTTGGACTCTTTTTTGTGACATTTCATACTTTACAAGTAAAACATGTATTAAAAGAAATCCAGTAATGATACCCTGTAAAACCTGGCCATAATCTAGTGATTTTCAATGAAAGGACTGTCTATTTCTCCTAAACAACTGCATATTGTAGGTCTAATTAAAGTACTAATTTCATAGCAGGTATACAACCAAATAATGAACTCCATTGTAGAGTCAGTGTCTGAGAGAGGAAACATCTTGTCAAGTGGGAGCTTCATAATGCAGAATGCGGTTTTGTGGTTTGGGGGGTTGAAACTTAAACTCTTGATACATCGGTCACTAGATTCAATATCTTGTTAACCTCATGTGTTCTCCATTGTTTCATTCTTTTTGAGGGAGATAAATGACAATTCACTTTATAGTTTGATTGTGTACAAACCGATTGTGTTGATGATTTGATTTTGCCGTCTGATGACCGAGCTGTCAAGTTGTTTTTAAATTGAACATGGATGTGGAGCTGTTATGTAATATGGAGATGTTTTGGTGGGATTCCTCCACTGACCCAGATTATGAGGACACCTGTTTCCATTGTCCCACAGGTGTACACAGCTGTCCAGAGCCTCACTCCACACAAGGTTGTTGCTTCAGGAATTAGCAATCACAGAATTTTATTACAGCAAAACATGGGAAATTTATTTTCCCAGAATTTAATATTTTTATTTTTACTGCAAACTTTGATATATATCTCTACGAGTATGTACACAAGTGGTTGGTTGAATTTTGAATGCTAGGTAATGTGCTATACCCTGTCTCTACTGTGTGTGTATGGGGTATGAATTGAAATATGGGGGTATATGTACCTATTGGACATTTGTGTTAAGTGCCTAATGGAAAACCTGAAGTTTTGTTAGGACAGGACTATTCAATTTCAAGTTAATTTAGTTGTCTTTATCTGAGCCATCTTTCTGGTTTCATAGAACACTTGATTTTCTAAGGTTCTTAATTCTAAGAGTGAAAAAAGCTTTTTTGGCCTAGATTGAATGACTTAATTTAAAATGTTACTGACATGCAAAACAGCTTTAATTGGTTATTGCTTCAGGAAAGCCCGTATTTAAAGAAGGGAATATGAAAAGGCTGCATGAATGCAGAAATACAAAACAACCATTTGGAGCTTCGAGTTTCTTTTTTTACAAGATTTGTTGACACATCGACAGTGGCATGAAATCTGTGTTTGTTTGTTTAAATCTGGATAATCATTCTGAAACTAAGTTTAACGTCCTTTAGATTGGACTGCAGGCTTCACTTTAAATGGAAAAAAGCATGCTTATAAGACCAGGTAACCTTACAGGTAAAAATCTCAGATGAGTAAGGTCAGGTACTAGCTAACTTACAGATGAGTAAAGACCTCGCTCGCATTCACAACTCAAGGTTGTAACTGTAATTTCTTGGGAGATTTATGTGTCATCCTACATATTTAATAAAACTTTTGTGAATTTATATTTAAAAAAGAATAAAGAACTTTTTTGTCCCATCATTACTTCTTTATATAAAGATGGTTAGATGGGTAAGAGGATATCTAAATAGTCACAAAAGTTTTGATATGAAAAAAAATAATTGCATTTGGATCTATCGTGATTAACATTTATAATGATTCTTAAGATCCCATTTTGTAAACACTGCCTGAAATGATTGTATTTTATTTGCAGTCAATGCTTATTTGAAGTATTTGTTTTAATTTTAATATATATTTATTGTAATGTTGTTGAGATCTTGAAAAGTACTGAATGCGCTTGCAATGTATGTGCTACATGTATCATAAACAGTGATGATCCCATGGTGCAATAATTTAATTGTTCATTTGAATTATTCTGAAAATGAAAATATTGTCACAGACTCTGCACTTTTTTTGTATGCATACTGGTACATATGTTCATGTACAAAGAAATGCTGATTATCTGATTCAAGGCAGCATATGCATAGAAAAATCTTGTACATTTGTATTTTTATTTTTCAATAGTTACTGATTATTCCCCTTGAAACAGCTCTCCTGTGAATGGAGTATGACCTAATTATGCACTAGAGTTTATTGAACCTCAGCCATGTTATACTTGTAGTTTCATTCTGTTTGCCAAATGACTTATGAGTGATTTAGACTGCGCAGACCCTTCCACCAGTATGTATTAATTAAACTTCTATGTCCAAACACTTCACTAACTCAGATCTGGGTCGTACAGGCGACTTAGTTTTTATTCAGCTCAGTCAGCAGGTAGCTTTTCATTAAACGGGTCACAGTGAGTGTATTGTGATGTTTATGTGGTAAACATACCTACAGTCGGACGACATGGTCTGGCAGTCGGTAGTATTGTGCATTCTAGTTTACATGACAGTGTTAAACTACATGCCCCCCATAGAAGGGACTACAGCATTTAAGCACTATAATGTGGATATGCATACATGTATAGAGGTTATCATGGTTTTCATTGATTCACGGTTCTCTAGTTAATAGTGCTGATGACATGGTGTCACACGATATTTGTGTTGTTTATTGCTTGTACATGCATATCTTGTAATGTTTTTTTATCAAGCTACAGCCATTAGTCTATACCTGGAAGGCTATATCAAATTTTTGTGCTATAATTTTGTCACAGGCTTATGTACATGTAGCAACTATCTCATTAATTGTAAATTGTGATAAATGTGCGTAGATCCAGAAATTTTTTCAAAGGGGGAAGAGGGGTTGGTCCAAGACTTACGTTTAGTGACTTGTTTTACTAATAGGAGGGGGGCTCCTACCCCTGGCTACCCCTTCCCTTGATCTGTACATATTTATATTCATGTTGGAATTGACCATGGAAGAAAAGAATTGACCAGGAAAAGACCTATATTGACATAGGGCAACAAATATCACTGGCCATCAAGCTTTGAGAAACCATTTTAATATTCATGTTTTAAGCACAATATGAAATCATATGACACTCTGTGAGGAGAATGGCTGTGTTGACACGTACTGGGACACGCTGGTTTACAGATAGTGCATGCACATATTTTTTTCAGCAGTTTCTTGGCATTATTATTTTGTTGTTCAAGTTGTTAATTGTAAATGGTAGATATTTACTATGTAGGTGTGCTGTAGATTTCGTACAACACATATGATGTCTGTGTAGTAACAGGGTCTTAATATTCAGTGTGTCCCCGGGCCAGAGTATGTCTGTTGATAAATAGACCTAGCAGTCCCGCGCCCTCCACAGAGATTTATACTTGTGTTCTTGTAGTAAAAAGTCCAGGCTCTAGCATTTCATTGTAGTATGAGGTTAAAAATATCAAGAAGACAAATTTTGTTGGGTTTAAAAAGAAGTGATTTGTTGAATTGGTCTTGGGAGGGTAGGGTTGTGGGGGAGGGTGGGGGGTGGGTTGGATTGTAGGGGGCGGGATGTCTGTATTCAATGTGTTTCTATTTCTTGAAGAGGAGGATGTTTTTGTATTATCATCATTATTGCTATGTAAGGTTGATATGAATTGATTTTATAAAATCAAACTAAGATTTCTGGTTTTGTCATTTGTTGTAAATTAAATATTTGGATTGTTTGCAGTTCAATGTTTGTTACTTTTACGCACAGATATGATAAATAGTGAATTTTTTGTTGAGGCAATATACCGGCCAGTCCATATAATCGGACCTACTGAGGTGACATACCGGTCAATATAACCAACATGGTGGTTGATGCTGATCTGTTGTCTGATCCCTAACAACACGGGATTGTGTATTCACATCAGCAGACCATTGTATGTGTGTAGAAATTAAGTAATGAGATGGAGAATCATTTGTAGCCTACATGCTGCTCCTCTAGCCGCACAGCTCATCTAAGCCAGATGTTGTAAAGACTTTTGTGAAATCTTTAATCTAGACTCATTATGCTTCTAAATGCCAGGTCTTGTCGTGAATTACAATGAATTTCTGTATTTTTGGTCACTGCTTAAATAACTACTGTTATTACCAAAGAATCTGGCTGGCATGACGTTTATCTCAACTACCCTAAGAATGAAAATTGATGCAATTTATTTCTTTATAATGCAAATTTCATTAATAAATTCAAAAATTCAATGTGTAGAATTATTTATTAGAAAGTTAAATTATGGAAAGATATGTGTATAAATGAGACAATATACATGTTATTTATAGATGGTTTACAGAATCAGGTCACCAAAGACATAACAAATGTTTGGTGTACTCCTCTGCAACCTGATATAACGGGGGTCTACTGTAGTAGCGTTTGTAACAGAATATTTCCCTGTAAGCAGTTGTAGAAGGAGAGTGTTTAATAGTGTAGTCAGGTGAAGGTATAAGATTGTCATGTGATAAGACACAGCTCTTCATAGTCGACTGTATTGGGGTCATCTGATCAGCTATATAAATCTCCAAACTTGTAAAGAACAAATTCAATATGTACGTAGGGAGAACTTCTTGTTCAGTCAGGTTAATCAAGTTAATGTTAGGATGACTTCATGCTGTATAACAGAGTTCAGTACTGTGTTACATGTTGCCAAACTCTTCTAACGGCTTGTCTGAAATTAAACGTGATAATCGGTCAGGTGAAACATGTTCATAGAACTCTTAGGCGTTTGCGGGATTTAAAGCCATTAAATGAATTATTTTTGTGTTAATTCGTACAAATTCCTGGATATTGCAGTATAAACTTTGGATTATATTTAGGTTTTATAAGATAGAAATTCATTTTTATCTGTTTTACTGCACCGAGTTCACACAAAGCATGAATATTAAATAATGTCACACTATGTGCGGGCTTGAGATGCCCTAAAGAATGACATATACATGGTAATTGAATTATTTTCAAACTCTTTAATATGTAGATCACAAGAGTTTGAGAAATGCAAGCTGGTTATATCACAGACATAAATCACCAGCTCACAAGTCAATATAGGAATATGGCAGACCTCTAGGGAATAATCGTCCCTATTATTACAATATAGGAATATGACCGACCTCTAGGGAATAATCGTCCCTAGTATTACTTCGTTCTAGGCATATTATAATTACAAGGCATCTTAAGTATGACAATATGTCACATTTAGTGGGAAAATGAGCAGGGTTTTTTAATGAAGAATGAAGACAATTTCTTGAAGGGTTTTGACCGTTGGAAATTTTACTTCTGAAGGCCACCACCTTAATACAAGACTTTTAAAATGGTTTTTGTGAGTAGGATGTACATTTAAGCCAGTTAACAACAAAATGATATGCAGAATGATTAGTTACATAACAAATAAGTAAAATCCTAATCCTGTCCATTATATTGTTGCCTGGTGATACGTCAGTGGACCCAGAAGAACACCATTCCTTTTATTTTAAAATAGCATTATTTAATATATCTTATTTTATCTTAGGTTAGGCCTTCAAGTTTATTGATATATGTACATGTGTTTGTGTACACAGATAATCATTGATAGTACCTGGCTTATTTATATCTGTACATGTATTGTGTACACAGATGATAGTACCCGGCCTCTGGTCTGATGAACTCGATGAAGATTTTATAATGCCACACCTTTGTTAACATTTTATTCAGTGTGAATATTCCCCACTCTGGTAATAATTGATATAACTGTCCTTGATCATGAATTTTTGCTTTTGAATGCTCCTAAATGGAATAAGCAAGTTCAGTGAAAAGTTAAAAAATTGAGGTTTCCCTTGCCCACATGTGTATAAAAATGTTGAAAAAGTCTTGTCTAAGTAACATCCTTAAAGACATGTGATTCCAGAACAGTCCCCCTTTGTTAGAACTGATTACATACTGTGTGTTTGATGCCTGGTAAGTTGTTTTGCTCTGTGTTGATTTCTTGGAGAGGTTTCCTAATCAAGTGTGTGGAATTGCTATACATAATAGTTGACTCTATACATGTTGTATTAATTTGACTTATCTCTCTGTTTCAGCTTCGGGGAGTGGGGGGGAGATGCAGTACCCCCCGGACGTGAAGTACGCCTTTGAGGAGCTGTGCCCCGTGTGTGGGGACAAGGTCTCGGGATATCACTATGGACTTCTTACCTGTGAAAGTTGTAAAGGTAAGAAAAATTAGTATTACACTGCAGGTATGTGATCCTAAAAAAAAAGTGATGATGGGCCTAGAACTTAAGACATTAATACAGAAATCTAAATTTCATTAGATTACAAGAATAATTTAATGACTAAGACTTACTTCTGTGTAGAGTCAAGTAATTAGGATAAACTACTGAATATTACAATATTAGTTGTTTTAAGAAATTTTGAATACATATGGCCATGAAAAATTACGTTGATACATATTAAGGTACCTCACTACACCTAGACTTACACCTTTTAAGACACTACTTCACAAGATGGTGATTTAAATGTTTTGTTAAACTGTTTATATCGTTCGATTTGGTTGTATATCATCGTAGCTCAGTGGTTAAAGTAGTGAGCTTCTGAACTGCAGATCATGAGTTCGAATCCACCTAGAGCTTTTGTTCATGTTTACTGAATTAAATTTTCAAAATGTAATTTTTCATCTGAAATTGCACATTTTTTGCCTATTACACTTAAATACTTCTTATCCATCATTATATCTATCATAATCAAGTAATTTTCTGATGATTTGAGAAAAAATTTTCAAGATGTAGTGAGCCACCTTAAGTATGTTAGTATGTGAAAGTAAATATCTTTTACTTTGTAAATTGATGGCTCAAAAAGTGTACAAAAGGTGTACACATGTACTGGGTAGAGTTATCTTTCCTTGTAGATAGTATTTATGGTTAATTTTTTCCAAGAATTTGTAACAAGCATTTGGAAAAAAAATTGTTATTGCTTAAATTGAAGCATCTCTTTACATGCTTGTATGTGCTCTAAACCTTTAATTTGATATAAAAAATGATAGATTTTGGAGGGGAAAATTCCCAGGTCTGAAAAATGATACATGTATTTTTCTTTCCCATGTCAGTATCAGAATTATGGTAAACTTGTCAGATGAAAATCTTTAACTCTTTATTAATTGCAGGTTTCTTCAAAAGAACCGTACAAAACAAGAAGGTATACTCCTGTGTGGACAACAGAAACTGTCACATTGACAAGAGTCAGAGGAAGCGGTGCCCGTACTGTCGATTCCAGAAGTGTCTCAGTGTGGGAATGAAGCTGGAAGGTAGGTCAACCAGGTGTTAACATCCCTGTATGATCAGGTGTTATCATCCCTGTATGATCTATGTCATATTGGTGTTAACATCCCTGTATGATCAGGTGTTAACATCCCTGTATGATCAGGTGTTAACATCCCTGTATGATCTATGTCATATTGGTGTTAACATCCCTGTCTGATCAGATGTTAACATCCCTGATTGATCAGGTGTTAACATCCCTGTATGATCAGATGTTAACATCCCTGTCTGATCAGATGTTAACATCCCTGTATGATCTATGTCATATTGGTGTTAACATCCCTGTCTGATCAGATGTTAACATCCCTGTCTGATCAGATGTTAACATCCCTGTATGATCAGGTGTTAACATCCCTGATTGATCTGGTGTTAACATCCCTGTATGATCAGATGTTAACATCCCTGTATGATCTATTTCATATTGGTGTTAACATCCCTGTATGATCTTTGTCATATAGATGTTACATCATTGTCTGATTACGGAATGAAAGTTGAATTTTACATCTGATTTTGTCATTTACTAGTATGTATATCATAATCATAATTATATAAGGGATCTTGTTTGTTATCCTATTTGATTTGTGAATTGTTTTAATCTTTATAGTTTCTGTTAATTTAAAGGGAAGGAAATATTTATATGAAATTATGGAAGGTGTAGCTTAATACAGACTTTTTGGTGCATTTAATATTAATTGTTGTTTGAGATAAAGCATTATCCGAGTTAGATATGGGTGGTTATCGCTTGTCCTGTTCATTATTTATAGCTGTCAGGCAAGACCGAATGCGGGGAGGAAGAAACAAGTTTGGTCCGATGTACAAGCGGGACCGCGCCCTGAAGCAGCAAGCTCTCCGACAGCAGCAACAACTAATCGCCACATGTCATGCTCGGTTCTCCGGCGGAATGGGCATGATGGGAGATCAAGACATTAAGCCTGATCCCAGCATGCTCCATCAGCTGTCCTCAGAGGGCAACGTGGGATACGCAATGCACTCACCCCCACTGTCTGGCATGCCCTCCCCGGGAATGCCGGACTCACCCCCCCAGGACCTGAGTCGTCTGTCCAACTCGGGGGGCGCCTCTCAAGCTCTGCCCACTTCCACCAACTCTCCATCTCAGGTCTACACCATGCCTCCAAACTACCATCATTCTGTCGTGTCAGCAATGCGCAATCAATATTCATCCTCGTCACATGTCAATCACCATTACAACCATCACAGTCCAACACAGATGTCGCCGCTCTCTCCGGTGGCGCCCCCTATCGTGCCAATTGTGCCTCAGCTGATTCTGGATGTGAAAGCATCCATGGCTGACGAGAATGAAATAAAACAAAAACTGACATCCTTTGTACAAAATGAATTTGGTCATGAAGACATTTTACAACCTAGTGTTCTAATCAACATGCTTTGTAAGTTGTCAGATCAGCTTCTATTTTTGATGGTGGAGTGGGCGAGGACTTCATTTTTCTTCAAAGATTTAAAGGTAAATATCTACCTGACTTATAGTCGGATCTCTTTAGTTTTTGCTCTTTTAGATACATGATCTGCAAGATGAGGCAGGGTATATACTTTAGTCCAACTTTATTAGCAATGGGTTTATTTCTTGGTTCAACCACTTTGTGGCAACAGTGATTAAAAAAACTGTGCAAAAGGAAAAAATAAGCATTACAGATGGAAAAAAATTGTATTTTATTGACAGTAAGTTGGAGAGTTTGGTAGTTAATTGCCAGTGTAGCATCCAATGAAAGTGCTTATAAACAATTGTCTCCTATTTGAGGTTTAACTCAAACTGCTAATTTTACCCTTGTCTTGCAGTACATAAAATGCTTGATAAACTCAAAGGTCAGGGACAAACCTGTACATGTATATCAGGTCAAGGTCATATCAGCTACAGTCAATGATTGATATTTATGTGTCGGTAAAATGGGACATTTGTTAAGATTGCAGTGTGTTTCCCATCAAGTGTTTGTGAAGATTAGTATTTCAGAACACATTTACAAATATAACTAGGTATTTTTGTGATGATTTTTGCAATAAATTTTGCAATGTTGAAAATAAACTGATAAAATGTTAGCCATGATACAAAAAACGATACGTAGAGAATGACTTAACAATTATAGAACATATTTACTTTTAGTCCACAATAAGTAGTTTAAAGATAATACATGTATATCTTATTCTGGTTCTATAAGTTTTGACTTATTTACAGGTGGAGGACCAGATGAAGCTCCTACAGAACTGTTGGAGTGAGATTCTGATACTGGACCTGGTCCATCGGCTGGTCAGGGAAACTTGGTCAGGGGAGGTCACTCTGGTATGTCCATTTAATTATGATCATTTAAACACACAGAGCCTAATTAGACTGGATCACTCTTCCATGCTGATTTATTTGCCATGATTTCAGCTTTAAAGCAGAAAAACTGGCTATGGCCATTCTTAAAAAAATGTTTGTTTGGAATTGCTGCCTGGAGATTTGTAGACCCAGAAGGGAAGGAGGAAATTTTTGTTTATATTTTTCAAAGTTGAAGATTAACTAATTAAAAATTGGTAAAAAATAAAAAATCTTTATATAGAATAAAAGTTCTTTATTTTTTGCTAAAAAAATTTTCAATGCGGCGATTCTAAACAAACAATAATTTTAGTTTGGCCCAATTTGTATCCCACAGTTTCAGCTTTAAAGGCCAAATATTTTACAAACGCCCCCTTTTTCACCTGTACAAACTTCAAAATGATGCCGCTTGTCAATCAGTTTGAAACAATAGCACCCAGTTTGATCTGATTGTCCGAGCGTGATCTGGCCAGGTCCACAGATTTCTGTTTACTAGCAATTAACAACATTATCTTTGATACCTTTCCTCATGTATTAAAAGGGGGAAATAAAAATTGAATTTTTAACAAAGTGATAATGAAAATTAATTATTCAGTAATTGAAAATACATAGTCTATATTTGAATCACTTTTAATGTATGTGACTAAATAAATTCTTACTAATTGTTGATTTCCTGTGTATTAATTAGCTTCATGTATTGCTTAAAAGAGTTCACAACCTCAGGTATACTGCAAGCCCGGGAGGTTTCACACCTCTAGAAATTAGGCCCCACTCTCACCTGAGATTTACCCCCCGGTAAAAATGTTTGGCCTTTAAAGCCAAAAAATAGTTTATTTGTTTGCCATGATTTTCGCTTGAAACCAATAAATTAAAGTTCATTGAAATATAAAACTTTGATTTGGATTTGTCAATTCATGTCAAAACAGATTAATAAAGTAATATTGTTGTGAACCATTTCCTTTTAGTTAAATGGCAAGAAGCTAACTTTGGATTGTTTGGACAAACTTGGACTGTCAGCCGCCAAAGAAAGTATCTTTGACTTGGTGCGGAAAATGAAAGAACTGAAAATTGATGTCAACGAATATCTGTGCCTAAAATTCCTTATACTGTTAAACCCTGGTAAGAAATCTATACTATAAGGCTCAGATAAGAAAGGATACAGGATTTTGGTATCAAAAAGTAAACTAATTGTGACATTTGAGTAGTCTTGAGTCCATATATTTATGATATGTGTTATTTATATTGAGTAAGCAGGATTTTCTCTGCAGTTCTGAATAGGGAAGGATTTTTTCAAATCAAAAAGTGAATTAATTATTACAAGTGAATTGTCATACATGTTAGTGTGTGCATTAATGATTTGCGTGGGTTATTGATAGGTAAGTAGGAAATTCTCAAGTTTTATGGAAAAAGGAAGGCTGTTACGGAAGGAATCAAAAAGCAGGAATTATTGTCATAGAACTCACTAAAGTCACCAGAACCTCTTTTCATTGAAAAAATATATTTCCTGATTTTGAATTCAACAAGCATTATATGATTTCTTTTTTATTCTTTGTAAGATTATATACTGGTGAGCTAGGCTGAATATTTTTAAGCTTATTTGGTCTGGTAGCTTGTTCACTGGTGTTTAAACATGTCGAGTCTAAAGGATCCTCGACACCCCCTTACTTTTATTTTTTAGGACAGTATCTCACAACATGGTGATTTCAATCTTTTTGGAAACTGTTTTTATCCCTAAGTTTGGTTGTCTATCTCTGTAGCACAATGAATATAGCTTCTGTCAACTGACCAGCAGGTCCCAAATTTGAATACAGAAGGAAATTTTATTTTTATGAATGGCAAGAAATTTTTAAAAGTTGATCTTTCCCCAAATTGGAATCTTTTTTCTGTCATTTTCAAGTCAAACACATGCTAGAACTCCATTCCTCTAAAATTAATGGCATCATGAGTTGGTATGCGTTACTTTTTCCAAAAAGTGTTGAGGATCCTTAAGATATATTTTTTCTATCTACATCTAGAAAAGTTATTAAATGAGAACCCTCTATGTAATGTCATTGTTGTTATTCCTAGACTTCTCTCACTTCAGATGTACCTGGTCTGGAAAATCGCCAAGCAGTGGAGAACTCTCAAGAAAAAGTAAACTCGGCTCTAATGGAGTACTGCGTCAATTTTTATCCGCACCTCAAGGATAAGTTTGGTCAAGTTCTGTTGAGACTTCCTGAAGTCCGCTTGATCAGTATGCATGCTGAAGAGTTTCTATACTACAAACATTTAAATGGAGAAATTCCCGATCAAACACTGTTGATAGAAATGCTACATTCTAAGAAGAAATAATTAGACACATTTTAAATTTTGTATAATAGGTGTATGAAAAAATTGTTGCTGGTAAAACACGCTTATTGTACTGAGATGGAAACAGTCTACAGAGAGAGAGAGAGAGAGAGCTGTAGGAATTCTATCTATAGGTTGTTGAGTTTTATTTTTTTTATCAGGGAAATGAAGTTTACATAAAGACTACAGATAAGAGTTATACTCTGTGTAAACTGTGGCAGTGTTCTGCTATGTACTGTTCAAAATACAAAATGCGATAATCATTTTTAACAAGCTTGTGCCATGATTTCCTCTGTTTTGTTATCGTATACTTTAATTGTTTATTTCTGTACATTGTTCTCAGTTTGAGGAACGTCAGAGATCATTCAGTGCTATTTTACATACAATTGTGTGTATGAACAATTTTTTGTGGAAATGTTGATTTTTAAGAACTGTTGTATGAGAATGAATTTGTTGTGTGCATTTATATCAGTTACAGAATGTACATATAATGCCTTCATTGAACTGGCAGTACATGTTTGTAATCTTTTGTTAATGACTTGGTAAACACACGCCTCTCTTGTACTTCTGTATTTATCTTCATAGAAAGATGAATATTATTGGTTGCTTGATATTAGAGCGTTTCACTTAACCTAACATTTTGTTAATGCATATGTGATCTATAGCCTCATCATTACATTCATAATAACAGTGTGTGACGCTCTTGGTTCAAAGGGCAAGAATAATTCTGTTTTCTTCTGTTTGTTTGTCCACAACTTGAGACAGTATATCTTAGTATACATCATGTTTTTCTGTTAAATTAAAAATAAAGGTCAGGTCAAGGTTATCCCAGCGTACAAGTGGTGTCTGATGCATGGGCTACGGACCCATTGTGTTTTTATTTTACGCCATTGTATTATGTTTATATAGGGCATTTGTTTCCTGGCTGCTGATGGCCTGGGGGTAGAGGACTGAGGCGGTCAGTGATAGCTGTATAGCAATAGCAATAAACCCTCAGTCACCGTCTCCACAGTCACTCAGTGTCTTATGGGGAGGGAAAAGCATTTTATCAACACCTTTAGATAATCTTTCTGAATTTTATAATTAGAACTTTTACGTGAATATGAAATAAAAATGAAATTTATTTATTTTTAAGAGAAAATTATTATTTGATATTATTTTTACCCATTTATCTTACAAATTTTATAAATATCAATATGAATAAAAAAACATTTTTAATGATTTTTTTAATACATGCATCAATTTGTGCAAAACTATCCTAGACAATTTAAAATTATTCCAATCTCAGCTTGACTAGTATACTACTAAGACTTGATTGATAACTGTTACCATTACTTTTCCTAATACATGTAGTTCACTGAAGTTTGACAATCAAAGAACATTTATTTTATAAAAGTTGCTCAAAAGTCATTGTTCCTGAAAACACCTTTTCATAAATGTTCAACACAAGTTTTAAAAAAAGAAAAGTCTCACCAAAATTTCTTTTTCACATGCATACACATTTGTAATCAAAATGGCAAGTGTAATATGTAGAGTTTTACATAAAAGTATATATACATGTGCAGATTTAAAAAATTGGGTTTTGCACTTCTATAGCTTAATTCACTATTTTAGAAAAATTGGTTTTTGAAGAGAAAATTATATTTAAAAGATTTTAACAGCAGCTATTTTGACCTCCTTTAAATTACTCCTAATTATATACATATACTATGTACCTTGTTGACGATTGATCATGTGATCTGATTAACGCTAAGTCATGTGACCCAATTCTTATCGGGTCATGTGACCAAGATGACCATTCCTCTTTATTCATGATGATACAAAATTATATAGAATTAAATGTTGATATCCTTTTACTCATATGGGAATTTGATGGCCAGGAGAACAGGCTTATTTTTTTAGTCTAAAAACCCGTTTTATACAATATAATATATATATTTAATATATTCTCATATTTATGTCATATTAAATCTCTGTTTTAATTTTTTTTTTCTGTGACTACACAAGCAGACTGTGTGATTTTTGGAAGCTGCCAGGTACTGGTGTATACCTTGGCTTCAGAATTGTACATACACTTGTGAGTGTGTGTAACCGTGTGTGTACGAGTGTGTGCTCTGGTGAGAATGGTGCAGTGTTCCTTTGTTAGGAATACAAGACATTTCTACTAGGATGAATTTTCCAAACTTTGTTGTAAGCCTCATGTGTTAATGCTATGTTGAAATTGAAAAGTGCTATAAGGATGTTTAATATTCTGTATGTTTTGTATAATAATGCCTGGCTGTAACTTCTCGTACAGTCATTGTTCATGTTTGTTTAATGGACTCTGAAAAAAAAAACCATTGTATAGTTGTTCTCAAACCATTAACAGAGTCCTCTTTGATATGAATAACTGTAAAACATGGATGTGGGATGAGACATATTTAGAGGAATCTGTACTAGAGAGAACTTTTCTCCCAGTATATCAGGTACCTCTAGTTTTGGTCTTATTTCTCATTCTGTGTTGGTAAAAAAAGAAAGAAAAAATAATCTCAAGACATTGAACCATGCATGGGAGTACTTGATTTGATGGCAGTTTGTGGCAGTCAGGTCAATGTCTTGTTATTGCTGCAGATTTGCTCCACTGCATATATATATATATATATATGAAATAAAACAAGAACCATTGATCTCTTCTTTATTTTTAATAATCTATTTGAGTCATCCAAGACATGTTGATCATATTATGAAAATAGAGTGCTTCTTTCTTTCTACAACAGATTCTTTGTATTCACATGGAATATTCTTTGTTTTAAAATGAAGTGGAAAGGGATTTGTTTTACAAAAGTTTTGTACAGTCAATTGTAATTTGAAATTTTTTTTATAATGCTGAATGCATTCTAAATAGGCAGCCTTTGAAAAATCATAAACACATTTGTCTTTAACGCAGCATTAGGTGAAATCGCACTACCAGTAACCGATGAACAGACTGATGATGACACCTAAATGCACATATTCCACTTTTAGTGAAAAAAAAGGACACAAAAGATAAAAATTGCAAAGCAATGTCAATGTTTATTGCGTGTAGAGCGATGCTGCAAATACAATGTCTCGTTTGATCATCTGTGAGGCCTCTTCCATCTTACGATACAGGACAGGGTCGCCTATGATACGAGCCGCATTCCTGACATCTCGCAACGTCTCGTGCAATCTCTGAATACATCTCACTATGATTCCCTCCTGTACATCAGTCAAACCCGTGATCTCGGCAAAGGGCTGCAACAGACAACAATGAGATTCTGAGATGTCTTATTTGTTCAAATAGCAGGTTGTCATTTTATAATATTAGACCCGGTAAAAAGTAAACAAAAGCAAGAACATCAAAAATTGAAAAGCTGTAAACATAATCACACTGGTTTGTTTATTGACATATTATGTACTGCATTCAATCTCAGTGAATCCCATTACAAAGTTTAAATCTCTGAAGAAATGCAGTACAAAGTATCCCAATATATTTAAACAACCTCCATCAGTTAACACATACCAGTCCACGAGCCCATTCAAACACAACCTCCATCAGTTAACACATACCAGTCCACGAGCCCATTCAAACACAACCTCCATCAGTTAACACATACCAGTCCACGAGCCCATTCAAACACAACCTCCATCAGTTAACACATACCAGTCCACGAGCCCATTCAAACACAACCTCCATCAGTTAACACATACCAGTCCACGAGCCTATTCAAACACAACCTCCATCAGTTAACACATACCAGTCCACGAGCCCATTCAAACACAACCTCCATCAGTTAACACATACCAGTCCACGAGCCCATTCAAACACAACCTCCATCAGTTAACACATACCAGTCCACGAGCCTATTCAAACACAACCTCCATCAGTTAACACATACCAGTCCACGAGCCCATTCAAACACAACCTCCATCAGTTAACACATACCAGTCCACGAGCCATTCAAACACAACCTCCATCAGTTAACACATACCAGTCCACGAACCCATTCAAACACAACCTCCATCAGTTAACACTTACCATACCATCAGCATTCATATTTTTTTCAAATTTTTTAATCTTCAAAATAAGTCTGTAGCTGCGCAGTTTGACAGCTTTTTCGAGGGATTAAAAAGGCATTTTCCTGCTCTTGTCTGTTTACTTTCAAACAAAATGACATGTAGGATTTCGTATTTATTGCTTATTATTTTTGGCAACATTTTGGCCAGTTTCGGGCAGAAACAAGCCAGTTCAAGAAATATTTACATTCTTATCTTCAAATGTACAAGATGGCCGCACATCCTCATTAATACCAGACCAGGAGCCCATTCAAACATAACCTCTATCAGTTAACACCAGACCAGGAGCCCATTCAAACATAACCTCTATCAGTTAACACCAGACCATGAGCCCATTTAATATAACCTCCATCACTTAGCCCTTTCAAACTTAACTTCTATCAGTTAACACCAGACCAGGGGCCTATTCAAACACAACCTCCATCAGTTAACATTTACCAGACCACATGACTATTCTAACACATCTTTCATCAGTTAACACTTACCAGACCCCGAGCCCATTCAAACACAACCTCCATTAGGCCAAACTTAAACTCGTCCTCGTAGTCTCCAACTAGGTTCATTCCACATCGCCGCTGGTGGGCAGTGATCTTCTGAGCAATGAACAGTATGGAGTCTTTTCCCTACATTAAAATTATGGAATCAAACATTAAGACATACTGTAGAATCATTAAATTTCGTGGGGGCCAATTTTTGTGAACTGCTTAAATTTTATAGGTTTGTGGGGGCGTAATTTCGTGTATTCTTATAAATCTTCAAAAGGAAATATGACTTTATTGCCCTAATTTATCAATTCGTGGAGGATGTTATTTCATGGATGAGAGGTAACCACGAATTCCACGAAAATTGAGCCACCACGAAATCTAATGATTCCACAGTATGCTGCAATCATACTTTAATATATCTACTCCAAGTAGAGAGGTTTATTACTAATGAATTTATGTTTAAACGAAAAAAAAAAATGATTTATGTTAAACTGGTCAATTAGAAAGTCTTGAGTCAGAGTTAGAAGGCCATTTTTTAAGGTTGTTTACACACATTCAATGTTTGCCAGTCTTACCTTGACAAGTTCTGGAGCAAGTTTGGGCTCGCTACAATTCTTCTGTTCAAACACAACACAGGAGAGAAGGGCCGCAATTTCAGTGGGGTGGAGCTCGGTCAGGATGTTCTCAAACACCAGCTCCGTGATCATGATCTCGTGGTTGCTTATCTCACAGGCAACTCGACCCTTCAACTGCACAGCATTGTTCTCATCTATGTAATTCAGGTGCTTCAAAACCTAAATTATAAGAATAATCTTTGTTGATAAATGAATATTAATGAAGAATAATTTGTGAAGTGTGCATGTATGATTTAATGGTGCATCCCTATAAACATAATTATGATGATATAATTCAGGATTCCATTCTTTGCAGCATAGGGTGAACATCACTGTTCACTGACCAGATAGAGAATGGTAATGCATCAACGATCCTGTTACATAACTGTGACATTACATAAGGGGAAATGAAATACAGTAAAACACGCTTATAACAAAGTGCCAGGGATGGGCGATTTTACTCTGTTATACGTGTGATTAGTTATATCCGTCAAGTTCACAACATGTAATAAAGTCTCATGGAATGAAAATCACTTATCTGTAAGCGTCAATTCATTATAAGCATGTTCGCCATAACCATGTTTTACTGTAACTTTGCAACGCTGGGACATAAGATGACCAGTGAGTTGATTTTGTACAAGGAAGCAACAGACATTAACTTTACCCTAGGGGCTATGGCTCTATGACAATAACTCACAAGAAAAATATTCCATTTATTTGATTAAATAATGACAGAATAGAGGTGAGATGCTGAAAAGGTAACTGATGCTTTTAAAGAAAGACCTCATATCAAACAGGGCTTTGAGACAGAAGACAGGTAAAGTATGATATAACAGAGCCTGACAGCCTTACCTGGACCCGCTGTTCATACTCCGGCAGGAGCATCAGACTTTCGTCTGACAACAAGAACTTTAGGTGCTTGTACTCCTCCTTCAGTTTCACATTTCTGTCATGTTCTCTAAACTAAAGCAAACAAATTATTATTTGTAAGTTTAACTTATTTCAAGAACAATTTCAAAATATTAAGATATGGTTAAAGCAAACATATAGTGATATTTAATTCTCCTTATATGAAATGCTGCACTCTATAAACATGACGTGTGACTGTCAGCTATGTTTCATTGTCCAGCAGCTCAGAATTTATCTCCGACAATATATAGCCATTACCTGGTATGTCACTAATGTATCCAGTATGAGGAAATGAATCACATATTACTGTGACACTTGTTATATTCTCTACAAAAAATATTTGGTTTACCAATCTCTCATAAATGGTGAGACTGATCCTAGCCATCTATGATGAACCCAATATTTTTTAAGAGACTGTCAGTAACAAACCTTTTAACTAACAGTATGTGTTTGTGTTAGTATTCATCAAAGTCACAAATAGCAGGATATTAACACACAGCTGAGTTGTTTGTATAATTACGTGTTCAGTGAAGTGTGGGCAGTTGATACACTGGTAGCCCCTAAAGCTGTCCTCTATCAGTTGTAGAGACCTGAACTGCTCCACAAGGTCAATGTCACGAAGGTGAAGGTCCTTGACCGGGTCCAGCCCCGCCAGACCGTGGATGTTGGATTCAACCATGCGTAGCAATTCCTGGGTAGCAGTTGTGACAGATTTACCAGGAGGGTCATCTCTTTGTAAGAAATATACCCAGGTATAATGTGTTAAAATAAATATACCGTACATGTATTACATACATCAATAATATGAATACAATTTATTTGTGAATAAAAATCATGAAAACACATTAGATTTAATTTAATACATGTATCTTGTACATGTATATTAACATGTGTTGGACAATATGAGCTGTGAAGTTTGTAACCAAAAAGACTTACCGGTACCTTAAAATTAATATTAAAGCACAATGACTTTGTGTGATCTTAAAGATGTGGAAAATGAGAAGTTTTAAAAGGCACAATAATATTTGTTGAATGAATGTGATTATTTGAATAATTATTATTATTCATGTTTATGAATGAAGCTAACTATTATTGTCATCCTACTTGAATCTGGGCATCTGTCGTTTCTTGATGTCGTCCATTATTTTGTTGGCCTCCACACGTATACTCTTCACTGTCACTGTACTGATGTCCTTGGCCTTGACCTGTACAAGGTCATGGCCACACGGGGCCTCAGGCAAAAAGAGGTCTGTATTTGTGACAGGAGTGACCTCCTCACTGCCTGGCACTTTCTCTGTTTGTGATTTCACAGATTTATTTTTATCACACAATACAAGACAAGTGAAAACCCGCTCATTGTTAGCTGCCATTGTAGAGTTCAAAATGATCCCCAGTTGGTTGCTATGGAAACTATTGCTAATGACAATGACTCTTCCTGCTGTTAGGGCTTTTATGGCTGCAGGATGAGACAATACTACCTCCTAAGGAAGAGAAAAAAACGTCCAATGTTTGATTGACCAACTCCCTCCCTATCATTCAACCACTCAACAGTTGTTCTGCCTACCTGTAATTTCCTCCTTAGGCACTGGTAATCTCTACAGCTCTCATGGTACTTCTCCAGGTCCACAGAGCAGAGGTAGCACTCTATTGGACGGATCTGCGCGATCTGTTTGTGGAGCTGGTCGATGGTGACCTTGTGTTTGCTGACATCCTTCTGGTGGTGGAACTCGGAGAAACTCCGCTTCATCATGTCCTCCACCCTCAGCTGTTCCACGCGCAGCAGATTCAGGATCATGGAGTAAGTCAGCCGGAACTGTGACTCCAACTTGGTGGGCTTCCCCTACAATATAAAGCAACATCCCCTACAGAGGCATGCACATCTCACTGTATGAGATGTGAGTAAAAGTAAAAAACATAGGGATATAACAAAAGAAAAAATTGAGAGATATAAGTGAAAGAAAAAATTGATATACAAATACAAAACACAACTGAAAGGAAATAACAGGTAAAAAGTTTACCTTATATCTAGAGTTTAACTATCTTAGTGAGAGATAAAAGACAGAGAGAGAGTGACCCACCAGCATCATTTTGTGTAGGTCGGACATCTCCGGTACGTCGCCCTTACACAGGATGATGACTGTGCCGGTGGTGTCCAGCCCTCGCCGCCCGGCCCGACCTGCCATCTGGATGTACTCCCCGGGCAGCAGGTCCCGGAAACATGTCCCGTCGTTCTTTCTGATGCTGTCAAACACCACAGTACGGGCCGGCATGTTAACTCCCATCGCAAACGTCTCAGTGGAAAAGAGAATCTAAAAAGTTATTAAAAAAGGTTTCATATTTGAAATAAAGAAAGTTACCTACCATATTTTCTGCTCCTCTGATAATAGTTTACACTAAAGTCAAAACAATAAAGCTATAACACAAGAGTAGCTGGTCATTGGAGAAGAAACTGCCCAGGGCAATAAAACTTAAATCTCACTTTTAATCTCATTATCACTTTTCCATAATAGTGGGTTTTTTTCAAAGTTAGATCAAAAGTGAGTCTACCTACGTGTTATTACCCAGGGGTCTAGCGTAGGAAGGAGTCTTACTTTGACTAGAGCTCTCTGGAACAGCATCTCCACCACTTCCTTAAGGATGGGCAGTATTCCACTGTGGTGCACTCCTATACCATTCTTCAGGAGGGACTCCATTTGTAGAACCTGAGAACAGGAATCAGACAAAGATCACATACATGCACATCTGGCAAAACAATAAAAATCATTGGTGACAGGTAAGATTATTAAATTCTGATCATTATGTTACGTCAACCAAGTACACTGTGTGCATGAGTATTTATTTTTTTACAATCATTTTCAATACGGAATCTCACATAGAAAAAACATAAGGTAAGATTGGATCAAAATAAAACATCAGCTAGATGGAATCAGAATGACCTGTGGTAGCTTTTGGTCGGGGGGCTTCAGCTTCTTTATAGCGCTGTGGAAGAAGATGTGAATCTCGCTCTTCTCGCTGGCCGTCGTCAGGTCCTTACTCAGCAAGTTCTGAGCATTCTCATCAATCTTCTTCTTAGAAAATGTGAACGCCACAGCCGGTAGTTTATCCTTCTTTTTGAGCATGTCAATCACCGATATCCAGATATTCTTGTCCTGAAATGTTGATATCAAGCATTCAAGAGCATGAATACATCTAGACTTGAATACATGTATGAATATAAATTATACATTGAGCCTCATGTTTATGAATGAAGCTAACTAATGGATGCTTTCTTTCTCATTTATTATTCTTGTTTATCAATTGTCCTGAAGAATGCATTGATCACATTTACTTTACTTTCTTTTATTGATTATTACCTTATTCGGGTGACCTCCCCTTGTTCCTTTGGGTCCAAACCCTTGTGAAGACTTGCTTTTTTCTTTCTTTGCTTCCAGTGCCTTATTGTATCTTTAAAAATATATGAAGACAATATATCAGTTAATGGCAGTTTCATCCTTAACAAATACCGGTACATGTGTAGATCAAAATATTTGTAAATAAATATTTCTAAGCAACAGACTGTCCATATATGTAATTCACTGGATGTGTTGATACTATAAATTTTTAAGGAAGACAAGCAGAAATTTTTCAGGACCGCTCTGAGTAATTCCTTCAGGACAGCTCTGAGTAATTCCTTCAGGACAGCTCTGAGTAATTCCTTCATGCTTACAGGACAGCTCTGAGTAATTCCTTCATGCTTACAGGACAGCTCTGAGTAATTCCTTCATGCTTACAGGACAGCTCTGAGTAATTCCTTCATGCTTACAGGACAGCTCTGAGTAATTCCTTCATGCTTACAGGACAGCTCTGAGTAATTCCTTCATGCTTACAGGACAGCTCTGAGTAATTCCTTCATGCTTACAGGACAGCTCTGAGTAATTCCTTCATGCTTACAGGACAGCTCTGAGTAATTCCTTCATGCTTACAGGACAGCTCTGAGTAATTCCTTCATGCTTACAGGACAGCTCTGAGTTATTCCTTCATGCTTACAGGACAGCTCTGAGTAATTCCTTCATGCTTACATGTCCTAACCACTTGACTTTCTAATCCTTGTTGAACAATTATCACCATTTTATTGTACCATCATACTTTTATACGGAAAGACTATAAAAGAAATCTTTTGTTTGCATGTACATGTATATGTACATGGATGAATATCCTTGGGACATTAACCATTTAACAGCTGTGAAGTTGTTAGACTTTTTATCTCAGTCAATAGTTTATATCACTCACATAAAATTAAGTACATTGAATCCTGATACTAGTACATGTATTTCCTATGTTGTCCATATATTGTTCAGTCAACAAGAATGTGTGTTATAATCAGACATACAGGTAGATCTGACCTACTTAAGTTACCCTATGTCTTACCCACTTGTGAGGAAGTTTTTCTTGTCCACAATTTGTTCATTGATTTTGTGTTTATGACCTTTTTTCAGTATCATAACCAAGTACTGTACCCCAGTAGCTCAAGATCTTACCCACTGGTGAGGAAGTTTTTCTTGCCGTCCACAATGAGGAACAGTTCATTGCTGGTCTTGCCGGTGGTGCCGGTGTACAGGTGGTGCTCCAGAGGAACGGGCCGCTTCAGGGTGGAGATCACAAAGATCTTCTTCTTCTTCGTCCGCCTACAAACCAGCAGCCGCTATACTATACTATACTATATACAAACAAACAAAGTCATAAATCTTGTAGGAGTGATATACTGTTAAGGTGTTTTTCTTTTTTCTTGGCTGTTTATTCTCTGTAGCCATTTTGGCGGAAAGCTACTTCTGCTGCTAAATGTCATGCAAATGGTACATCCTGATATGCACCAAATAACTTACATATGCTAACTTAGATAACTGTTTATTATTACAAACTGTAACATGTGTGGTGATATGTTGAGTGTTTACCCAATCCAGTCTGCAAACTCAAGTGTGTTGGGTACAGTCGCACTCAGAAGGATAATATGGACATGCTGCGGTAACATGATGAGTACCTCCTCCCACACCACACCTCTCTGTAACAGTGAGCAATAACAGTCAACAATAACAGTAAACAATAACAGTAAACAATAACAGTGAGCAATAACAGTAAACAACAACAGTGAGCAATAACAGTAAACAATAACAGTAAACAACAACAGTAAACAATAACAGTAAACAACAACAGTAAACAATAACAGTAAAAAACAAAACAAAACAGTAAACAGTAAACCACAACAATAAACAACAGCAGTAAACAACAACTTTTACAATTAACAACAACAGTCACCAATAAAAGTAAACAACAAATAAACAACATAAAACAATAAACAACAACAGTAAATATAACAATAAACAACAATCCTAGTAAACAACTGCAAAATACAACAGTAAACAAAAAGAGTAAATGATAATAGTAAACAGCAAAATTTAATGATAACATCCCAAGAAGAGTCAAAATTGACAGTAAACAATAATAGTCAGAAATTGCGCAATTAGATATTCAAGTAAGTAACAGTTTATCTTCAGTAAGTAAGGTTGGAAAACTATTGAAAGGGACACGAGGGAGAATACTTCACCTTTTAAGCTGTAGGGGATCATTGACATGGCTATTATTTTGTTTATAGTTTTGATTATTGTTTGACTTTGTGTTTGAGAGTGATTACCTCTGCATCATTAATGTAATGGACCTCATCAAAGATCACCCACTCTAGATCTCTTATAACATCCGATCCATTGTACAGCATCGATCTAAAAAAGTAAGCAAATATCTCCACACATAAAACAACAAGCTGTGTTCACAACAAAAAATATTCTTAACCTAAAGATACATACTTTCCTAAATAGCAGATTATTCATACAAATAAGGTTACAAGGTTATTTGTCTGAATAAAATAAATTCAATCAGTAATCTAGTTCTTCAGACAAATTCATTACATACACTGTATGTACAGAAACTGAAATATACTCAAGAAAACGTGTACTAGGTCGTCTAATTATACAAAACTGTACATGCTCATTTGCACAAAATCCAGTTTGATAGTACCTGAGAATTTCTGTGGTCATGATGAGACAGGATGCGGTCTGGTTAATCTGGACATCTCCTGTAATTAGTCCCACCTCTCCAAAAGTCTGCTTGAATTCTCTGTATTTCTGATTGGACAGAGCCTTGATAGGGGATGTGTACACTGTCCTTAAAACAGATAAAAGTATTTACAATGTGTACACCATTCCTAAACAGACAAAAGTGTTTACAATGTGTATGTACCCCATTCTAGAACAAGCATAAGTGTAAAATACTCTCCTTGACCACTTCTGAAAACCCTGAGACAAAAAATTGTATTTTAATGCAGTTTGTTCCTGAGAGGGGGGTAGGACAGAAAAAAACAATCCCACATTTTTAAAACACAAACATACACAATCATGTACAATTACTGTTCATGCAATTCTAAGATGAACTATGCAAATGTATAATGACTTGCAATATGTGCTTCATTAAGATAGAGCTATGGCATACACACCTAGTCAGGTGCTTCATAGAGTAGGCTATGGCGTACTCACCTGGTCATGTGATTCATAGAGAGGGCAATGGCATACTCAACTGGTCATGTGCTTTGTAGAGAGAGGTATGGCATACTCACCTGATCATATGCTTCATAGAGAGGCCTATGGCGTACTCACCTGGTCATGTGCTTTGTAGAGAGGCCTATGGCGTACTCACCTGGTCATGTGCTTCATGGAGAGGGCAATGGCATACTCGGCTACCACAGTTTTTCCAGCAGAGGTGTGGGCCGCAACAAACACACTCTCGTGGTTTTCCAGGTGAAGGATGGCTTGCTTCTGGAACACGTCCAACTCAAACTCCCACTACAAATGGGAATATTAATTGAATGAAATTAACTGAATGATACAACAGCAAACATTGAATGAATATTAGCATTTATATTAATGAGTAAATGTGTCTTGTTTTTAGACTTCATTAAAAATATATGAGTAAATGTTTCCAATCACTCATTTTGATTCTGAAAATTAGAGCCAGTTGTATCAATTTAATTTTTAAATATCTAAAAGTTCAAGAGTACATAAATTGCACACTTAAGCTGTGATTGGTCTAGTTCAGTAAGCCTATGTCACCTTGTAGGCCATGTCTGGGATCCTCTGGTGGAAGTCTGCCACAGGGTGGTCCACATCCACCTTGACAGCCCACTCCTCCCGCCTCCCCTCACCCCCCACCCTCACCCCTCGCTCAGTCTCCCTGTCTTCATCAATCTAAAGTAACAAAATAAACATGGTCAATAAGCATCTTTAATACTGCATACTACACAACACACTGCACTGGTTTATGTATGAAGCATAACCTTGGTCTACTGCATACTACACAACACACTGTACTGGTTTATGTATGAAGCATAACCTTGGTCTACTGCATACTACACAACACACTGTACTGGTTTATGTATGAAGCATAACCTTGGTCTACTGCATACTACACAACACACTGTACTGGTTTATGTATGAAGCATAACCTTGGTCTACTGCATACTACACAACACACTGCACTGGTTTATGTATGAAGCATAACCTTGGTCTACTGCATACTACACAACACACTGTACTGGTTTATGTATGAAGCATAACCTTGGTCTACTGCATACTACACAACACACTGTACTGGTTTATGTATGAAGCATAACCTTGGTCTACTGCATACTACACAACACACTGTACTGGTTTATGTATGAAGCATAACCTTGGTCTACTGCATACTACACAACACACTGTACTGGTTTATGTATGAAGCATAACCTTGGTCTGTTGGTCCTACTGGTCTTACCTTTACAAGGTTTTCCAGACTTTCACTTTTTTCCAGTTTGACCTCACCGAGGATATGACCTTGATCATGGTCTTCATTCTTGGATTCCCCTTCGTCCTCATCATCTCCAAGGTTAAATTCATCAAGATCAGCAGCAGACATCAGGTCGGCTAGATTCAACAAAGTGGGTTCCTTCTGTTTGGGTGCAATGTCAAGGTCATTAAAGGTCATACCCTCCATCATACCTGGTGCCACTGATAACAAATCTGTCAAAAGGAGGGAAAACATTAAATCTGAATAACAAACTGATTCTAGGGTAAAATATAATACAAACTGAAAATCTGATATTATTGCTGAAATTCATATACATTGTACAAAATAAGTTGGTATCACCTTTTTCAAAATCCAAAAATTCTGTTTTGTCTTCAGAGAGCATGGTCTCTACTTCTTCCATACCACCTGTCAAATATCGAGATTTTTTATGTGTTAATGACGATAGGTGGTCAACTAATTAGCCATCAATCTTCCTTATATTCTCAGATATAATGTCTTTTAACTATTAACTGTTATTAAGTAAAGAAAAAGTCCCTATATTTGACATTTTAAATTTGGGAATTTTTCTATACAGTATTCATACATAGAGCTCTCCTTTTAAAGAAGATCAATATGGTCTAAAAATGACTACAACCACTGATCCCTCTTAAGTATAGACCTGTAAGATTAAACTGGACTTTGACTCACCAGGCAGAAAGGGGAAGTTGGCACTGCTCCCCCTGACATCCTGACCGGCAGGGCCCGGGGGTCTCCTGAGGGATAGAGAAGTTTTACCCTCGGATGTACTCTCCAGATATTCCTTAAAAACAAAATAATTCTTTGAGAAAACATCCCCAAAGCTTTGTAGAAAGTTTGTCAAAGAAACCTTAAATCACCAACATCTTCAATCTCACCCATTTTTCCTCAGGAGCATCAGTCTAAGATTATAAATATAACCCTACCTCCTTGTATCCTAGCAATTCCCCAGTGGTGGGGTTTCTATCCACCTGGATCGTGGTTTGAACTCCAGACACTTCTGCATGGTACAGGTTCTCCGGGTGTGGTTCTCTTGGCCAGAATCTAAATAGAATTGATGCATTATCCCCTTTATTTCATTAATTACTATCAGTCTTTTATATTTTACATTATCATAAACATTTACAGCAATCAATGTAAAATTGCAAATTGCTAGAAATTTTTAACATTTTCTCAGAAAAACATTTTAATATTCACTGATGAAATTTTAAATAGAGTGAGAAATTCGGTACACAAGTCCTGACAACTATGCTTAAAATCATCATCACCAGTGAAGCCTACAGCCATCTTAATGTAACATAAACTAGTATTATCGTTTAAGGAAATGATTCATGTTACATTGACCTTTGTGCACTGTTGAGGTCATGGACGGGCACCTGCTCTATACAGGTCAGATAGTCCTCAAGCTCTTCCCCCCAGGATGGCAGGATGGGTGGCAGACCCGCGGGGAGCTACAATCAGTCCAGATCATTGTCAGCCATTTAATTAATGCAAGCAAAGACCTACATTCAGTTCAACAAGAGCATTAACAAAAAAGACATGCCAGGAGCTGCCGATTAATGCTTAATGGTTCCATTGATACATGGCTAATATCTATGTGGGTGACAGTTATGGCTGCCTGTCAGACTTACTGTTTTCCTGGGAAAACCTTCATTGTTCTTTCTTTTTGGAACTGGTACAAACTTTCCTTGACAACCAACTTCAGCCAAATCAAAGTCCACTCCTAGTCCCTCGAGGTCCATGGTTATATTTAGAGCGGACTAACAGGGGATATGGACCCTGACCCGCTGCAAGGACACTCAATTATCCTCCCTATTCTGGAAAGACAATTAGCAAAAACATATTGAGACAACACAGGTGGTTAATTCTCCTAAAATTATGAGTATTATCTACCAGGAAATGAATTTACATCTTCATATATGACAGATTCTGCATTATATTGCATTTATAAAAACAAACAGTAGATACAAATGTGATAATTGTGTTAATCATTTTGGCATGCATTGGTGTACAAACATACCAGAAGATTCAAGTTCATGTCTATTGTTGTAATATGTAAACATGATGTTACAACAGAATAATTAATAGCAAATATTTCTTACTTTTAATTAAATATATGTAACAGAATATGAAGAATGGCCACAAGTAGGCTCAAACTCGAGACCCTCCAGTTAAAAACCAATTCTCTACCGACTGATCTGAATGGTTAACCCACTACCTGGTTTAGTAGGAGCATGGCAGTACTGAGCCTTTTAGGCCTACCTATTACCCACAACAAAAACAACTGGGTGTACAATAAGAACTTTGATATTACCAGGAGTTAGTGATGATACAATTTGTAAATCAAAATCAGTTTCAAAGTTATCCTACCATCAGATCAGATTATTTAATTGTGATAGACAGCAAAAAATTTAATCGTTTCCATTTTCAATTTATAAGGGATATCTGACAGGTAACTGGAATCTTTTGGATTGTTTCGGAAGCAACTTGTAGATAGTTTTTTTTGCCTCAACAATTCAGAATCTATAAAACACCTTTACAGAAATTTTGTTTTAAATTACGTTACAACCAATATGATAACTGTTGATAGATGTGTAAATTTAATTAGCACACCTAATCTATCATCCAAGATTGTTGAAGTATTTACGAGAATTTCTAAGGCAACTGAAGCATTTATTTCAATTTACTTCAAAAATGTCGAGTAAAGAATACTTGGTATCAAGAAATTTCTTAATGACTTGATTTCCTTCTGAATCAGTTTTTGCATTTAGAAGCAGCATTTGAAGTTGTTTTTCAATTAATGTTATATCATAACTAAGATTTCCCCTTTGAAACACCCCTTCTAGCTTGTCGGGTATCAATACACGGCTAAAAATAAAAAGTCTTCGGGGGTTTTTCCATTGCCAAGGAGATGAAGACGCCCGGATGATTAAACGTTGAAAAATTGCGCGATGTGTCCTGAGTACTTCTGAATGGAGAAAAGATGTCAACATTCCCCATTATAAATCTCTGTACGAAATCTGTTTTCTTTCCTGTGAATTTTTACGAGGGAAAAATGAATGTGTGAATGAAGTTATCTTGGGAATTTTCCCTTTCATCGATTTTAATTGCACTTCTGTCAAAGGTATGTGTATTTTTAATTAATTAAAATATGGTTCAAATATTTTGTGCAGCATAAATATCTAATTGGGACAGACTATAGGTAAAGAAGTGTGACAGTATTAATTACACACTATCACACAGGATTAATTGCTTAACAATAGTCACTATTATAGTTAACAAGATTAACTTACACAGACACTGCTATATACTGGTGTCTCATAATATCGCGGTACTTAATTTTTTCCCTAAAAAAAGATATACCAACTTATCATTTTCACATGTCATTAGTGCTGTTCAAAAAGCTTGTATTAGACTAACTTTTCTGAGGAACATCAATTTCCCAATTTACGTAGTTTATTTTGTGTGCTATTTTTAAATCACAAGTCTTATACACCTTCAAAAGTAGAGAGTTCCATTGTATCGCGGCATTGGGAATCTGGAAGCCTGGTTCAGTTATAACGGACAGTTTTTATTTTTTAAAAATGAAATATGATTCTTCATGAAAGCAAAGTCATTAAACTGGTTAGGGAATGAAATATACATTCTATTTTATATTTTATTTTATTTTTTTTCATCAGATACATTGTGGACTTTTGAACTTGCTTTCTCTCCGGAAAATTTTTATTTGTGAGAAAAAATTTATTTGCCGATATATTTGACAATTACATTCTTTGCACTCATCCTGAAGTTTGTGCATGAACTCCTTGTGGAAAATCGCGGAGAAAAATGGGAATCCTATTTTTTAGAACATACCGCGATACAACGGCGATATAATGAGAAGAGAGTATACACAGTATGCCAAATAGTTGAAGCTACTGCTGGATATGACTATGTCAATGTTTTAAGTTCAGCATGTCCTTATATTCTGGTGAACAACAATTACACAGAATGCAGGGTCATTAAACATTTTCTAGTACAACAAATGTTGTAATGCTGTGCTAAAGATACATTGTGTACTTTACTGCAGCAGACGATTCCCCCTATGCATTTTAACCATTTAAGGAAATTCGGACTACAGTTACTTCGTTACTTGTTTCTAGCAAGTCTGGATGAGTATAATTATTACTCATTTCTTAAATTAATTGTAATTTGTGAAATCATACATTTAGTTGCACATTTAAACAACCAAAACGTTCCCCAAATAATTCTATTGCTAACTTACTTTCTCTTCGGTCTAAATTAGGTCGGGTTTGGTATACAAATGTTTACTTTCGGTTTATCACCATGTCCAGCATGATTGAACCTCAGTTAAAATACCATGTGTTTTCTGACAAAATTATGGACACTGTTGTGAATTTTCAAGTATTGAAGTTAAAAGACAGTTTTTATGTGTGGATAGGTTCTTCTAATAAACTGGGAAATGTAACAGTAGCCATGCCAACCAAATTTGTAAGTAAATTTTAGCTGTTGTGGTACCGATATATTCTTTTTGGTAACATCACATGGGCTCGTCACGAACTTTTTGTTTTCTTACTATGAGACCGTTGCTATACTATAAAATACACGAGCATCTGTGGTAGTACTGGATAACTGGACAAGCATAGTCCTCATTTGATCGTGTTCACTACGCCTGTTAATATATCTTTAGCACTTCAGTTTCTTTTCTTAAGAAGAATGACATAGATTTCAACTTGATCTTTTACCAGATACTTGCCTCAGTCTTTTTTATAAGCACTTGAAGCTATTTGTTATATTTTGTTGGGATGTACATTTTGAAAGCGGTTATAAAATATGCTATTTTCTGGTTTTCAGAGCAGTGTACCCTCTGGATCAGTTCTCCTTGGTCCGTCTGACTCCCACTGTCTCACTATAGCACAGCGACTAGGTATTAATTAAGTACTTTGAACAATGAGATATCTCACAGATAAATATAAGTGAACAAAAGTTTTTCAAGCTGATTGAAATCTGAATTTTGGATCTGCTCACAATTAAAGATCACTACTACACAATGTAGCTACCTATGGCTACATGAGCGAATTTAAGATCTAATTTTAATCAGAATGAAAGTTTTTACTTTTCTTGGGAAATTTATTATCTGTTATGTAGACATTCTATGCCATTCATTTTTTAAAGTGTACCATATTAAGAGAATCTTGAAATAATTTTTGATTTGTAATGCAGCAAAGAAGACCGGACGACAGGTTTTTGTGAGTGGGACTGTGGATTATAATCAGCTGATGTTGCCCCTCATCGAGAAGCGCATCGGACAGGAATTACAGAACTTTCCTGAAAAATTCTATGATCCAAGCTGAAAACTCCAACTGTGAATGAACTAGATTAGAATTCCATGCACTGATGTCTACCAGCGCTGTGACACTATTTTTTAACTGCCTTCCTTGATTTAATCAATTTTCAAACTGCATCAGACAACACACACTATACATGTATCAGTGTGTATGTGTGTGTGATTTGGATGTATGTGTTTTTACTTATTAATGTTGACTTTTATACTGTTAATGTGGATTAACTTGTACTGTTTGTTATAAATAATTGAAAGTATGACGTAGATAAAAGCAGTGATTTAAAATACTACTGTAGAAATGAACACTATATTCAAGTTGAATAAACTATCAATTCATCCAGTGTGTTTATTATATTTTGTTGTGTTTGCCTGAATGAACATTTTTTGGTAAAAGGCTCATGTACACGCGATTTGTCTCAAACGCTAATGAAATGGACATAAACTTGTGTGAAAATTGGTAAAACGACATTTAAGTCATGATTTGTGAAAGGTTAGAAATTTTTAGAAATACAAAATATGGTCCATCGGGACCTTGTATTGGACTTCCCTAACATGTAGATCTGTGATTATACAGGAGTGAAAGCTGGCAACTTTATTGAGCAAAGATAGGTTATATAGCTACATGTACGTAACATGAATGGTTTGCTAGCATTATAAACAAGCAGTATATAGTGCACCACTGATTGTTTGACAGACAAAATTCTTGGTTTTTATATATTTGTTAGGTAAATGTAATAAATATGGTGACTTGCGTCCCACTATTTTGGTTCTAGGTAGTTTATGTTAAGAAAAGCCAATTAATTGAGCTTATTTTCGGTGAATAATATTTCGATAAACGAAAACCTTAATATTGATTCAGCACGAAACTTTCGCGAATAAATGCATAATTTTCGCGAATTTTTCACGAATATACGTGTATGTTTTGCAAATAAACATGTGATTTATACGGAATTATGCGATACTTCTCAAAATAATGCGTAGCTTTCGGGAATAAACGCGAAACTGTTTTTTTTAATATCGTACTGTCAACAGAAACATTTGTTTTGAATATGAGGACTGGTTCGTTTTTAGTTTAAATCGGGTTTTCTTTTAATTATTGTTAATATTAATTTAATCCCCTCTTTTAGAATGAATATTGGGTTGGACGAATATGAGTATTTCATTAATAGACCACAGACTTCATTTACCGATATATGATGGTAAATATTGTAATAATAAATCCGTTTTTCTTTTGATTTCTTCATAAGCATTCGGGACGGTTTGCTCAAGAGGATTATTTTTTTCTTCTTCATTTTCTTATATGAATGATTATATAAAGATTATTATAATTTTTTAAATTTATAGTAAATTGTATAAAGTAGTCCTGTCTAAAAGTTGCTACTGGAGCACTTTTTTCATAAGATACACACCTCTCGTGTTTGAAAAGGAATTGCCCGTTTTCTTTTTTAAAAATCGATATATTTTAAAAAGCATAGGAAATATATTCAAAACATTGGTAATTTGGTACTGATTTTAAAATTGAGATGTTTTACTAATATTTTAATATATGTGTAAGTGTCATAAAGTCAGAGAACGAACATCAAATAAATAAGTATGTGTAACTTTGTATATAAGCTATTTTTGGTAATTTAATTAGTAATTACTTCATATACAGACGCACTGCATCTATGTTTTAGCATAAACAAAGTTATGCGAATGGAATCAGTAATTGTTTTGTAGATTTAAACTGTATATTTTGGAGGCACGTGTACGATACAACTCACGCATATGCAAAAATAAAATATTCAGCTGTCTTTTTTATTCTTTTGTCGTCAAGAATGAAAATGTTACGTGAATCGAACAAGCGACCGATTAATTCGCGAAAATTTAACATTTATTATAATTCACTTGCGTAAGTTTTGAAAATATATCGCGAAAGTTACATTTTTTTCTTGCGAAAAAAAGCATATATGGCCAGAAATTAGTCCTGACTTTTACCCCTTTTTATTTGTAACCAGTAACTTTGGTTACATCGGTAACAATGTTTGATTATGAATTATTTTCTAACTTTGATGTACTTGTGACATGTTACAGTGGTTACTGGTTACATTGGTTACAAAACAGAGTTATGTTTGGGTTAGGGTTAGGTTTAGGGTTAGGGGTTAGTTTATGGTTATGGTTAGTTTAGGGTTAGGAGTTAGGGTTAGTTTAGGGTTAGGATTAGGGTTAGTTTAGGGTTAGGTTAGGGTTAGGTAACCATTGTAACCAATGTTACCAATTTAAAAAAGATCCCTTGTAAATCATGAAAATGACTGTCACCACTGTTACCCTATGTCACCAAGAGAATATAGCTGTAACCATTGTAACCAAATAAAATAAGAACCTCTGTTAAAAAGAAAAGGCTTGTCGCCTCTGTTACCTCTTGTCACCAATGGACTATAGCTGTTACCATTGTAACCATTGTAACCAAATGAAATAAGACCCCCTGCTAAACAGAAAAAGGCTTGTCACCTCTGTTACCTTTTGTCACCAATATAATACAGCTGTAACCATTGTTACTGGATGAAATTAAACCATCCAGCAGAAAGAAAATAATCAGTTTTGTCATGTATGTTACCTTTGTCACCAAAAAACAGTGCCTTGTTACTGGTTACAAAAGAAATGGGGTAAAAGTCAGGACTAATTTCTGGCCATATCTAAAAAAAAAGCGTTTGTAAAAATTAAGTTACAGTACACGTATGTTTATTTATTTGATTGAATGCAAAAAAAAAATCTTCGCCATATGGTGAAAGAAGTCTTAAACATACATAACATATAGAATTTATTTTTTGGATATACACGGTTTTCCGGGGGGGGGGTTCTGACGTGAGTCACCCCGAGTTCAACCGCGCGGCGATGTAATGCGGAACTGTTCGATAATGCGACGCCGGAACTAAATCTACACACAATTTACTTTCGATTTGATAAACTAAGCAGTGTGATCACTTTATTCAACACAAGTAAGTAAATTATATAACTAAATTCACTTATTTAAGTTTGACAAAAGTTGCTTAATCATTTTACATTAAAGTATGTTGTTGACGTGATTTTTGACCGTTATAGTACATGGAATTTGTACATGTAAGTTAACATGGTTAACATGTAAATATTTATCAGCTGTTTATAGGAATAAATGCGGTAAGTTTTGTTTGTATTTACCCTGCCCTTTTTCTTTAGTTATATTTATTTTATATAGTGATTTTGTTGGATCCATGCACAGTATGCATATAATGACATTTTGTTCCTGTTTTGTTTACATATTTATGGATCAAAACTGCATGGTGATTAATCAAAATCTGCAAATGAAAGATTTTTTCTATCAGAAAATTAGCTACCGATATTTGGGAATAAGCATTGCTTGTTCTGTAATGCTGTTGAAGTGTTGCCAATGAAAAAGCCAACAAAAGGGCACTAACCTGTGAATATAAATACATGTTGAGGGGCAGTAACCTGTTAAATTCCTGACTTGTGGAAAGTATATTGGCAGACACAGTGTTAGCATGTGGGTAAACAAACAGTTTCTTTACTTACCTAGGTACTATTATTACTTACTCCCGGGTTGATCAGAATTAGATCCTTGATATTTACATAATCATAAAAATCAGTGATCTGATTCTAATTTTAATGTCATTGTTCCCACCCCTTTCCTGATACCAAGTCTTCTTTTAGCTGTCTTGTCACATCAAAGCATGAGGAGGTATATTGCTTATTAATAAGTATATTGCCACATAAGACTCATAAGTAGCCATTAGATGGAGGAGCATCAATTATCAAAGATCTCAGATTTTGATGCAAAGTCAATCAAATTAAATATGATTAAAGATAATTAAATTGATTCAGAGAAGATAATTTGGTTGACTGCATGTATTGTATTGTTTTGGTATCATTTAGTGGGGAGGTGAAATCTTCACGCGCGATGTTCCCAGTGGTGTGTCAGAAGTTTGTCCATGCCATGGGGCCGGACACCATGATCCCCGCCCAGAGTATGGATGCGGCTCAGGATCTGGACCTCCTCAAGATCGTGCTGAGGAAGACTAAGCGAAGCTATCTGTTCTGGGAGAAAGTCAAGCACACAGTCCTGGATTTTCATGTAATTGTCAACTACGTCATTGAAGTTTATTCATATATTTAGAAGATTAGGATTTTTTCCTGTTGGAATAGAGTACAGTGTTGATATTTTTGAATAGTAAAGATTATTTAGGAAGCTCGTTGAGAACTGTAACCATAAACCTTAGGTAGAACTTGTTCCAACAAAACAACTCAAACTGTATTCTTTGATATAATGTAGCTCCAGTCCTTGCTACAGAACAGCCATGTTGTGCTGGATGTTCCAAGTAAGACGAAGGAATTTTGCCAGTTCAATCCGGAGACAAAGTATTCCCTGGACGGAAAGCTCGGGATCCAGCTGATGAGGGAACTAATGGATGCATCGCTATCTGCTTCGGATTCCGTCACCATTTCATCTCGACTCGGAACCATCCAGGAGAAAAGTCTGGACTCTGAAGCTTTGCTGGAGGCACTGAAGGGCAGGTAACTCTGTTTATAAATAATCATTAAAAATATGTGGATTTAAAAGTCGGGGCTGGATGGTCATGGCTGCTATGTAAATCTCCTTAATAAGTAGAGCTCTGTATAACGATATAGGTAAACATTCAAACTTGAAAGATAAAATATTGATTTTTTTCTTTACTAAATAAAAATTCATAGCTTTAATAGGAAATCGTTTTTTAAAATTTAAGTTAGATTTGATGGTCACAGGTAATTTGTTTACCACCAAGCTACTTAAAATTCAATGGCTACGCTTATATGTTTTTAACAAAAAGATTCTCACAATCTCTTTACTGTTAGTTATTTTAATTTAAAATACTTATAAACTAGAAAGTGGTACTAACAAATTATTAGAAATAGATGCTTTCCATAAGTACACTATTAGGCAGTGCTTTTTGCTGAGTGACTGACTGCATGTGTGAATTTTAGCCATTTATATTGTTCAATTTTTGCTGCAATATTAGGATGTTAGGATCCTTCTGGATGTTGGAATAATTAAAGGTAACTTAGCAAGCTTTATTCATCATCGTTCATTAAATTGCATAATACATGTACAGTATTGGTAAATAAGAATTTTAAGAGAAACTATTTCATCATCATCTTACCAGAGGGATGGAAGTTTGAATTCTGTACGAGGCGTATCATTCTGTTCTGTATGGCGCATACCTTACTTTCCTCCACTATTTTTCTAGAAATGTTCTAATGCCTTTAAGCATGCATACATTTTCTCATCTCTCACTGCTTTGAATAACTTCTACCATGCAAAATAATTTATGATATTCAAACTCATTTAAATTTTATACATAATGTATAACAATAAAATGTTGATCTCCTAGAAAAATATAAAAACTTCTTATTAATTTAGATTATTCAGCAACAAGACTTATATCTGCATGCTCACAAAATCCATTCATAATATAAAATAACCACTGTAGGTGGATTTATCTATAGAATATACTTTTTGATAAACTAGGATAATAATGTACTGTATATTATATACAGGAGTTATCTTTCTTACTGGATAAGTTGTCCAAGAAAATAGGTCTTGACAAAGCTTTCAAAAATTGTCGAATATCTTTGTCCCTTGACCCCAATGAAATAGCAGTTCATGTTCAATTGAAAAATAAAAGCCCTCAAGAGGGCAACAATATTGTCCATTACTGTAAACACACACCTACAATTCCCCACTGTGGTCCTTATTCCAGGAGACTGGACATGACTAACACGGTGGTACGTCAGGTTGTGGAGAGTACCCAACAGTCTATCAGTCTGTGTCTCGTCAAGGACCTCTACCTCGTCCAGAAAGACGCCGAAATCAAACGCGTGAAGACGGTGGACGAAGACCTGGATGTCAACGAAAAGGTTCGTTTTGTCTGTTACAGCGAGTCCTGATTCAGGGAAAGGTTTGTTTTGTCTGTTACAGCGAGTCCTGATTCAGGAAAAGGTTTGTTCTGTCTGTTACAGCGAGTCTTGATTCAGGGAAAGGTTTGTTTTGTCTGTTACAGCAAGTCCTGATTCAGGGAAAGGTTCGTTTTGTCTGTTACAGCGAGTTCTGATTCAGGAAAGGTTCATTTTGTCTGTTACAGCGAGTCTTGATTCATGGAAAGGTTCGTTCTGTCTGTTACAGCGAGTTCTGATTCAGGAATAGGTTCTTTCTGCCTGTTACAGCAAGTCTTGATTCAGGGAAAGGTTCGTTCTGTCTGTTACAGCGAGTTCTTATTCAGGAATAGGTTCTTTCTGCCTGTTACAGCAAGTCTTGATTCAGGGAAAGGTTCGTTTTGTCTGTTACAGCGAGTCTTGATTCAGGGAAAGGTTCGTTCTGTCTGTTACAGCGAGTCTTGATTCAGGGAAAGGTTCGTTTTGTCTGTTACAGCGAGTCTTGATTCAGGGAAAGGTTCGTTCTGTCTGTTTCAGCGAGTCTTGATTCAGGGAAAGGTTCATTTTGTCTGTTACAGCGAGTCTTGATTCATGGAAAGGTTCGTTCTGTCTGTTACAGCGAGTTCTGATTCAGGGAAAGGTTCTTTCTGTCTGTTACAGCGAGTCTTGATTCCGGGAAAGGTTCGTTTTGTCTGTTACAGCAAATCTTGATTCAGGAAAAGGTTCGTTCTGTCTGTTACAGCGAGTCCTGATTCGGGGAAAGGTTCGTTTTTTCTGTTACAGCGAGTCCTGATTCAGGGAAAGGTTCGTTCTGTCTGTTACAGCGAGTCCTGATTCAGGAAAAAAAGGTTTGTTTTGTCTGTTACAGCGAGTCCTGATTGTCTTTGAACCTCCATGTAAGCAAATGGCCATGTACAGTAAAACACGGTTATAGCGAACACGCTTATAATGAATTGACGCTTACAGCGAAGTGAATTTTATTCCCCAAGTCTCTATTTCATGTTGTAAACTTGACGGATATAATGAATTACGCTTATAACGAAGTTAAATTGGCCGTCCCTGGGACTTCGTTATAAGCGTGTTTTACTGTATTATTGTTGACAAATTGAGAACAAGTTTTAACATTGAGGGATTGATTTTAAATTCAGATATGAATATATTTGATTGTTAAGTCAACAAAAGGAATTAAGCACAAGTTCTTAAAAACCTTGAGGATACATAGTTGATCCTTGTAGACTGCAACATACACCTGATCTTGTTCCTCTGTAGGTGAAGGTGGTTCCAGGCGACATTGATGAGAAAGTCCACTACGATAAAACGGGCGACATCGTTGTCCCTGCAGGAACTCCCGTAGCTTACAAAGTCTGGGAACTCAAGGTCAGGGCCAAAGATGGGGCCATAACCCCCATGACCTTACCCAGGGGCCAGGGAGGTTTCCAAGGGATTCTGATGAGGGACTATGCCGACACAGTAGGTAAGAGAACTTTGCTTCTGCACTCATTGCATAGGACTACACGTAGAAAGAAGTAGTAATGGGGAAGATTTTTCAGTGTGTTGATGATGTTAGTTGACTGAATTGAATAAAATAACTCAGATCCTGACAAGGAAACTGACAAAGGACATAAAATGGTGGCAGACATTTTGAATCCCGTGGTGACGATGTCAGAGTCGGAGAGAGGCAGCCTGATTGGTGCCTTGAAGACAGTCATGGGCAACCAAGCAGAAATCAAGCGAATCGAAAACCTGGTGAGGAACGAAAATACAAAATTATCTCTAATAAGCTTTATCTTCTGTTGAGTGTAACTTCTTAGCATAGAGGGTTTTAAATGACCTTTGCTTTCTTTTACAACTTTTGTAGTTAAGTGATGTTGAAGCTGAGAGTTTAAAAGAAGCTTCATATTCAGAATGGATAAAAAATGGTTCTTTTGAAGAAACAGTTTACAGAACAATTCTCACACCTTGTGGATTTGTCATTAAGGTAAATCAGGATTTTTTCTTCATTTACAAATGTTATTTTAAACATCAAATGAAGCCGTGTTCTGGATCCTATTATGTTTATAACCTGTGTGTGGTTCTCCCTGTAGGATGACAAGCTACAGTACCCACTGGCCCCCAGCAGTGTTCTAACAGCCTGTGCCTATGTATTTGGTGCACTGGACGAATTTGACAAACGAGAACTACAGCAACTTCTGTCATGTGACAAAGAGGCTGGGATATCCCTAGTAGAAATTGTGAGTTTTCCTTCAATATCTTGAAAGAAACGTACAATAAATTAATTTCCTTTCTAAAGTACAGAACAAGTCCAAGCAGAAAACATCCAATTCTTAATACCGGTATTTGATTATCAAAATTAGAAAAATTATTTAGTAATCTAATGCAGGACATTTTAATATGTTCTGCAATACTTATGTATCCGTTTTTATAACGTGGTAAGAGTTAGTACTTAAGGAATAAGGAATTATTTATAACATGGTAAGTGTTAGTACTTAAAACATTAAATTTAGAACATTAAATTCAATAGATCCGGAATGGCTTTATGATAGATTTGACCATGCTGCGAATGAAATTATCACCTCATAATACTCAAAGAATGATTCCTTATTACTTATATTTACATTATTTACAATTTCTACCCTTTAAAACAACATTTCAAAACCAAATTTTTCGTGTAGCACATGCTATGTATTACTATGCAGCACAGCCAATACTGTTTTTGAGTTATGCTCTAAGACACGCCCATTTTATGTCGCTCATCTTTGATGAAATATATTGGACTTTAAAATTGATTTGTAATGTTATCACAGACAAAGACAGTTGAAAATGTAAATAACTAAGAATCATGATTACAGGTGCTTATTGATTTCACTTGGTGATAACTTTTCAGTGTTCCCAGGCCATCAGTGGAGAGACTGCCATAGTGCTTCCCGACTTCCCCAAGGTCCTCACAAAAGGCACTGTGGGTAGAGACCTGGCGGAATCCCTCGGGTTCCAACTCAACGAGGACAAGAACGCAATTACCTCTCCTAGTCAGATCACCAAAACGTTGGAGAACAGTTACTGGGTGCTGTACGCCCTCTTTAAATGAGACCTTGTGTCCCAGCTGATGGGTTTAGCTATGTTCTGATCATCAGCGATATTTTGTTAACAAGATTTTGTTTATTGTAGTTTATTTGTAAGTTTTAAGAAGCCAAGCTTTGAGTTAATTGTACATTATGTATAACATACATGTAAGAGCAATTTATAGTCAGGTTGATATAGTACTAGTCAGTCAGTCCAGTGGAACCAAGAGTTGTGTTTATACCTGTAATCATCGCTCAACAGGTTTATCATGATTTATTATGCAATAAAATGTGTTGATTTGAATTCTAAAATTTTACATGTACAGTTGAACTTTGATATCTCGAACACTGATATCTCGAATACAATGGATATGTCGAAGTTATTTTTAAGTCCCAACCACTTGTTTTTAAGTATATTACCCTTGATATCTCAAATACTCAGATATCTCAAAGTTTTTAAACAGTCCCATCTAGTTCGAGATAATGAAGTATGACTGTATGTGCAAGTTAATACTTAAATGCAATTTTGACAATTCCTTTATTAAATCAATAAACATGAATGTACTAGAAGAAATTTTTGTATGCAAAAATGTTCAGGTACATTTACCTGCATGTTCTAAATGCATTACTTTGTACATTGAAAATAAATTTGATCTCATAATCTTGCCTTCTTTGATGTAGTAACTTTATTCAATAAAACTGTCTGTCGGAATCTTGTTACTTTACAAACAACACTTTAAATTTTGAAGAGAGAAATACTGATAAGTGCATTCATACATTGTAGATATTTCTTTTTCCTTGAATAGACTAGGTTTTGATTTTATGAGCTATAAATACTGACCAATCATTACAGTTCTTGGTGGCTAAGTTTTTTTTGTGGATTTTGAGGGCCCTATCTTCCAATCATTTACATGGTGAATTAAGACAAGCAGTATTAACTCATTAAATCATATAAATATAGACACATTAGTTTTCTATGAACCTTTGAAAAATTGTCAATCCTTCAAAGTTAGTCTCCACAAATTTTAATGATTTCACAGTATATCCGACATCGTCTTATACTTTTTACTGCAATGGCGGTCTGCTCAAATATAACACCTGCTGATGACCACTTGGTGAAGACCAAGAATCGGCCATTTATGTTAGAAAACAACACAAGCATTGTGTGTACTTGTATAAATATATTTATTCTTCATCACATTAAATGACACCTCTCATACGTCAGACATTTATAAAACTAGTTTTGTTGTCGAATTCAGAATGATTCATTAAAAAAAAGAACTAATGAAATTGCACAGATTTTTTTTGTTCACAGAATTACCAAGCTGACAAAATGTTTATGAAATAGAAAAAAAAAATCTCTCCATGAATTAAAGGATTGTATATTGCATCTCGTACATATCAACAACAGTTTGGACAAACGACGAATCCTGCTTGAGAATATTTTTTTTGTTCTTTAGTTTTACAGTAACGACAGATTCCCCCGATGACTTGTAACAACAAGAAGTGAATGATACGAGTGTTAATACATGTGCTCTTCACTACGATGATACAAAGTGATAATCACAGAGGTCTATATAGAGTCAGAAACTTGCCAGCATGTTCACAATACAGCACTGTCACTCACATCACACCAATGCAAAATAATTCGTTCACCTAATTTAATTATTTCCTACTTTTTGAAAAAAAAAATTTATTATTAAAGTCAGATATCTTTAAAATTTTCAAAAACTTTTTTTTCAGTTATCTTAAGGTACTTTCTGTTTTAAACTCTTCCAGGCCGTCAGGCAACATCTAACAACCGAAACACTTAATAAAATAATTCCAAATAAAGCATTGTTCTCACAGTGCTGTATTATAAACACACCGGTCAGATTCAGAGAAACTCAAGTGAGAAGAAAATATGGATAAATGTATTTCAGGTGGCTTTGATAACAGAAAATATATATACATGTACATAATAAGTTGTTTAATTTGGTGAAGTATAGACATGGTTTACTTTTGTGACAATCTAAACTTTAAAGCAGTAGATAATCAGAGCCTAGGTATTTGATGTTAGAAATTTCAGATTGAGTATACATACACAGTATATAGCTTGTGTGTCCAAGCTTTTAAGTTAGTATCATCTCTAAACGAGAATAAATTTTATACACAAAAATAAACTGAAAGATCACTTCAAAGATAAAGCACTACTGAGTAGATAATTGAATAAGAATATACACCAAAACACGATTCTCTTACTGAGTGTAGCTCACAAACTCCTTACTTCGATCTTAGAAAGACTATACTCTCTCATTAGCATTATAAATTGTAGGGAAAGCAAAACCGATATCATCTTAACTGCTTAAAAAAATGTGAAATACATGATAATACACAACCATCAGTAGAAAAGAAAATGAATACAATGTATAATAAGTATGGTGTATAAACACAGTGTATATAAATATCATAATCTACCAAAATAAATTTCCAGCGACAATTGTATGCACCAATAAGTCTAGGAGAAGCACCGATCGGGGCGACCTGCTTCAATGAACCGAGACATTTGTCTGGATGAAGACACGGATTGGAAAAGTTTGGCGACTCTTACAACAAAGTCACCCTCACTACACAGTAATATTCTGAACACTTTTCTCATTAACTTGTAATGCAGAATAAAAAAAGCCATTTAACTTCACATGGTCCTCAATGTTACAATACTTGCTCAGTGTTAATATCCAGTTGAATGAATGTCCATCACTTGTTAACAGAAATGTGGGAGCACTTCAGTATACTTCAAATCTTTGATACAGCATTTAAACTTTTATAATGTCTTTCTTACTTCAACTTCCTCAAAACATGGTCCCAAAAATGTCCTTCTCAATGAAAATATGGCAAAATGTAACCCTAATATGACGGAGCAAACCATTTGTCAGAACTCAAAATAACTGAGTAATGGAAGGACAACTCTTAAGTTTCCTTCACAAAAATAAAATAAACGAAAATGACAAATGATTCACAACATAAAGGATTAAACACATGTAAACAAACAGTAATTGAAATAAAAATAAGGATCACAAACTAAAGATATGGAAAACAAATTTGAAAAAAATTGAGTTTGTTTTTTATGACAATTTTTGATAATAATTCTATCTTTGCGGCCTATTCCCAATAGTAAAAGAAACTTACAATGAGTCAGTGTCTCCCCTTTTCTCTTCAATGTAAACATTGCAATAATGCTGAAGACTTGTAATTCAGGTGTGTAGAATGAATTTTGCAAACAGATAAAATCCTTGTGTAGCATTGCATTGACAATAGCTGAGAGGATGGCTGGAGCTAGTGTGTTTCTGGAATGTTTATTTGGTATTGTCTGTGACAATATGATAATATAATATAGATATCTGATACAAATAGATTGTATATAGTGGACACATCTGATACACAAAACAACCTCTGGCATACAGGGGGATATGGTGGGGTAAACGTGTATATGTGGTAACAACCATGGGGTATATATCTTCTAGAACTACGGGGGTTAGGCCTAGGTGATATGGTACCAGTAAAGATAATTGAATCACACAGGATAGGGCCCTTTCAGCTCTTGAGACAAATGTTCTGACACAACATGCATGTATAGACATATACCCTGCTACAACCAGGCAGGAAACCTCACAGCTTCCTGTAGTCATGTGACACTTTAAAAACAAGGGAGACAATCGGGATGGCAGTTATCATAAAATACATGACAGAAAAAAATGATACAGCGCTACCATCCTACTGTATATACGATACATGTTTATATGGAAATAAAATGATAATATTTCAACCAGTAATATAATACAAAGTAAACTCTACATAAAATTTCATTCTTAGAATCACAACAATAAAACATCAACAACAACCCTCGTATGTATCTCTGGCTCTCTGGCTGAGCAGACATTTTGTGACGGCATAAACAACGTTCTGTCACACACAAACCCCGACAGGCTTGTAGTTTGTAAAAAAAATCAACTATTAACATAGTACACAGGATAGATGACTGTAAACTGACCTATAGCCCCCATGAACACTCTATCCTCTTGGAGTACCAACCTTACAATGTAAATGTTTGTAAATTTGACAAAATAAACCAGTCTCCTATACATAGCTTCTGCTGGAATACCACACACCTACTGTGTAGAACGCCCGGTCACTGTCAATGTAATACCACACACCTACTGTGTAGAACGCCCGGTCACTGTCAATGTTGGACACAGTCACTCAGTCCCTGAGGGGCTGCCCTCACTTCTTCTTCAGGAGTTGTTTCTTCTGTTCTTTTTCTTTGGCTTTCCTCTCTTTCTCCTGAATTTTCTTTTCTTTCTCCACTCCTGTCTTGATTTCTTTGATTTTCTTTTTCAACAAGTCTCTATCTTTACCATTTGCAATGCCCATAGTCTGCAATGAGGATAAAATGTCAACGATTAAGGCTGCTTAAACAAGCCATAATAAGCAACATTTCAAAGAAAAGTTTTAAATCCAAGATTAGTTAGGCCATCAAAAATTAATTCCATGGTTCTCAGGCCTCGCGCATCTCATTTAACATTGCACATTGCTAATTTTTTATCAGTAAATGAATAAAATAAAAGTGTGCTTGCAAATTCGGGGAAAAAAAAACAACAAAATCTGTATTTAGGACCGCATTTTAGACACTCAGTTCAGTAAAACACTTGACTTCAATAAAGAACTTAATGGCAAATGAGGCCTATACCTTTAACTTGGTTCCGTCCAGTTGGATGAGTTGTGGTCCTGTAATGTTTTTCTCGGCAAACAGCGGGATGTACTTCTCCAGCTCCAAGATCATCAGCCAGTGGGCCACGTTCTCCACGGACCACTCTGTGATGGATCCGGACTGGAACTGGTTGACCGGTCGTCGACTGGACGGCTTCTCCTACATCACAGCATTGAGCAAGGTTAGTTATATGAACATTAAACTTTAATTAATTACTGTGGTTTCATTAATATTTGTTAAATACAATTATTGTGGATTGTGTCGACTTAATCCATGTCAAAATCATATGTTCATTAAAACTTAATGTCTAATATTGATGGGATTATTGGCCATAAAATTATGTATCCTTTAACTGATTTTCAGTAAGTCCATGAAAATTGATGCCCAGGAATATTATTGGAAAACAGGACATAAATATATAATTGATCCAATCCTTCCATCCAAGTTTATATTAAACATTTACCTAAACAACCACATAAAAGGTATACATTTATAGCCAATCTACAATATCTAACAAATTAATTAATCTTGATTAACATTCTTAAAGTTTCATTTAGTTAGCTTCTACATTGGTATAGAGATGAACGAAAATCTCATAAGTATTGACCCTGAAGTGTTACATTCGAGCAGAATTATACTTGCTATTTATAGCACTGAGCAGTCATTTACAAATACATACATCGTTGGCCGGAGTTCCCGTGATGTTCAGAGAAAAGAAAGTCTTTTTCCCGTCTTCATCATCGTATTCTTGCACCATGTAGGAGGAAGAAATCTCGCTGGTTGTGCTAGCACCTGAAACACGGCTTTCTACGTCAGTCTTGCAAAAAAGTGTCAATGTATCAAAATCTCTAAAACTGATTCCTTTACATGGGGAAAGTGAAATGAAGCCTTATTCACACTTTATGGGCAAACAATTTTTCATTGCTAATAAGCCCCTGGGATTTCATGAAATGTTTATGTTGAGGAAATTTAAAAGTTGTAGGTGTTAGAGTGATAATTATTTAAAGAATCCCATTTCTCCTGAAGTCTCTGAAGTCTATACTTACTGTTCTTGGTACTGAACAAAAAACCCCTCTCCCCTCTGTAAGATTATTTCTAACACGCGTGTTAGTAAGAATACATTGATATTGTACGTATCACAAACCTGTTTCTATTAGACAGTATAAATTTAAGCCTACAGTTTATGTTCATGCATTGAGATACAGCTTTACACATGTAACACTGATACAAATTAATGCACCCAATACGCTATGCTCTGAACAAAACTGCTACTCAATATGGTGACAGGTTAGTGTAATTCAGGGTAAAGTGGACACATTGACATTGAATAAGGAGGGGGTGGGTGGTGAGGGGTGTGCATGTTGGAGCCTACCTGGTACAGATTTGGGAGACGGGCTCCTCACTGTTAGCCAGCAAAGAAAAATAAGACACAGTACATATACATTACTGCATACACAAGACACACCAAAACAGTGCTATCAAAACAACACACCTCAAATAGTTCACAATTCACAAGTTCTTCTCTCTCTCTCTCTCTCTCTCTCTCTCTCTCTCTCTCTCTCTCTCTCTCTCACAAGGAATCTATAGAACTTACCATCCAATGAATCTGTTGACATGTCCAGGGGACGTTTAGATATCAGAGTTATGCCCCCTTCATCTCCTGAGGTCACATGATCCTTATTAAGTGAACGATTGGACAACAAAACCACACCTGAGTTGTCAGCACTACCTCCCGTCTTACCAAATTTTAACAGTTTGGACAAGCCTAGTCCTAGTGAAAGAGACATACACTGAGATGTATAGCTGCCCCTCCCACATCATCCTGTTACTACTGTGTGACCCCTGTCACGGGACCAATCAACACGCCGTGACCCACTTAATGCATTCTGTTAACCTTCCTCTCATCAACCACTGGTTCATGTTATATCAGGCATGCCATTTCATTCTTCATGCAAACTGGTGAGGGATGGTATCAAACCCCGGGGAACCATGCACATTTTGACCCCAAATATGTAATTTATATATGCATTTAAAGGTAAAATTTACATGAAATAGCCAAATGTTCAATCATAATAATATTATTGGTTAAAATTTAGAAAGGTAACAAGTTTAGTTTGATATTTGACATTAGAATTTTGGAAATAAAAAGTGTTATTTTTTTGTGAGGCCATATTCAAATCTATAGGTTATCTATTGAATTTATCTGGTTAATGTTGAATGAAGACAAAATAATAATTACAAAGTTAAGTGAATTTCTGATCAATGCTTTCAAAAAAAGACAGAATACTTTGAGATCTAAATGACCGGTGAATTACTTATACAAATCATGATACTATCTTTATATTTGTATAAATTACCTTTATGACTTTATATTATATGCACACTGTTCATATGTTTTGACATACTGATGTACATTTGCCCGGCTGTTACAAGTTCATGTATGTGTATGGACTATTTTTATATGTTGAATCTATTATTTAAGGGCATTTCTATCTAATATCTGTAATCTTGTATGCCCTTTGAGCCCAAAATTGGAAATAAACTATTATTATTACTATTATTATCTACTGAATATTTTTATCTTAAGTTTGAAGTTTTTTCAACTTTTTTCTTTTTGGGAAGTTATTATCAAAATATATTGAAACCAAACAATTCCAAAGCAACAAAGAATTGAAATAAATAAAAATAGGCATGCCAACCCATACGTGTACAAAACTGTTCATGCAAAGAAAAGAACAAAATATCAAACATGTTAATAAGTTACTGTAAAAGTGTGGATTATTGGTGAAACAATTCTGGATCTAACTCATATGAATAAATTGATGAGCAAATGATTTTAAGAAATTTGTTTAGATAAAATGTTGATGGATCTGAGATGTTCAATTTTGTTTTTACCTCTTTTACAGTTTTACTGATTGTCACACAGCATGCATTAGAGCAACAAAAAGGTGTGCTGTGCTGATAATAACAGTCATCCAAGGATTATAATGCACTGTCATGCACTGAATTCATTCATAGTAATCTTAATCAGTATGAAGATAATTATATAGATCCATTGATTACCATTACATCTTACACTTTGTTAAAAGATCTTTAAATTGATATTCAAAAGAATAACTTGACAATAGCTGCAAAATTGTAGCCTTATTCCATTTTTTACTTTCTTTGGCTAACGTTAACTGGAAACTTCCAATAAAAAAGAATGAAAAAGAGCTACAATGCTGCAGCTCGTTTGACACATGCCTTAGTACAGGTACAAAAACACACAGGTAAGCGTGACCCAGTCCTAACGTTACCCCTCTCACCTTTACTCTTCCCGGTGCTCCCTATGGACGGCGTCTCAACCATCTCGGGCACCGAGTCGGGGATTTCTGAGTGCATGTTTTTAAACATGGGCTGAGACGGATCGTAGGATGTCTGAGATACTGTGGAGGACGAGTCGTCATTCTCGCTGTCCTGCCTATAAAACAATAGCGCATCTGAATACCGAATGACCAGCATACCCTTAACATGGAACAACTTATAGAAGGAATGACAAAGCCTTAGATCTTATTTATAGCATGATTTTGAAAAGTGAGTCACAAACAATAAGTTCAATTATATTCAATACACATGTATAATACCAGTACAAAATGCTGAATATAAAGTTGAGGAATTAATGTGCTAGAATGGTAAATGATGGACTCTGTCATGCTAGGTACATGTATGCTAACAAGATAAGATACAGAAGTCTGTAACAAGCCAGATATACAGTAAACATCTACAGGTTGTATATGATACACACTATAAAGTTACAGTGATGGTCGATCCTGAATATACAGAGCACAGTACGTAGGTATACTGACAATATCCACTGAGGAGTACAAATACTAACTACATATCATGTAATATACAAATAAATGTGATGAGTACAGCAGTATGATGAAAAAAAGTATGATATACATATAAATATGAAATATGATAGATACATTCTGATTAGTGTCTGATGGAGAATGACATTGGAGATCAACGTTAAACATCTGCACAAAAGTGCCAAAGGAGTGGATGGCTGTCTTAACCAATCAGACACAACTACTGTTAATTAATGACAACTACTGCAAATATAATTTGTACAGGTCTGCACTCAGGTAATTACATAGACAGGTGTATTAATCACTTGTTAGTCATCAATAATCAGGGAACTATTAATTAGTATAACTGCACTACACACAGGCTGGGTATACACTGTGTTAGGGATACTGACTATCATACTGTCAATTAATGCACTACAGGTGGCCATTAGATTTCCTGAGGGACATCAGTTCTAAGCCGGTGATGTGGCAGTGGGCACGTGCGGTGACCTACCTGGAGTGGGACTGGTCACTGACCGAGTCACTGTCTGGCCCCTGGGGAGGGGGAGGAGGGGGCGGGATATTGGGGGGCTGTAATAAATTCTTCTGCTGAGCTTTTCTCTTTTTCGCGTCACTTTTCTTGACTGTGCTGTCGCTATAAAACAAATGGCTGATGACAGAGTCTAGTCTGGACTGATCAAAGCAAGGATGAATATTGGCTTTTCAAAAATCTCCAGAATTATGCTTCAATTATATTAAATGATGTTCATTTGGTCAATACATTTTTGTATGAATGAATATTAATGATGTGAGAATGATTTGTATTTGTGAATGATACAGTGGGTATAATGACTTATCTAAAAGCATGACAATGACAAGATGATATTTATCATGCACAATCAAAATTAAGGACACTGCATATCATTAAAATGTTACGATTTATATCACACATTTCAAAGTTTACGTCAACATTTCCATCACTCTCATGCATATAAAAACACATGCACCAGAGGATGCACATTAGCCTTGATGTAGCTAGTCCACTAGGGTGAGAATCGTACAAAGTAAAACCAGTTCACAGCAGGCAGGTCTCAACTGGACAGAAATCAGGGGGTAAAGGTTGTAATTCAACTGAGTCTAAAGATCCAAACTAGTCCTTTGCATTTACTGTAAGGTAAGACTTCATTGTCCAGTTGAGACAAGTTCAGTGGTGCGTAACAGTTAAAAGAAGACATCTTACTAAGATTATGACTTCATCTAAAAGGTCAATATCAATAGAAGATTCAAGAAAATAGATCATTAAGTCTTTGATATAGGAAAAGATCCATCTTTTGGTTTGTCAAAGTTGAAGTCTCAGATACAAGATTAGAAGAGAATTTATGTAGAAAAAGACTTATTTATACGACGGAGAAGAAAGGAAATCGTTAGGCACCACTGATTGAGTACAGAGTGATAAGTATACACTAAATAAAAGATACAGAAAGCCTTACAAAAACTCATCCTCACTACTACTGAAACTGAAAGCAAAATCAACATCTCATAAATAAATCAACATCTCGCAAATAAATCAACATCTCGCAAATAGAAATCAACATCTCGCAAACATAAATCAATAAATAAAACAGCTTATATCGGAAACAGCAGGCAAATGTTGGAATCAAAACTAATTAACATGCTGAAAATCAAATTATATCAAAAGCAACAATCTCTATCTCCGTTCATGTGTATATCATCTAATAGTATAAGGTGAATCAAATGCCGACTGTATAGAGTTGATGTAATATACAGCGTGTATGTCATGTAGCAGAGCAGGCAACATGCTGTGGGTGTTTTCTGATTCAATCTAAACTTTTGACATGCTATCTTATTTTAAGTCACATGATTTCTTTTACTTTCCAGTATGCTAAATGAGCTTCATCAACATTAACTAAATCTGGAATATCTGATTATTTGATTGTCCTGGTATAGACCAGCAACAAACAATGTAAACATGAAATAATATGTTGAGGTGATGATACAGGTGATGATACAGGTCATTTTGATGTTTTACAAATGTACAATGAACCCTACATAAAATTTGGTCAATTATTTGTACAGATTTCTAACACCTTTTTTCACGTGATGTAGATATACATGTATTACTATAGATAACCTATATTAGACACTTTCAGTATGGTACAGTACTGACCTGTCATGCTTGATCCACGTCTCCAGACCGCTCTCGTTCGCCTCCTCTTCCACGGGCTCTCCCTCAGCACCAGGCTACAAACACACAAGTCAACATCAGTAAAACTAAGCCCCCAATCAATCAGATAAAGTCTACACATGAAGAACAATAAAATTGCCATAATATGACGAGCAAAGAGACCCCCTAATTTTTGTTAGAGCTCCAGGTAGATATATTTGTCTAGTTACCTTGATGTTACGTTTTGTGGGAGGTCGCCGGTTTCTGTTGGCCGAGCTGACCAGTTGACCTTTGTCGCGATTGGCCGAGGTGTCCAGCAGTGAGGTTTGGGGGACCGCGCCTCTGAAGCTGTCAACAGAGGAATCATCATCCTCCAAGCCGTTCTCTGTACACAAAGATACATAGGACTTATCAACACTGTCTCTTATAATGACAACTGTTAAACATACACAGGACTGAGGTATACAAATGAATATCTGAAATAAAGTTCATAAGCCTTGCATGCCTCAAAAATATCCATTTTTTGCCCTAACATCATAATAAGAACCCCTTGCTACCTGTCTTATTGGTGGGTGATGTATCTGAACAGGAAGAGATGGATTCGTTTAATGGGGAGGCTTCAACTTCTGTAAAAGATACAGCCATGTCATATATATAGATACAGCCATGTCATATATAGATACACAAAGCCAACGGAGAGAGGAAACAGAACAATGTGATGGAGTGTTATAACTACGTACTTTGGACGAGTTTTGGCTGTAGGGGTGGGGAAGGGAGGGGGTGATGACTGCTGGGGACGTTGACAGGTAGACCGGCCACCCTCTGTACCTCCCCCAGCTCCTTCTCCAACTCAAAGATCTGTAACAGGTATAAACACATGTATATCTAAATCTCCAGCTCAAAGATCTGTAACAGGTATAAACACAAATGTATATCTAAATGAATGCAGTACATACATGTAATAAAAATATCAGCAAATAATTCTGTGCCAGTAAATATTTGAGGTTTAAAGATAGTCTTTCAACTTACAACTGATAACTGAAGATTCTTAATTTCATTTGAGGAATTCTTATAAATGTAAAATCTAGAGAACTACAGAGTTTAAAATATTCCTAACATTTTTCTTATAGTTGTGAACTATGAATGTATAACAAAAGTTGGATGTCATATTCTCGTGATTTGATACAAACATGTGGAATTGCAGAAACGAAGTGCCAGGGACGGGTGATTTTACTTTGTTATAAGCGAAATTCATTATATCCATCAAGTTCAGTACATATTATATAGTAATGTAAATGAATATCGCTTTGCTGAAAGCGTCAATTCATTATAATTGTGTTCGCTATAACTGTGTTTTTCTGTACTGGCATTAAACAAGGAATGTAGGGTACACACTACACATTGTAGTGGATGAACTTACCCGGTCCTTGAGGGAGCGGACCAGGTCATCATACTGCTGGTCCTTCTCCGCCTGCTGCTGTAACAGCGACTCTCTCTCCTGGATGAAGTCTTTTTCTCTGATAAATAATTACCGATAGGTCAAATATATTAAGGAGGAAGTGACAAATGTAAAAATGATTTATACATGTGAACATTTGACTAGGTAAGGGTACTTGAATTTTTATCAATCATTTATAAAATTTGATTTAGTTAATTTGCAAAACATAGTTAAAATATACATGAATCTTCAAAGCAATATAAATATTTCTTATGTGACATTTAATGAAATTTACCTCTGTTGATAGTCTTTTATCAATTTCTTGGCCTTGTGATACTTTTTCTCCAGACCTGAAAATTCAACCTTCATTTTGCGTTCTAATGCTATGTACTGGCCTTGGGATCCTTCTAACAAATCCTACAATGGAAATTAAAAAACAGAGTGAATGATCATATACTTATGATAAACTTTAAAAACATTTATGTAATACTTAAATAAAAAAAAGTTGACTAAAATACATTATATTTCAAAAGCATATAATCTTACACCTTTCATGTAATTTTAAAGAGAGATAACTCTATGTTATGGATAAAAAATAGAAAGCTACACAGGAGCATTCCTAGGTCTGTTCTTTACCTGATAATGATTGATCTCCTTGCGATTACTCTCCAACTTCTTCTCCATCTCCCTCAGGCGGTGGGCCATCTGCTCGCATTTCTTGTCCGTCTCCTTCTTCTGATTCTCGGCAGACTCCAACAAGATCACCCGCGCTTTCACTTTGGCCAACTCCGCTTCATGAACAGCGTTCTTATACTGAGCCTAATTGTGATAGAAGAGAGAGAGTCATATGGTTAACATTAAGAAAATAAAAAACTTTCTATCTAACACTTCTGAGATTATATCACTTTTCAAGAGCAAGAGGAAAAGAAGGGAATGTAAGATGAAGGTGCAAGTCTTAATGCCATTCAGTCAACCAAAAAAAACAACCCCAGAACAGGTGGATGGTCAGTGTTTAGGATATAACCTCTTTTTGAGTTTGTCTAGCCCGGACATAAACGCACCTCCTTAAGTAAGGTTTTCTAGCAAGAAAGTGAACTGACCTCTTTGAGTTTGATGAACAGAGCGTGTGACTCCATGTCCGGGGAGATGGACTCACTGCTACTCTCCTGGAGGTCGAACACCTCCATGGGCGGCTTCTCGTCCGGGGACTCTGTGGGACTCTCACCCTCCAGGTCGGGGGGCAGTAACACAGGAGTGCTGTCCCCTGCTGCTGTCTCCAGGGTGTCCATTGCCAGATTCTCCTGCTCTGATTGGCTGTTCTGATTGTCATCGTCCGCATTCTCCGATTCATCTATGTCCTGATGTAAGTATAGAGAAATTGTTTTATTGTTTATGTATTTTACATTATAAATTGTGGTGGCATCAGATGTGATTTTTTCACGTTCCATTTTCATTTTTATTTACAAATCCTTCACCTTACACTCTACAAAAACATGATTCTCATTTCCAAAATTCAATATACAATACTGTTTTGATTTTCAAAGATAAACTGAAATCCAATGCTGACAACATTTTCCATAAACAGTAGATATATCATTCTCAATAAACTATGCATAATATTTTCATCTATTACTGTGGATCTTATTGGCAAAGCCATCTAGTAACTACAGACCTTATCAACATCCACTTATCATAATCATTCATATACAGTCTTTATCACCAATAAACTAAAGACCATATCCTCATCCACTAACTACAAACCTTATCGTCTTCTACTCACTAAAGTTATAATCATCCAATGACAATAGGTTCATGTATTACTGTCCACCAGCAACAAACTGTATCATCCACTTACTTCAGACCTTATCATAAAATATATACAACCCTTATCATCATCCACCTATTACACACTTTAACATCATCCACTAACTATAGACCTCACCATCATCCACATACTACAGGTCTTATCATCCACTTGCTATAAATCTTTTTCGTCATCCACTAAATACAGTCTCCATCATCATCTACAAACTACAGTCTCTATCATATCCACGAACTACATTTAATAATCAAACCTTATCATCATCCACACCCTGGTCCTCATCTTCTTCTTCATCCTCCTCATCCGTCTCATCCAGCTCGCGCCCCGTTTCGGTCTCGGACATTCGACGCATGTGGTCGTGTTCCATGATCTCGTCCCGGGGATGGAACTGTTCCTCCAGCTGTCGATGGAGTCTCTGCTGTTCCATCTTCTTCATTTCCTCCCTCTTGCGATCCTGCTCTAACGATTGCTGGATGAGGCGAGCCACTTCACTTCTACTTGGATCTTTTTCTCGTCCAATCATAAATCTTCAATTAGAAATAAAACTATTTAACAACTGAGCATTAGTAGTCAATACAATAGTTAAAAATCTCTTATTTTTTTAAATTTAGAAGCTTTCTAAATTTGAAATCACATACTATTTGATATATAATGATAAAGCTGTAAGCCAAGACAGTGCAACTACTGATTCAAAGACAACAAAACCACGATAACAGAGCCGTTCACTGGTAAAACCCCAAACAGGATTCTACTGGCACAGAGAACTGATGCTGATGTTGAAGTTTTTTAAAACTAAGCAGGCTTATTGAAACTAGCATTCTCTTCATCACCAGATACAACATGTTCTGAAGTATGCCCCTTTGATATTAACCAACTTTTACGAAATTGTAATCATCATAATCATGTTGAACAAGAAATATAAAACTTCACATATCAAAGGAGTTTTACAAAATTAGGACATGCTTCATACAGCATTGCATAATGTTATCTGCATTAATCAATTGGAACATCATTTTCCTGCCAGATTTTTGTTTGTTAATTTTTTATGCATGTGGAAGGCTTTGCACACAATTCGCCTACTTCCATCACTATGTTTTCATTCCCATCATGTGATTTTGATTTTTTAGCAATATACAAAATATTGCAATGTTCTTTCACATCTAATTATTCCTTTGGCAATCTTACATGTCAGTACATGACAGCAAATGACAGCAGCTTTCAATTGATAACAAAGCCAAAAAAATGAAATGTATGTTGGACTGCAAATAAAATGTTCTGGTACTGATTAATTCATCAGCATGGAGTGTGCATCTATAGGGCATTGTGCCTAGCCTAATTAAAGAGCCAAGTCTGTGGGTGATTAAGAGCGAGGACATGCGACTGTGGGTGATTACGAGGAAGGAAACTTACTGCACTTTTCCGCTGGTGTTCCTGAGTACGGAGGCTGCGTAGGCCTGGGTCACCCCCACCAAACTCTTCCCGTCCACCTCGATAATCTGGTCGTTTACCTGGATTCTAAAAATAAGCAACAACAATCAAGTGTAAAGCAGTGGAGGTGGTGCAATACAAATACCAGATACATGTAGTTACTCTGTGAATAACCTGACCATGGTAATACTGTAGTTAAAACGTGTCCTACATACTGGTAAATGTAAAATTGATCAACAAACTTTTTTAATGTAAATATATAAGTATGATATGAAACATGAAAAGGTGAAGGTCATCTTCAATTCAGTCACCAAGTCAGTCACAACAAACACTGCAGACAGAAGTCTAGCTATCAAGAAGCAGCTCATTACCAAAAAAACTCACTTCATGAGATAAATTTATAATCAAAGGTCTGAATTCCATCTCTAAATCATTGTCTGTTGCCATGGATCAAGTGATGCAGAATTGCAAAAGAGGGGTTAGTACCGGTACGTGTAAATCAAAACTCAAGTTCAGTTACAACAAATTGCTGTCAGCATCTGCATATATTGTAAAAACAGTTTAGAATTGTTTGACAAAGGGTCAGGAAATGGAACCACTCTACATGCCCCAGTCAAATCAAGGACACAACAATGCTAAATTCTAGTGTATGGATTCACATTGCTCAGAGAAATCTGCAATGGTAAATAAAGCCGGTTACACACAGATAAGACACAAATTCACCTTCTGGAATGTTTCAGACAGATTCCAACATCTAGAGGATTAAGTCTCCTCCAAAGTCAGAATTTCAGCAGTCAGAAACATCTGCTGAGAGAGAGATTTATTTTCCATATATCTGATCCTTGCATTGTGCCACTAGTGGCACACAACCATATCATCTTTTTATCTATCTTCTGCAATGCATTTTAACATCTTGAAGCACTTCAAACAAAAGTTCTTTTCTCAATGGAAAAGAAATATTTGCCTGGCAAGAGAAGACTGAAAAAGGAATTTGTTGAGACGTATGTCCTATAATTAAATTCCAGCTTTCACAACAATTCACCAACTGTAACACCTGTAAATTCTCTTCTTCTTTTTTTTAAACAAAGCAACCTTACCAACAATATTCAGTCAATAGATTTGATCTTTCTATACTTACATAGAGAATAAGTTCCTGAAAACACAGACTCCTCTGCTACAGGAACATCCCATAAATAACACAGAATGCTTCCCTCCCTGAGCCGGTCAGACATGGCAGTACAGGGATAGGGGAACCCCTGGTCGCCCCGACAGACATGTGGATCTTGTAGGGTCCATGTTAATCACAGATGCTTGTAATAATCAGGAATGTCTTACAGACAGACAGAAATATTGTGTCCTGGGAACTCATTAAAAACTCTCACACACTTCTAGTACCAACAGATGAAACCCTTTATACACAGATAAACAGCTGCCATGGATGTTTCCCTCCGACAACAGATCTCATCTTTTTTACCCTTGTTCATGTACTGAATGTCTACGCTGTCTAACTTATACACAGGCAGTAGTCAAAGTTCTGCCATTAATTGCCCACCCTGCCCAGCCCTTCAGCAAATTCATTAATTTCTGAGTCACTGTTCAAATCTAAGTTTACATATCGTGTGAATTATCACAAACTTCTTCCCTCAACACTCTACTTCAAATAGCTGCACTCAACAAAGAAGAAAAATAACCAAGCAAAATGAGAAAGTAGCCCGAGTGATTTTTATGGCAAGATACACCTTTTTTTTTCTTCTGTTGCATTCAAATACCAGCATATTTGAAATTCATGGTAAAATCACCAAAAGTATGTTGAATATTTCTTTTAAAAAATTGCACAGTACAGAAATAGAATTTCCTGACAATAATTCGCCTGATGATTCTAAGAATAGAAAACACTAGGTATAAAAGCTTCCCAATTACCCAATCATTCAACCTGCACAAATACCTCAGGTGATTTATCGTGTGATAAATTCACTGGTTTGTAACAGGTCTTAACGAAGAAAATAATGTTTACTTACAGAGGAAATAAAAAGTTCATAACTTGGTGCTGCAGGCCTAAAATATGGGTCAGTAATGTCAGTGATTTGATGAGGAGAGACACCCCCAGCTGATAAATCTCACCCAGGCAGAAGCTGGTGTGATGCAGATTAAAGATCTCTAAAGGTTGCAATTTGGTATCAAATATTTATCATAAACCCTTGCAAAAGTTTTGCAAACTTAAACTTTTATAAACTTTCCTATGCGCATATTTCTTTTATACACTAAAGCAAACCATGTATCCTTTTAAAGTAGCATCATTGGTCAGCTCCATTACTGTAATGCGAAAGCATACTGTGGAATCAATAAAATTTGTGGGGGCCAATTTTCGTGGATTGCTTAAATTCCTGGGGAGGTAATTTCTTGTATTCTCTTATACTTGAAAAGGGAAATCTGACTTTAATACACTAATCTATTAATTCTTGGAAGATGTTAATTCGTGGATAAGAGATACCACAAATTCCACGAAAATTGAGCCACCACGAAATCTAATGACTCCACAGTAATATGATTATGGTTCATGCAATAAACATGATAAAAAAGATATATCCCAACAATTTTTTGATATCCGAAATAGCACGACATGAATAAACTTTACTTTTAGTAGCCGAATTACACTTCCGATTAATATTCTAACACATATATAAAAAAAAACATGATTTGAATGGCAAACGCATTTGAATAACATTTTCAGTAATCTACATGTGTTTAAAGATTTACATGGAGCTGTCATTGTATAGTAAATAAAGTAGTGCAAGGCGCAATGCGTGCGCAAATAGTAAAATTTGCCAGATGCCTCATACAGACACAACTGTGATCGGCCGAAGCCGATCAAAAAAAATATGTTGAATGCAATCCAAGAAATTCTAGACTGACTGCTTTATAAAACAAAAGAAATTGACTGGTATTGATAGGTTATTATAGAGTTATATAGGAATGTAAAAACTGAAATCTCTGACTAATCTCAATACACAGACATGTGGACATCATGTTAGTTCTGTAGCGTATCACGGCTCCCCCGGAGAAAACTGAAATCTCTGACTAGTCTCAATACACAGACATGTGGACATCATGTTAGTTCTGTAGCATGATATCTTGGCTCCCCCCGGAGCAGAACAAGATACTTCCTACTACCCTGCTAAATGCTGCTGAATTATCTAGTCATGATTTCCACCATCAAAACTATCTCCCTAGATAAACAAACACTGGCCCTCAGATAGGCCTTCATGCTATACACAGTGAGTCTTTCATCTCATCTGATGTGAAGTACATGTATATCAATTTATCAAAGAAAGGTTCACTGGAGAACAGTAGACCCCCCTACCTATAGAGGAGGAAAGTTATGTACAGTATGTCAAAGAAAAGTCGAGATATTTGCACATAATGGGGAGAGAGAGGAAATCTCCCTCAGAAAAGAATGAAACCTCACAGAGTTTACAGAATATTTACAATATCCTCAAAGTGAATTCCTTTCTCTATGGCATAAGATCCATCAACTCTGCAGTAATATGTAACCATCCTTCTGTTTATAGTTCTCACGTAAGCATCACCATCCATTAGAAACTAGACTTCCATCCAATATTCCATGACATAACACTATACTCGTGACTGTCTTATATTCACAAACCAATAAACTACAGACCAAGTCTGTTTTGAAGTAAAACATTGTTCTTCAGTAAAAGGGTCATAAAAGGTCAAGGTCAGGGACAAACACACCCCTCCATACAACTGTCAGTAACCACAAGGTCGACCATCCCCTCCCCCCATAAATTAAACTTTTAAGACTGTAAATCAACGCCCTACTTTCTGTTTCTCCATGTATAAACGTTATAGAAGGTCATGGTCAAGCACCCCCACCCACTCTCAGTACTGTAAATAAATGCCCTACCTTTTGTCTCTCTGAGCGGCTCCTCCCTCGGTCAGGGTCTTGATGAAGATCCCTAGTTTCTCCAGCCCAGCGTCTGCCCCCACTCCCATACCAATGATGCTGAGGCCGAGTCCCTCGGGTCCTGTTAATTCACAATACCAGCATTCGGTTTTAATTCTCAACACACTGATCCATTTGTATAAAAAGTATAATATAGTAAGCCTGTCTGTTTTACTTAAATTCTGATTTAAAGATACATAACAGTCTTCATTCATCACAAAACAACAGGAAACATTTTATTTTTTCCTTGGTAAACAATCCTTATAATGGGATTAGTACCATCCACAAATGTGAACACACACCTGTGTATTAAGTTCACATCAAGAGACTATGAGTAGAGAAAATATTTCATGAAAAATACTGGAAATCTATCTAAATTTATCTCAATCATTGATTTAAAATTTACAATAAATGAATCAGATTTTTAATGTCAAGTGTTATCTAAAAATATCAACAAAACACTACATTAACATATTGTGATTTTATCAACACACATAAATTCTAGGTCTTGTTTCCTGTGTTACCCTGATCAAACAGAGCAGAACTTTTGAAGTTTCCTGGACTGAAACTTTACACAGGTCAATTATCTGATTAACACATTCAAAGATCAAGAAAAATCAGGCCAAACTGTCTGTTTAATGAGCAGTTTATAATCAAGTAAAACAAATCAGGTGTCTATTTAAGCGACAGATTTCTCCCTCCCAGAGCACTGATCTTTGTCTGAGTTACGGTTTCTTTGACTATCAAATTGATTTCTAAAGCTTTTGACAAATCTTCATCTTGTCTAACATTTTAAGTACATGTATCCCTATATTATTTCATTATTCTAACTCAAATTCTCTTTATAATCTGATAATGAACATATTAAACTTCAATTCCTTGCTGTAAAGAATAAGCTGTTTAATTAATATATCATCACTCTTTCTCCTAACGTTTTACACAAAAGCAATATGAGTGGCCCTCACAAATTTCTGTAATTTATTTGACATATTGAATGTCATTATTACCTCAAGTTGATTAATACCTAATACATTTTAAACATGAGTAACACTGAGAATTTTTAATATACAAAGCCCATTATGACCAACATAATTTGCACTATTTTCCAGTCTAAATGAAAAGACATTGTTAAAATAAGAGAAAAATCATATTTACCTTTGAGGAGATCCACAGGAAAAACGTCCATCTTTTCCACACGCTTCTCTAGTTCATATTCCGCGGATGCTGCCACTGGATCCACATCCTCATTGCGACGGTCATAGTCGTCCGTGGAAAAGGTGTGGAAAAGCTACAACAGTGAGACATGTAGCTTATGTAAAGCTACAACAGTGATACATGTAGCTTATGTAAAGCTACAACAGTGATACATGTAGCTTATGTAAAGCTACAACAGTGATACATGTAGCTTATGTAAAGCTACAACAGTGATACATGTAGCTTATGTAAAGCTACAACAGTGATACATGTAGCTTATGTAAAGGAGTAAACAGAGAACTTCAATCTCTGTGAAAAAAGTGTGCAATAGCTACATAAAGCTAATGAAAATGAGTAAAAAATTATTACTATATGTAAATCAGACTTCATTCTATTTCCCTGCTTCTGAGATTTTAGGGCTTTAAGATATCTGTACATCTGCACTACCATTAAGATTACGGAAACATCAATAATTTATATTAACAGTAATTGAAAAGCTTAACACATTCAAGATGCAGTGAACAATTTATATCCACAAATTCACAGCCTTGAAGTTTTTAGAACCTGGCAATAGACCTCATTTCCCTTTCTTTCAACACAAGTTTATAATCTCAGTACTGAATAGAAAAGTTTGACACTTTGACACAGTTTTCCACAAGAAAACTCTGCGCTTGAGTCAATCTTTTTTTTGTCTCAGCAGACTCCGTTGTGAGTCAGTGCTGTTAACTGGTACCTTGATGGGTGCCCTGCTGAACTTGACTCGCGTGGCTTTCTTATGAGAGACAGGCTCTTCGTCTGAGGATTCATCAGTGCTGTCCAATCCTTCGATTTCAATAAACTCATGGGCAACACTCACATACTCATGGAATTCTACAAACGAAATAGTCCACAACATCAAAACAGTTTCAAATTAAAACCAATTAGGAGAAGGTTGTTTGTAACTGTTCCTTGTGAAGAGTCAATTACTTCTATCTGTGCATGGCTATCATATTTTGCATTGCTTCTTAGTGAAAACTAAAAACCATGTAGCAGATATTCTTTTAATATGAACATGTGTTAACTGTCCTGGCACCGGTATATCATACAAATCCAGTAATCAATTATCTTAAGTGCCGGTACATGTAGCAGACCTGAAGGCCGGTTCCTGTATTCAGTTCAAAGTATATCATTACAAATGGCTGATGGCTGGGCCAGGAATGTGTGTACCTAGAATCTTAATTACCTGACCCTCAGAGGTACACAGGTGAACACACATGGGGGCCTCTGACCCGACTTGTTTTATGATGTTTATTGTTTATGGTCAACCCCCTTAGTTCAACACCCAAACCAGTGAATACACTTTGTAATTGCATGTTATGTAAATAAAAGCTCAACTTTATTGCACTATTCTGCTAAACTTTACAGATCAAATCTTACATAATCCCTTCCCAAACCAATCATTCAGAGGTTCCACTGCAAACATCGACTTTTATTTTCCGATAACAAAGTCCTTGTAATACTGTATACAGTCTTATTTAAACTCAACTGTTATTTTTCACTTATCACAAATGTAAAACGTTTCCTCCCTCTTATACCCTGGAAATCAGAGTCTGATTATTTTAACTTAGCCTCATATTAAATCCACTCACTGACATTGAATAAAAAAAACACTTGGGGCAAAAATAAAAAGGTAACATTTTTCCTCTTTACATAAACCTGTGTCTGAGTGATTTCCCTTGGCTTACCAGGGATCTCTGAGAGAATACTGACCAGCGTGGCTGTCGGAGTGGACAGTGTCCGGCTCTTCGTGTCCGTCGCCCGCCTCTCGCGGTGGAATCTCTGTCTTGGGGTCGACATAGGCTCCACTTCTTGAGCTGTCACAGAAAAAGAATAACATGTAAAGATTTACCAGGGACTAAAATCAAGAGAGGCTAACCAAAAAATAAAGTCTTGTTCTTACGCAGATAAAAGTACATGTATGAAAAATTTCCTTAAAAAGGCCATGTTAATCTTGGAGATCCTTGAACACCATAGTTTTAACCCAGATTAGACATTTCATTCACCTCTCATTTGTCATCAATTAAAACGATTGTTGCTAAGAGAAAATTAACACATTATTCAGAAATTGTTTTAACATACATAAAAGAAATGTATGCGACTCACATGATGACACTTACTTTCGTTTTCTTTCCTGAATATGAAGCAAAGTCAGTCTAGTTGGTTTATCAATTATAATCATATTACTGTTAGTCCTGCTCATTTAGACCACCTCTTGATATCACCCCGACACTCCCCTTGCATCACTAACCCTTTCCTCCAACACTACAAGCTGTGAATTCTAACCAAATTTTCCAGCACTTATGAATGAATGCTGTCAAGTAAAAACAAAGATCCCCAGGAATTCGGATACACTGCAAACCTGGCAGCAGACTTCGATGGGTTCACATCTGTCTTCAATACAATAGCGGGCCATACTGTTACATAAAAATTGTACAATCTTCACTCTCTAAATCTTCCTTATGAAATTCAACACTGCCTTTTCATGTTCATTGTAAGAACACTGCACCAACCAGCAGATAAACAAATCTAGTCATCACAAAAGAACATATCTACAGAGATAAGCGATCAGCAAAAATCGACCTGATGAAGTCGATAAACTTTCCAGTCACAGACGGTTCCTGGGATGTTGTTTTTGGAAGATGAAAATAAAAATCTCATCCATTACAATGCCGTGAGTAAAACAAGTGATAAGACTAGTACTATAAACCTGCTGTGTGTACATACATCACACTGGAACAAAGCCCAGGTTATCCTATTGCTAGGGTAACAGATCAGCCAATCATTTGACCCATGTGTTTGAACTAGAGTTTCTTATGACCCCTAATTGCCACAATACATGTAAAACAGTGTGTTCCCATTTTGCACACATTTGATAATTGGGTATAGAACAATAGGTGTGATTTGTGTTGTGATAGCAATTATAGTCTGCTTCCAATCAAAGCATTTACCTGGATCTTTAACCTGTGTTTTATCAGTGCCTTACAATGAATTAGCAAAAAGAATATAGATATTTTGTTGTGTTTTATGTCTGATTACTAATAACTCACCATGCATTTTTTTCATTTGATAAAATAAATAAAATGATATTTTTAGTCTTTAATTTCTGCTCACTGATAATGATTAGATGATTTTACTTTTACATTTTTGTCCATTTATCTTAAATATAAAATTAAATGAATATTGAGGGAAAATTCTGGTTCCAAGCCAACTGGAAGCTGATTCAATGGATAATTATATATATGATGTATAATTAAATGATGAAGGGGAAAACTACACGTACAGTCATGGGGTACTCCGTGTCTCTTTTTACAACTTGACAGTAGTTCTTATGACACCACCGCTTTAGTATATATTGCGGGTCACTTTCTGGTTTTTCAAATCAGTAGCTAAATACATGAAGCACAAAAAATTCCGACTAAAATAATAATTTTAATATGGATTCGATAAACTTCAAAATGAAGAAGGTTGACCATGCATGAATTACATGTAGGTCTACATTTGATAGATTTTGTGAAAATATCTTTACAGTTTTTGAAGCATTAAAAATTGCCGATTTATCATCATACAATTTGTCTATTTTCTTCGATTATTAAAGCCATAGCATAACTGAAAAATATTTAACAGCGTTTTCACCAAACACATTTCCTCCATTTATGTCAGCAAAAGCAATAATTGAACATTAAAATACATTTTCTCTTCAAGCTTGTTACATGTACATGTACTTCATATAGACAGCAAGATAAAGAAAAGCACTACATATACAATAGTTTGAAATAAATTAATGAAATTGTTCGTGACCAAATTGAAGTCTGAAATTAAATTCAAGAAGATGGATGTCAATTATATGTAAATGTGTTTTTATGCAAGTTATATTGTAACATGTAATAAAAGTAAATATCAATTGCGAGTAGATATGCTTTATTTATTTTATTGTCAATTGCCCTCACTGGAACTGTGATATAGACTATAGCAATTAAGCAATTAACTCACATGGTAAAATTCCCGTTTCTCACACATTTTTTCGACACCTAATTTTCAAATGTGTGCAAAACGGGAACAAACCAATAAAACCATAGGTCTCTAAGTTCTGACTGAGGGAAATGCTGCTCTAAGTGTTTGGGTTCAAGTGTCTGATTAAAGACTATTAATCACCAATTAGGTTTAAAACAAGTGCTCAAGAATAAAACACCTTCATCGAATCCCATGTTACAAAATAGTTTTCACCCAGGAAAAACATTGCTTTGAAAACCTTTTCTGATGTGACTAAGAAGTCTTAGATTTAACAATTTCTCTAGTGAGTAGAAGCGTATTCATGAGATTTCTGTTTTTCTATAATTTTAATCAATCCAAATATCTTGTCTGTCCCTGTACTACTTCACATCCAATAAATAAACAATTTATCTTGAAAAGCACAGGTTTAACAAAATATATAACCACTGATAAGTTATGTCAGCATCGTACTTAACTGGCTTACACTACGAGCTTTGTGCATAGCTCAGAACTTTCACTGATAAAAGACAAACCTAAAATGTGTGTGTAATGGAGTTACTCACCTTGTTTTAGTGTATTTATCCGAGTTGTTTGTTAATCCTTCAGCTGTTCTCTTCTGGACTGGCGGAGTTGTCTCCCCATTTCTTACTTCCTGAGAATTCTCATCGTTGGCGTAGGTGGAGGATTTCACATTCTCGTAGTGATGCGATGCAGGGATCTGGTCCACCATTGAAGGGAGAGGGGAGGAATTAGGTGGCGACACATGGCTCTGATATGGTGGGGGTGGGGGATTGGGATAGGGGGGAGGGGGTGGCAAGTGGCACTTTGGAATCACAGGTTCATAGAGATCGGACTCACTGTCTACACCTTTGCTTGATATCACAGAAGATGGTGACTGGGCAGATTCAGCGACCATCGCCTCTTTTGGCACTATCTCTCGGTCAGAGTCTTTTGGCAACAAAGTCCTTTGTTCTCTCTCTGATTTATGCTGAGATGTAGATTCAAGAAGACCTGACTTTGAACTGGCAACATTTTGGTAAGGTCTCTCACCGTCTGTGTCACTGACATGGGGTACACTAATGTCATTCACACTTTGGGGATCTAAATTTGTTTCATTTGCAGATATCATCTCAAAACTTTCACTGACAGGGGAAGGCTTGTCAGGTTCACTCTTTTGATTTTTCAAGTCCCTCACATTATCACTAGAGGATGACAATGAGGCTGGGGTTGTTCTGGGAAGGGATGGTGGGGCTTTGTTTGGTGGGGGAGGGGCTGTTCGTTTGGGCACAGGGGACTGTCTTCTACCTGTAGAAGCACCAGTAGATGAATCACTACCTGAGCCGTCGGTAAGTAACACACTTGGCTTGCTAGGTATGGGGGGCTTCACACCTGGAATTTGTCTGGAGGGAGAGGTCAGACCGGGAACTCTGTCCCCTAGATCCAAGGACCTGTCCCGTGTTACAGGATCTGCAGACTTTGAACTACGACCTCTCTCTGAGTCGGAGTGTCTAGCTGAAGGTTCACTGGTCCTGTTGTCTAGACAGTCAGTGGACCTAGACAAACGCTGATTCTTGCTTTTGGTCCAGCCATACAGACTTCCTTCAGAAATATCTGACATCTGTTCTCGCAGCTCCCAGGACCGCCTCTTGGACTGAAAGTCATTGTTTGAATCTTTTTTGTGGGTTAAGTAGGAATCTGCTTTGTTTATTGCAGCCTGAATCTCCTCTTTGCTTAGTCTTTTGGCACTGTCCGTTCTGGTATCATTGTCAAACTTTTTCTGTCTCATAACAACACTTTCAGAAGGTTTATAATTGCGGGGAAGGGTTACGGGTCTTTTATCTCCTTCGTAGGAAGAATGCTCGGATGTGTTGGCCGTTTCCAGGGAATCTGATCTTGATCGACGAGTGCTTGTTTCATTTAACTCCTGTTTTGAACTACTTGACAACAAGTTTTCTTCAGACATAATTTTTCTTGAATCCATATTTCTATCATATCCTCGACTTAACACATTTAATGTTTCTCCATTCTGTCTCCCAGAGTCGTCTTTCTTTCCATAGTCTGGATTGGCTCTACTTTCATACTGCCTACGTTTCCACAGCAGTCCACCTGCCATATTACTGAATGCTGAATAGGAACTCTTGGGCTCAATCCTGGACTTGACACCAGTGGCTGCCACTTCATGGCCAGGTTCCTCCTTGCTACTTTTATCCGGGGCGGGCCAGTTGTTATCCTTGGAGGAACTACTTTTACTGTGATCTGGGGACAGGGCTGGAGATAGGGGGCCGGCAGGAGATGGGGACAGTTTCCTTGGCTTAGTAAGTTGTACCGGTTCCACAGGCGGACGATTCTTCTCCTCCATTCTAGCGAACAGTGCCCTTGTGTACATAAACCTCTGGACATGGTTGGCAGCATCATGTAGACTTGGCTGGCTGTTTTCTCCCTGCAGGCTCCCACTGGACTGCATCTCACTTGTCTTCTTGCGCTTGATCTCGGGCGAGTGGTCTGACTCAGAGACTCGGCCTGCGGAGAGGGATCTCGGTTCTTCTGGTTTCCTGGACTCTTGTTGGAATCTTTCCTTCATCTTACTCACTTTGGACCCGTACACATTCAATCTCCCTCTAAGTGCAGAATCTGCAGTGGAGTATCCCTCCATGTTAGAGGAGGAGGAGGAAGAGTTTACTGAGGATGTTCTGGAAGAGGATGGGCTGTCCTTCTGTGATCCTTCATCAGAGAGAATGCTTCCACTTCGAACTCGACTTCCTGCTAGTATTTCAGCTCGCGGACTTCTATATGAGGTCATGGCACGACATCATTGAGGAGGACAGTTTTATATCACAGAGAATTGAAATATACAGACATGTAGAGGACCCCCTGGATAGGGGCACCTGTCACCCACACCTGATGAGGTTACCCATCACAATCCAAGAACATGGTGAACCTTCAAAACAAAGAAAATCAAATCTTACAATGCAGTGTAAAATATAGCTCATGGTAAGTACAGCAATCTCATATAGAAGTAAAGATTACGTACTTTGGTATTTTCTATAAGGTACTTATGTTGGAATATATATGTCAAAATAAAAACAATGAACGCACAAAACACAATTGACCCATTACTTAAACTTACTTATCTAAAATGTAATTTTTACTAGTACCATTTGAGTATAGTATTGAGAACAATTCCCCTGTCATTGTATCATGTACTTATCTGCAGCGTTTTTTAAGTATTTACACTCTTTACACGTGTATCATGGTATCATGTTGATTGTTAAAGTACTGAGTGTAATACCTATTACTAACTTATCAAACACTTGAAAGTTATTGATTAATCATTGGTATGTAAATATAAATGACTGCTCTAATCAGAGAATACTGTAAGCTTGGCCTAGCCTGACATCATTGACTATCATCCTACTGAATGTACAAAGTTGATCAGTTTGAAAGTAAAAGGAGGTAAAATGTACAGGGAAATCTAAGTTCCCTATCCACACTGAGAGGACATAACACACATACTACAGAACAAATATCCAAGCTCTCTTAGGTCTGTCCTGGTATAAAATTAATATTCCCATGAAATAGAGGAAGCAATTACATTCAGAGAACTTCCAACAAATCAAATATTAATCTAGATATGTGGCAACCTAAAACTAATATATATAATATACATTCATCAATTCATTTAAAATGGGCAGCTTTGACTTTTATCATATTTATGCTGGAAATATATGTACATATACTTTCTTTTATCAAAGTGTGAATTTTTATCTGATAAAAAAAAATCAAAAACCCCTAAAAATAAAAATGTGGCTTCAGTTCTTCAATTGATAGCTATTCTTTACTTTCTTGTCATTCATTTGGGGGGAGGGGGGATACAGCTGTATATGAGACTGTTTTTTTTTTATTTAACTAAGCTTTTCATAGAGAAAAGCAGAATTACTGTATTTAACATACATGCATAGTATGTCTCTGATTGTACTGATATGTTTTTATTCTGCAACCACTAGATAGTGTTTCTAAAATGTATTTTAAATTTGTTTATCTAAGAGTGCAGCTTTTAAAAGTGACATGTTCATCTGATGTCCAGCAAAGAAAAATGTGCTGACTTAACAAACTATTTACAAGTATGTCTTATTTCATTTAAAAGCTATTTTGTCATGAATGTGTATATTACACAAATGACCTCAACAAGCTAATTATTAAAATTGTGGTTTTGTTTGCCCACATTCAAAACGGAATTGTTAAGTGAACTAGAGTTTAAGTCTGTTTAATGGTACCTGTCTATTTCTTGTCAAGAATAGAAATAATGAAAATCCTTAAATTTACACATTGGGTTTTGATGATTTAAACTGTATGTACAAACTATATATATATATATATATATATATATATATATATATATATATATATATATATATATATATATATATATATATATATATATATATATATATATATATATATATATATATATATATATATATATATATATATATATATATATATATATATATATTATATATATATATATATATATATATATATATATATATATATATATATATATATATATATATATATATATATATGTGTGTGTGTACTTGATCCAAAGAATATTCAAACCTATAATAATTATATCTAAGACATTCTGTACAATTTTATCAAGAATTATCCAAACCTGAATTCTGCAGGATTTTCGGAATATCTGATGGCCAAGATTTGATTGATATAAAATGCATGCTATTTATAACTGCTAGATTTTAAATTGTGGATAAATCAGTCCCTGACTGTCTGATAGTGTAATTTGCTGAATGTCTACAGAATTACTCAGCTACTGATCAATGAATACAACGTCATATAAACAAAAATCAGACCATCATTTATCTAACGGTGTCAAAACTAGGAGTGTTGTTACAGAAGGAAAAACGCTCTGTACCATAATATCATTAAAAGACGTATCTCTCTCTGGGTAAAAATCTTAAATACTTGCAACTCAAACAGTACATTACGTAATTGGTCCGAGGAACCTAAATACAAAAGCTGAAATCTTCTGATAATCCCTGCTGAGCCGAATGAAAACCTGCCTGGCGCTCCCGAAACTAACTCGATAATATTTCAACATAAAGAGGAAGCATCGAGTGAAATCGGAGGAAATCGTTGAATTTCTTATTTGTCTTTCATACAGATGCACATAATTCTATATCATATTGTAAATAAACAGCATAAAAGAAAGAAAACAACACACACCCTCTCCACTTCGTTGACATAGGCCGACATCTTGAATATGTAACCTTTGACACAGAAGATCCCGGATGATAACATAATACCTAAACTATTTTAGATGTTTGTTTCCGGAAGCGGTCTGTGTTGCCCCCAAGGGCATTGAACTAACATGAATAAATTTCCTTTGAATTCATTTTAACGAATGAAGGAAATGCCCTTAAACACCAACATAAGAATTACAAGATCTTTTTTAAACAAAACAGGTTTATATGTGCGATTAATTATGATTATTTAGGAGAAAAAAAAATAAAAACTGGTTTGACGATCATGCAGCTATATATATAAGAAAATAAAGTCACAATTACAATTGACGGAAAATTTTGAATTTTAAGAAAAGATTAAAGAGATAGTGATATTCATTCATCTATTTCTCTCTCTCTCTCTCTCTCTCTCTCTCTCTCTCACACACACACACACGATGAAGTACAAGATTACTACAAGTGTGTGTTGATGACACAATAAGACGTGTTTTGTTAAATATAACATAACACGATCATTTATATATTGTTATTCATAACACCCGGTTCGCAAAAGACACATGCATGCATCATAAATCACCACTTTCGACTCCAGTTTAAATGACACATCACCAACGTTACACGGAAAGGTCGAAAAATATACCTTTCCTCACTTTAATTTTTCAATATTATCGCATATACGATTATGCATTTCCTGATCAGGCCCTATTTAAAATAAAATTCACATCTATATACGAGGACTATTAGGAAATTATTGAAACATCCTATTTCATCTCCCTTTTACCGACGGAATTTTTTTTATAAAGACTTGCAGACACTTTAACCACCGTGCTCCATGGAATCGACGAACTATGATCGAGTAATCTTTGAGTCATATATTTACTGCCCGCGCCAACTCCTCGGTAGATGTGTCAATGGAATTGAAAAAAATTAAAACATAATAAAATGCAAACACAATGTGTTTGTAGAGGAAATTTCCTCATTTTCCAAAGCATCATTTTTTACGAGTGCCCATTTTTTGCCCACAGGCACTTGGGACATATTTATCCCCCATCTTTATCTATTAAAGATATTTAAAAAAAAAATCCAGGGCACATTAGCACACTTATTTCTTGTTAATGTTTTTTAATGTGCATAATTAACACTTATTCGTATTTTAAAGCTCGTTTTAATATTTGACGTTTTGGTTTTTTGGGTACTGGAACTTCTCTTTTTTTTTTTTAAATATATATATTTCAGTCGAAAAATGCTATTTTAAAAAAAATATCGCAGAATTAAAAATGTATCATTCATTTTCATATGTTCACAGGAAGAGAGTGCATGAGTGCAAGTCAGCCTCAGATTTTAAAAATTTACAACAAACTAGAAATTTTGAAATGGATGCGGGTGGGAGTGTGTCTTTGCTTCTAGAGCCTGGGTCTGGACATGACATTAGGAACTGCATCTGCTACATGGCGTGTTTATATGAAAATAATGTCGATATTCGTGAGGACATAAAATGCATAGTCATATATATATACAGTGCCGATTGGACCCAACCTAACAGAAAGTAAACCCCAACTTAACCCTGGGTTTACTAGAGAGGACCCAGAGTAAACCAAAAGTAAACCCAGAGTGGACACAGAGAGTAAACCCAGTCAGAGAGATATATATATATATATATATATATATATATATATATATATATATATATATATATATATATATATATATATATATATATATATATATATATATATATATATATATATATATACACACACACACACACACACACACACCCCCCTGAAAGCAGACGCTACCTGTGTAATCGGAATATACAAGGGGCAGGAAATACAGGCAAGAAGGATGTTAAGATAAAAGACGGGTACGTCTGCTGCACACCGTACAGTTGACCTCAAAAGCACTTTCCAAGTAAACCCAAAGTAAACCCCGAGTGCCTGTGGACCCAAATTTTCAAAAGTAAATTTTTAACCCAGAGTAAACCCCAAAAGTAAACCCGGTGTTGGGGTTTACTCTGGTGTTCGGTTGGGCCTGATCGGTACTGTACATGATTAAACAATCAAACCAAAATAACATGCATTATAATTAATATTTCTAATACCGGATTTCAAATATTTTAATGAATTAGACATATAGAAATGTTAAGATATAAAAATTAAGTGTCCTTTCATATAATATTGCTGATATATTTGAATATCATCTGGGTCAGCTGATATTGAGTCATATAGATATGGATTTTAAAATCTGATTTTAAATATAAAGAAAATGTGCTTCAGGATTTTGCCAACAATCAAAAAGTGTCACGTTGGGAAATTTAATCTTACTCGCTATTTATTATTTTTGTGTAAACCAACTTTTTCTAACTTTGTGTTACTTGCTATGAATAAAAACGTCCCCACAGCCTTAATCTGATTTCTGTCTTAAATAAAAAATAAACAATGCAGGTAGGTCTAATAAAAGTTAACAGTTAAATCTCTCTCTCTCTCTTTCTCTTTCTCTCTCTCGTTTTAATATCGGGATCGAACTGCAAGAATTACATCCATCTGTAAAACGTTTTAGAACACGAGTAACCATGTAGAAAAATAAAAGCCTAAAAGTTACTTTGATTGTTGGCATTTTGACAGATCCAGAACGTGGTTGCATTTTATGTGCATGGTGATGGTTATATGTATAAAGTTGACCAAAGGTACAATGTTATGTGAATAGAATTAAGATTACGATATGAATTAATTTAAGTTGGGAAGTTGCGTGAAAACTGAACTGGTACTCTAAATCACAAGAGTCTGGGCCCGGTGTGTGGACCATATTATGACCGACCATTCAAGATATTTTTCTTTATCTAAATAAAGTTTTTAATTTAAACTTAAGAAGATTGCAAAGTCTCAATATATGCCCTTAATTAAAAAAGTTTTCGCTCACAACAAAATTCATATATTTTATGTGATATCACATGACACAGTTATAGGCCTAATGTGAATTTCATTGTGAGCGATGGCTGCGGACAGTTTCCTATTTCAAAAAAAATTCATATCCTTGTGAACTTTTAACATGCTGTTTATTTCTGTGTTTTCATGTACATTTAGAGCTGAACTCAAGGTAATGTATACTCTCTTTTTACATGTTATGATATACCAGTGTTATGCTGTATTACAGTAGAAGCATGGCAGACCCCTCTGGCAGTGTCGCAGACCTTTCAGAAGTAGATCCTGCATATAATTGTCCGCATTGTACAAAGAGTTTTCTAGACCCTAGATCATTGTATCTTCATGTTCGTTGTCATGGCGAAAAAAAGCACATCTGTAAAGACTGCGGAAAAGGATTTACTCAAGTCTGTCATCTCAAGAGACACATAAGAATACATACAGGTAATTAATGGTGAATTGTGATCTCATTGAGACTCATCGTTTGCAGTGGTAAAGTTGTATCAGATTCTTCTTTGGATACTCAAGGGCATTAGATTAAATGATTCATGTTTCCTTGTAGGAGTCAGACCCTATCAGTGTACTGAGTGTAGAAAGACCTTCACCCAGATGGCGCACCTGGACACCCACTACAAATCACACACAGGTATAGCAGAACCTATTGTCATACTGTTATTTTTACACTATGAATTAAACAGAATTGTCTTAGTTTTTATGCTTTCAAGATGAAAATATGTCTTTTTATAGCTTCATGAAAACTTAATTGATAAAAAAATGAATTGATGTATAGATAAATCTAGCCTATTGGTTTCAGATTTAACTTAACTGTCCAAATGTTTTAGGTGAAAAAGAATACGTCTGTCAGAAATGTGACAGGAGTTTCATCCAGAAAAGCCAGCTGAGTCGCCACATGAGATCCCACTCCAGTGACCGGCCCTACACGTGTCCCACTTGTGGGAAAACCTACAAATTCAGCGACCATTTGTACACTCACATGAGAGTTCATTCTGGGGAAAAACCTTACAAATGTGATGAATGTGCAAGAACATTTTCTGCCTGCTCTAATTTAAATCTTCATAAAAAATCACATTCTATAAAGAGGGAGAAATTTATGTGCTCCACTTGTTCTCGGACATACCGCTCAAGGGAGCTGTTGGCAAAACATGAACTTAACCACAAGAAAAACATTCACTGTGAATACCAGTGTCAGATGTGCAGTGTTAGTTTTAGTAAAGCTGTAAAATTCCAAGAGCATGTGAAGATCCATAGGCACCATGCAAATTCATCACCTATTTGTTTTATTTGCAAGAAACAGTTTGGAAGCGAGGCTACCTTAAACAACCATATAAAATGTCATGACAAGAAATTCTCATGTCATATTTGCCAAAGACATTTCAGTGTAAACAGTTTTCTTCAAATGCATATGGCTCAACACTCAGGACTCAGGTTGCCATGGCGATGTCTTGTAGATCACTGCACTGAAGAATTTTCCAGCATGGAAGAGCTTCAGACACATGCAACATCTAAACACTTCTCAGAAACATGCAACATCTAAACACTTCTCAGAAACATGCAACATCTAAACACTTCTCAGAAACATGCAACATCTACACACTTCTCAGAAACATGCAACATCTAAACACATCTCAGAAACATGCAACATCTAAACACTTCTCAGAAACATGTAACATCTGAACACATCTCAGAAACATGCAACATCTAAACACTTCTCAGAAACATGCAACATCTAAACACTTCTCAGACAAATGCAACATCTGAACACATCTCAGAAACATGCAACATCTAAACACTTCTCTGAAACATGCAACATCTGAAAAATTCTCCAGTCTGCATGAGATACCTAGACATTGTTCACTTGAACCACTCAACATGCAAATGTGTTATGATTAAAGATGCAGGGTTGTCTCCAAGACCCGGGGTGGGTGGGAGGTGGAATTCCCCCGTGTAAAATGACGCAATTACGCAGCTATTATTGCATTTCAAACACAATGTAGCCATACGCTAGACCCCTCCTCCTTTTTATTTCTTCCCTCTACTTCAATTTTTAGAGACAACCCTGAAGATGTGGTGAAATATTGATGCTTCAATATTTTAATCTATTTTTTTGTTATTAATGCTAATAATTCTGTTTTTAATTTCTGCATGTCTGCATTTGTTCATAAATTGTGACTGATCAAATGTAGTTTCTTATAATTATATTTCACAAACTCAAATTTTGTTGTCGTTCATTCTATGAAGTCCTATTCAAGAATTGATCTTGATACATGTACATGTAAAATAAATGCACGGACATGTGTCGGACACAGCAGTACTTTCTAAGTATAGTACTGTTGTCTTGGGAAAAGGTACTGGTTATTTTGGTTAAAAATGAAAAAAATATATCAAACCTCAAAGAAAGCTACAAAAATTGTTGATCCAATTATGATAAGTTTTCTTTCATGTATCAATAACTGGTAGACAAACTCTAATTGCTGATAAATTTTATTAGTAGAAAATACGCATCTACATAAGAGTATCACATTTTAGATCAAATGGTTTGTACAAAAGCTAACATGGTAAACCTGTCATTAAACCTGATCATTTTAAAACTCTGTATAACTATCACAAAAAAGATTTTAAATTGATCAAAGCTGTTTGAGAAATCAGAACATATACAGTCAAACCTCGTTATCTCCAACTAGATTGGAGAGGTTAAAAACTTCGAGATATCCAAGTATTCGAGATATCGAGGGTAAATTTCTTAAAGTTTAAGTGGTTGGGACTTACAAATCAGTTCGACATATCCATTGTATTCGAAATATCGGTGTTCGAGATACTGAAGTTCAACTGTAGTATAACATTGGTATTCTTGTGGAAATTTGTACCTAGATCAGGTTCCAAATGCATACATCGAGAAGTAGTTTAACAGGACCACCATGTAAAAATCTGATGTAAACCTGGGGACATATGAATACTGATGTCTGGTGCCCAATTATATATGTAAAATACGGGAAAGGCTGATACAACCCCCCCTCCCAAAACAAAAAACAAAAAAAAAAACTAAACATAAGGTATGGTACAAATACATGTCCAAGAAAATTGTGTAGTGGATAACTTAATACAAAATTAATACTCTTTAATTCTAATAAAATTATACTAGAGTAATAAGCAAATAACCAAGTGTAACCTGCATTCTATTGAATTACATTAACTCCCTTGTTTTCAATACAACCTTTTTTTTTCTCAGTACAAAGACAACAGTTTAAGGTTGTTTACAAAAATAAGATGAATACAAATCATTACAAAATGCAAACAATTTGTTTTTAAATCAAAACAATAAAAGCATGTTTAATAATTCAGAGTTTGTTCTAAGGCAAGCAAAGCGCACATATTTAAAGAATGTCCAAAAAATATCACTTACATTTGTAATGAGGACCTGCTGAATCAATGCTTAATTATGAAATTGCCAAGTTTTCTTTAAATGAAATTCATATGTATAATAAAAACATATTCATTAATATGCAGCTACTAATTTTTGTACATGTATATTAGAGACAGTTTATGGTAGAAAAAAAAATGTGTCATTGAAAAAAGTTTACATATCGTGAACGTAATAATTTAAAAGAATGTAAAAAATCCTACTTGCTTGCAAATCAAGAAATATCTTTTACAAGTAATATGAGATTTGTTATTTTAAGGTATATTTGGTCCCTAAACTACAGTGTACAATTCCAATGTATAACCATACCTGTATGAAAAGACATACATACTGGTACCTGTACTGGGTATTAAGGAAAATATTATGTAACTAGACACGATCTCGTTGCGAGCAACGAGGAGGTCTTCCGTCTGATTTTAGAAATGGAGATTTATGTTCGATCTTGATTTTGCTATTTAACAGCTATACATGATTTAAAACAGGAAAAGAGGATCTTCATTTTAAGTGCCTGATACTATTTTGTTTCAGGTGTTTAGAAATTCGTCACCGTTCTTGAGATATTTCAGAAAGAATATTTTAGGGGCCGGACCTTATCTCCTTATTGGGGCCGCTGAACAAAAATTGTAAGGTTGCATGTTATTAGGTAAAAATTTATTATTTTGAGCATCTTTTCTTTTATACTGCATTTCAAAATATTTTTTCTTTTTGAGGTATAGGTTATCAAATTTTTGGACTTTTGCCCCTAAAAATCCTTAATTACGTAACACATGAGAAAAATCATTATAATGTTAGGCTACATAACTGTTAGATAAACATATTTGCTTCTATAATCTATTACGAAATACCCCTCGGTAAAGAACTATAGGAAAAAGACTTTAGAGCCCTCTAGGTCCCTAATATTAGGGGCCAGCCCCTTTTTCATGGTATCAAATGAAAGTTCATATGATTATAAAGACATTTTGTTCAACAAGTGTTCAGAAATCCGTTACCATTCTTGAGATATCTGAGAAAGAATGTTTTAGGGGCAGGTCCCTTATCTCCTTATTGGGGCCGCTGAACCAAATTTTTTAGGCTGCATGTTGTTAAGGACATCATTTTGAGCATCTTTTCTTTTATACTGCATTTCAAAATATTTTTTCTTTTTGAGATATAGGTGAGCAAAGTTTTGGACTTTTGACCCCTAAAAATCCTTAATTACGTAACACATGAGAAAATCGTTATACTGCTTGGCTTCATAACTGTAAGATAAACATATTTGCTTCTATAATTTATTACCAAATATCCCTCAGTAAAGAACTATAGTAAAAAGACTTTAGAGCCCTCTAGGTCCCTAATATTAGGGGCCAGCCCCTTTTTCTTGGTATCAAATGAAAGGTCATTTGATTATAAAGACATTTTGTTCAACAAGTGTTCAGAAATTCGTTACCATTCTTGAGATATCTGAGAAAGAATGTTTTAGGGGCCGGTCCCTTATCTCCTTATTGGGGCCGCTGAACCTAATTTTTTAGGTTGCATGGTGTTAAGTACATCATTTTAGGCATCTTTTCTTTTATACTGCATTTCAAAATATTTTTCCGTTTTGAGATATAGGTGTTCAAAGTTTTGGACTTCTGACCCCTAAAAACCCCTAATTACGTAAAATATGAGAAAATCGTTACACTGCTTGGCTTCATATTTGTAAGATAAACATATTTGCTTCTATAATTTATTACAAAATATCCCTCGGTAAAGAGTTATGGGTAAAAGACTTTAGAGCCCTTTAGGTCCCTTATTTGAGGGGCCAGCCCCTTTGTCCTGATATCAGCAGAAAGGTCTTGTAAATATAAACTTTTTTTACATTACATGTTTTAACAAAATATTTTCAAGAAAAGAGATAAAGAGAGAAAAGCACAAAAAATTACGACGCTTTTTTAATGTCAACTTTCGAGCCATAGCGAGCTTTGGCGCCAGTAGTGCTAAACATACAAAACAACAATCATGCAAAACTTCAATCTTTCGTTTACCAACCGTAGAAATTTGAGCTCAAAATCTCTTATAGTTTAGGAGAACGGCCGCAGACAAAATACCCATATAAAAAATAGAAAAATCTCAATATCTCCAAAACGGATGTGACGTCATCAGTGCAAAAAATTTCCTCTCAACTTCAGACCACTATCTATTACATCTGAAAATTTGATGGAGATCGGTTGAGCCGTTTATGAGAAATCGCGTGCACAAAAATGGGAAGAAAAAAAAAGAATAAAAATAATAGGGAAAAAGAAACCGAAGAATAACAATAAGGTCTTCCGTTTGAAACGGAAGACCTTAAAAATAACGCGTGTATAATGGTAAAAGCTACTAACCATTGACATTCATATATTATGCACCTTAAGCTGAGAATACAATAAACCATGCGTAGCAAGGGTCCCTCAATAAACTAAAATAATAGATCTATCAAAATGTACAACAAAAACAACTTAGTACCATGAATATCTATCAAACAAAATCAATCATAACAGGGAAAATATTCATAAATGAAACTCATACATACACACCAGTATAAAAAACACTTATCATTGAACACAATTAATTAACACTTTAAATAAACATTAATTAGTGATCTCAAAATTTCTCCCATCAAGCATTGCTAACCAATTTGAATGATCTTATATTCAGGTATTTTGAGCAAAGATTCTATATGCCCCTGTCTGAATCATATAATTTATAGCATGTACAGGCACTTGAATACAAGGGCAAGTCAGTGCAAAAGACACAAAAACACATGACTGTATAATGACCACTAAGTGAAGCACCCACTTCTATGTTTACTGTAAATTATGGTCACAATTCATTCAGACAACACATGTAAGTCTATAAACACATGCAGAGCTCAGTAATCACTGGGTTTTCTTATAAATCCAATTCTCATATGAAGAAAAAAAATATAACTTAGATTGCAGCAATGCATTCTCTATGGAAAATAAACTTCAAGTTGGTTTAATAAACTATTCCAGGCTAAGACAAGTAATGAACAGACATGTAACAGGATCCAACAATCTGCTGGTCTCGATTACACAATGATAATCATCAACAATCTGCTGGTCTCGATTACACAATGATAATCAAAACCTTTCGGTACACTTATTGCCTTTGATTTTATGTCGGAAGAAAAAAGCTTGATCCCCCAACTAGGAAAAAAAAATTTCAAAGCCTGTTGCAGCTAAAATGACATTGTACATTTAAAGCATGTGTATTGTTTGCCAGTAGATATACAATGACAACAACAAGCTGTGTGTGACTTGATACATGTAAGGAATGAACTGTAGAAGCTTCTTCAGTTGCCATTCAAACTCATGGTTAAACAATTTTGAGTTTTTAGATGTACATGTAGATGATTCTTTCATCAAGATGATGTATGGATTTCCAGGAGGGGATATAATGGCACTTTCATAATTTTCCAAAAACATTACAACAACCTAAATAACATTCATGAATATTGCAAAACCTGCACAAAAATTGATTGCTTTAAAAAAATACTGTAAAAATAACACTACTTCATTGTATGCGTCTTTTACAAAAAGCTCGATTACAAACAAAAATAAATCCCAGAATATCTGATATTGCTGGGAAAAATTAGGAACAAATCATTAAACAATGAGAGTCTAAGGTAAAAATATTAACAGAGGAATCAACCTTTAGAAGGTAAAGGGGTGGAAGTCTGGTTACTAGTAATAGACACTAGACAATAGTAACTAGACACAAAAATATATATGTTCCAAAGTGGCCAGAATGAAGAACACTTGGATTAAATTGCAGTCTCTTTATCAACGCTGGGTCCTGTTCAGTGTGAGTGTCTAGGGGTGAGGGATGGGTTTAACTCTGTGAGGCGGTGGAGAAAGGGCGATGCACATTGGACCGATGTAACTTCTTTCCAATGGTCACCACTTGAAATCCAATCTTCATCAGACCTTCATGGTCTAGAATTAGGCGCCCGTCAAAAATAAAAGCTGGCTTCAGCATTTTCTCATAAATTCTACTGTAGTCTAGTGTCTGTAATAAATTAAGGTTATAATAATCAAATGAATAAATAATTGGCACTCTTATAGGTCGTTTTAGTTTGCTTTCTTCACACAATAAACATGTACATGAAAGTTTAAATGATATAAAATTATAACATGGAAATAACAGGTATTTCAATAACTCCAAATATTGTTTTAAAAATATGACACGGAAAATATTCAGTAACTCTTAATATTTTATGTAGATTATATTACTAGGTTGGAACAGTTTACACCATGCAAACTAAATACCAGACAAGTTCTAACAACATAGCCTGAAGTGAACCTACAGTGAATTGATCCCACTCTGTACAGATGACCAAGGCGTGTGTTCCGTCTGCGGCTTCGTAAGGATCCCTGTATGTTGTCGCCAGCTCCTTCACTGTCAAATAGAGACCACAAAATGATTCAATCTAAACATAGCCTTCTCTGTGCAACAATTAATGCAGCATGTTTGAATATTTTCAATACAGAATTACTGAATAGGGAGATGCAAGGTACATGCATATTAGCAAAGATTAGATTTTGACAATATCCATAAAAGCATGGCTATCGTTGAATATTCAAGCAACACTGCAGAGCTTTTTTCTTCCTTCTGAATTATAAAACTGCCACATCTGCTAAATTAAGTGCATCACTAAATGCCATTATCATATGTATAAGAATAGGCACATTTATGAAATATGCTAATTCAAATCCATGCTAAATTGTTGAGAAATGTTTCTGCCAATTATTGAACACGCTAAATAAAAAACATTTGCAGTTTATCAGAAAGATGTACCGTGATTGCTAAGAAACCTTACCTCTGTCTGGGTCTTCACACAGCAATGGATTTGTTAATTCACTAAAGGAAATAAAAATGTATGTCATAATCAGTGACAACGTGGATGTGAATTGCTTTAAAAAGGTAAAGTGAGGACCAACCATGTTACATCAAAAGTAATTCTACCTGAAAACTTTCTTCTCCGTAACTTTTGGGTCATATATTCTGATATTCGCACCTTCATCCATGAGATACTTGCAAACATAAATTGCTGCAGATTCCCTGAAAAAGGAAGAATTCAAAGGTCTTTCTTTATGGTCAAGATCTACAAGTAGTTTATGAAATTCAAGATATAAATTCTTTAAACGACGCTTCATAACAATAGCTTTGTTTAATAAGGTGTATTGGGTCTTAAAGGACAACATTTGATATGGTCAAATATTGTTATAATGGTGGTCTAGCTATTTCAAGACTTAGCAACACCCAATATCAACTCAGTACCTGCAAACCTGTACATTTATAACATAGACAAGTGAAAAGATGTCAATGTGACAGCAAACCGGGTTTTCTTTTATGTGAATTGTATCCATAATCCATGTCAACCCTGAACTGATAAACACTACCTACCCTATACAGTGAAATGGAGTATATGCAATATTTTGCCAAAATATGGCTAAGTTCAAAAGCTGGTATTTTTTTCATTTTCATAAATTATCAGAAATCAAAATCTTAGCAATATGCACACCTCTGATATATGTACAATTGATCTGCAAAAGAACAACTACCGCTCTTGAAAACTGTGGGAGAAGTTATCCGTACAATGAGGGTACCCTATATGCAATATTTTGCCTAAATATGACTAAGTTCAAAAGCTGGTATTTTTTCATTAATTATCAGAAGTCAAAATCCTAGCATTATGCACACCTCTGATATATGTACAATTGATCTGCAAAAGAACTTCCTATCTTGAAAACTGTAGGAGGAGTTATCTGTACAATGAGGGTACCCTTTGGCAGCCGCCCGCTCGCCTGTCCACCCGCCATTTTCACCATTTTAATAACCGGATTTTTCCGTTGGAAAACCTGGTTAAAAACAGTTGTCGTTTACCTTGTGTCGCCTGTGTCTTTTTTGAAGGAGAATCCAAAGATGGCAATTTTCTTGTTGGTGACCGTGTTGAACAGACACTCGATGATTCTGTTGGCGAAGCGCCTCTTCTGATACTCATTGATGTTAATTACCTGTCGAAAAAATAAACCGATTGATGTACTTGTGTTCTGTTGAAAAAATAAACCGATAGATGTACAGTCTTGTGTGGTCGAAATCAAACAAAAATCTGATAGATGTACAAGTGTGATTGAAATCAATCAAATAACTGATAGCTGTAACATGTGTGTATAAAATCAGTTAAATAACTGATAGCCGAACTTGTGTGTGGTCGAAATCAATCGGAAACAAAATTTCTGACTGTAGGGTTGAAATTTCAATAATCAAGAAAAGAGCCATGAATCCAGGTATGAATGGTATGCAATACATGTACTGGAATTTAGTCTAATTTATGATATAAATGGAATTAACTCAATCTAAACATCTTTCAAAAGCTCAAAACAGATCTTTGCAAATAAATGTATGTGATAAAGTCATATACATGTATTAGATATTGCATACACATACATCTAAATGTTGAGAAGAGAACATAATATAGAACAGACGTTGAAGGTCATAGGTACAAAAACAGCTATATAAGTATACATACATCATTCATTACTTGAATGTACAACTGTTACCTTCATATAGGATTTCACTCTAATTTGAGACTTGTAAATGTATACTGTTACTTAAATTAACACAAAAAGTTTCATATTACAGATAAGCCTACATATACACAAAAAAGGTCACAATTTTTTGTTCTCTTATCAAAGTAAATATATTACTTAGAAAGAGTTCAACCATTATAAGTTTTACAGTTACAGTAATGAATAACCAAGAGAATACAAAGAGGGTTTCTCATGAATTACAATGTGAGTACTGTATTCTTCAGATTCTCCCAATTCTTACCTACTGATCACTGAAAGGGTTATCTACTATAAGAATACAAAATACATCTATGATTCATTCTAAAATGATTTTCAATCAAAATTTTATTTTCTAAAATTCAAGAAAATTTTGGTTTTTTTTTCTTATTTTCTCACATTTATATCATTACTGTAGATTCCTGATTAAATGCTAGGAATTCATTTTTTTTGTGTAAAATCGTGAGAAGTATTTCTTACCGATTTTAAAACCTTGCTTTTATTTTACAACTGATGTTAACTAAATGAAAGTATATGGTAAAAATTTTGTGTTAAAGATTTTAGATTCCTTGATTTGATGCAAAACGGTTGAATCGAGGAATTAAGAACTAGCGTAAAATAAGGAATCTATTCAAGACAAATGGGTGCAAAACACTGACACAGGGTATCTATTGGCTTTTTTGATGTGCCTACCTGTTGCCAGTAATCAGCCACCTCAGGTAGATTCAGACACTCACACAGGTACACCATATTGAGCACGTCCTTCTGGAAACAGCTTCCACCAAAGCCTGAAAATCCACCAAATCCTGTAAGATGTGTACACCCTCGTCTAAGGTCAAAGTTCATGCTCAAAGAAATGACCTTTGACATAACATTGCTTTTAAAAACATTAAATGATGATAGGTACCAAGTAAAGTTGTTGGTATGGAAAATGAAGCAACAAAATATGAAGAAAAAAAAGAATTACCTTAATAAAGGTATCTATATTTTCACATACGGTAATCAATACAATTTTTACTGCACATCAATACATGTTAATTGTAACAATACTTGACACACATGTATGGTTAAGGTAATGGTACTCTCCTACACTGGCCTTCAAGAACTTGTTTCTGATCTGTGTATAATACTCAACACATGTGAACATTTAATGTAATACTACTCACCCACACTGGCCTTCAGGAACTTTTTTTCGATCCGTGTATAATAATCGACACAAACGTGTATGGTTAAGGTAATGGTACTCACCCACGCTAGCCTTCAGGAACTTGTTTCCGATCCGTGTATCTGTCCCCACGGCATGAGCCACCTCCGTCACATCCGCTCCCGTCATCTCGCAAATGGCCGACATGGCGTTGATACTGGAAATCCGCTGGGCCAGGAAAGCATTGGCTGCCTACAACAGGAACAAGAAATGAACTGCTAGGTACCCCAGTCTAAATTAAGAGAATTTTAAAAATCAAAACACATGGATGAAACAAGAAATCAACCAGCTATAAAGTTATAAATTGAGAGACAAAAAATGACTTTGTTACAAGTACATTTGTGTACTGGGGTCATTAACAGAAAATAAGAATGGAAGGAGGTAAAAAAACAGACAGCACTACAACTACGTTTACACTACAGCTTTGATTTATCTGACTTCAACCAATGTCTAATCAGATTCTCAATAACATTTTAATATATTGCTGGTACAATCATTCTCTAAAGCACAATGCCAGAACAAGACAACCAAAGGTGTCAAAGAAAAATCACATACAGGTGACATAAAGTAATCACACAAAGGTAATACAGAGTAATCACACACAGGTAACATAGAGTAATCACACACAGGTGACATAGAGTAATCACACACAGGTGACATAGAGTAATCACACACAGGTGACATAGAGTAACCACACACAGGTGACAGAGTAATCACACACAGGTGACATAGAGTAATCACACACAGGTGACAGAGTAATCACACACAGGTGACAGAGTAATCACACACAGGTGACATAGAGTAATGATACACAAGTTATATAGAGTAATCACACACAGGTGACATAGAGTAATGATACACAAGTTATATAAAGTAATCACACACAGGTGACATAGAGTAATGATACACAAGTTATATAGAGTAATCACATACAGGTGACATAGAGTAATCACACACAGGTAATACAGAGTAATCACACACAGGTGACATAGGAGTCATCACACACAAGTGACATAGAGTCATCACACACAAGTGACATAGAGTAATCACACACAAGTGACATAGAGTAATGATACACAGGTTATATAGAGTAATCACACACAGGTGTCACAAAAGAATCATACACAAGTGACATATCACTTGTGAAATTATTTTGTGTCACCTGTGTGTGATTACTGTGTGACACCTGTGTGATGATTCTATGTCACTTGTGTGGTTACTCTATGTCATCTGTTTGTTATGCACAGGTGACCTATGGTAAACACACACAGGTGACAGAGTAATCACACAAAGGTGTTATAATATTGTAATAAGGTGTTATAATATTGTAATATATATTGAGATATAGATATAACACACATAGGTGACACGTGATCACTCTGTCACCTGTATGTGATTACTCATGTCGCTGTGTGTGCGATTAATATATGTCACCTGTGTGTAATGACTCAATGTCACCTGTGTGTGATTACACTCTGACACCTGTGTGTGATTACTCTATGTCACCTGTGTGTGATTACACTCTGACACCTGTGTGTGATTACTCTGTCACCTGTGTATCATTACTCTATGTTACCTGTGTGTGATTACTCTATGTTACCTGTGTGTGATTACTCTATGTTACTTGTGTGTGATTACTCTGTCACCTGTGTGTGATTACTCTGTCACCTGTGTGTGATGACTCAATGACATCTGTGTGTGAATACTCTATGTCACCCTTGTGTAATTACTATGTCACTTGTGTGCAATGACTCTTAGTCACTTGTGTGTAATTACTCTATATCACCACATGCAATTACTCTGTCACCTGTGTGTGATTACTCTATGTCACCTGTGTGAAATTACTCTGTCAACTGTGTGTTATAACACTATGTCACCTGTGTGTAATACTCTATGGCACCTGTGTGTTATAACACTATGTCACATGTGTGGAATTTACATGACACTTGTGTCCGATTACTCTATGTCACCTATGTGTTATTTCACTATGTCACTTGTGTACCATGACTCTATGTCACCTATGTGTTTACTCTGTGTCATTGAATAATTACACACTGGTGAAAGAGTTATCACACACAGGTGACATAGATCATAACACACAGGTGAATTGAGTAACCACACAGAGGTGAATAGGAGTCATCACACACAGGTGACATAGAGTAATCACACACAGGTGACAGAGTAATCACAAACAGGTAACATAGAGTAATCACACACATGTGACATAGAGTAATCACACACAGGTGACATAGAGTAATCACACACAGGTGACATAGAGTAATCACACACAGGTGACATAGAGTAATCACACACAGGTGACACAGAGTAATCACACACAGGTGACAGAGTTATCACACACAGGTAACATAGAGTAATCACACACAGGTAACATAGAGTAATCACACACAGGTGACATATGGTAATTTCACACAGGTGTCATATGATAATCACAAACAGGTGACATAGAGTCATCAAACACAAGTCACCTAGAATAACCACACACAGGTGTCACAGAGGTATTATATAGTGTCACCACACATAGGTGACATAGATAAATCACACACAGGTGACACAGAGTATTTGCACAGTAGTGATATAGAGATAACACACACAGGTGACGAAGAGGAAATGCACATGTTATATAGAGTTATCAAACACAGGTGATATAGAGAAATCACTCACATATAACATAGTTTTAATCTCACACAGGTGACAGACAGTCATCACATACAGTTTACACAGAGTAATCACACACAGGTGTGGGAGAGTAATCACAGACAGGTGACATAAAGTAATCACACAGGTGTGACAGTAATCAAACACAGGTGACATATATTTTTCCCACACAAATGACCACTGAATCAACAGACAGACCTACCAGTTTGGAGAGCTCTGAGGACCAGGTGTTCATGGTGATGATTTTTTCCTTGGGGACCCAGTGTTGATAGATCCAGCACAGTGACTCCACCGCCTCCCTCCCCTCACTGGTCTGGTCTCCACCAATCAGAACGCGGTCTGGGTGTAGCAGGTCACTGACTGCTGTTCCTTCTGCCAGGAATTCTGGGTTAGATAGCACCTGTGTGAAGAAGACATATATTGTACAAAATTACTCTAGAAAGATGGCACATATAATATATATATACATTGTATAGTGCTGGAAATGCTGTGTGTCACCTATTTTACTACAATAAACATTAATTTCTTAAATTTCTGCCTTTTGTGCCATCAATACAATAGTATTTTATTTGTTTGTATTAATTTCAGTACATGTATTTCTTTATATCACTTGAGAGGAAAGATTTCAAAGCTTTACTTTGTCAGATGGCAATATGGTTCAACAAAAGCTGTTTGTGAAACACTTATGCCCCCCCCCCCCCCTCCTCTTTGGACATACATCATTAGTGCAAACCTTTATTATAGGCAGTATACATGGAAATGAAATCGACCTTTTGAACTTAACATCAGTAGGGGTCATAAATCAGTAATGAGATGCATTAAAATGTCAAGTATGACGTGTCTAAGCTAAAACGTTTAAAAATTATAGGTTGCACAAATCTTCTAACTCACCTCTTTATCAAAAACATATTTTCATGATATATCAGTTATTAATTTGCTTATCCTTTGCAGAGATAATGAATGGAAAGCAAATACCTAATTGGAATTTTTCCAAGTCCAAGGGGCATAACTCTGTCAAAAATTGCTAGATCTCACCCAAAACCTACACGTTCTTATGATAAATTTGTATACTAAATTTCATTTCAGTATGTGCAACCTCTGCAAAGAAAATGAACTTGAACTTTGACAGACCGACCAACAGACATCAGCAAAGCAATATGCCCTTCCCTCTTCAAGGTGGGGCATAATAATAGCGGATCTCTGTTTTTCCTTTATGCATGGCAATGTATATCTGATTATCAATAGTTTAAACAACAATCTTGCCCCCCCCCCCCCCCCCCCCAATTATTAAAGTTGTTATCGGAAGTAACATGTTGTAAATTTCATATTGTATTAAACTGTATCAATTCTTGGCTAATAAAGATTGTATTGATTTTTTATTGAGGACAACAGATGTGATGAATATCAAATGGAGTTTAGGTCCATTCCATTTATACACAGGTACAACTATAAAGTATCTGCAGTTATTGACAGTAATCAAAGTACTGAAGTACAGAAGCTCTTTTGGTGTGTCTTTATGCATACTTTGTAGTAAAGACTGAAAATCTCTCTCTCTCTCTCTCTCTCTCTCTCTCTCTCTCTCTCTCTCTCTCTCTCTCTCTCATGCTTTTAATATCGGCAAAGCGTCAGATAGCGACCATATTTTGTAAGTGGCTATTAACAAAAATATGTCTGTCTAGCAGAAAAAAATTCAACAGTTGCTGCCTTGAATTTTGCAACAAGCGTTATATATTCAATCCCCATTTCTGTTATATTGTACCTGATATTGGACTCCTGTCCTATGATTGGCCTTCAGTATGTTAGATATACTCTGTGGTATATTGTACCTGATATTGGACACCTGTCCTATGATTGGCCTTCAGTATGTTCGATATACTCTGTTATATTGTAAATGATATTGGATGCCTGTCCTATGATTGGCCTTCAGTATGTTAGATATACTCTGTTATATTGTACCTGATATTGGACGCCTGTCCTATGATTGGCCTTCAGTATGTTAGATATACTCTGTTATATTGTAAATGATATTGGACGCCTGTCCTATGATTGGCCTTCAGTATGTTAGATATACTCTGTTATATTGTAAATGATATTGGATGCCTGTCCTATGATTGGCCTTCAGTATGTTAGATATACTCTGTTATATTGTAAATGATATTGGACACCTGTCCTATGATTGGCCTTCAGTATGTTAGATATACTCTGTTATATTGTACCTGATATTGGACACCTGTTCTATGATTGGCCTTCAGTATATTAGATATACTCTCAGCTGCCTTGACTGGCACTGTGCTTTTCTCCACCACAATCTTGGACTGGTTAGCCACTTCAGCGATCATTCTGGCAGCTGACTCAACATACTTCAGATCAGCAGCTCTCCCCTACACACAGTTAATGGACAATTCATCACTTGCTACTTCTACAGTTTTTTTTTCTCAAAATGTATGCTATAGATGTGATACTAAAATAGCCAAAAAATCAGACCAAGCAGCATTAAGATAAATTATGAAGGAAAACTATGTGCATGGCATCGTATGAAAAATAAGTCTAGATTTTTGGTAGAAATGCTTAGTCAGTAAAAGTGTTAGAGTAAACCTTAGTCAATAATTGGGGATTTGATCCAGTACTCACTTTACCAAGCCCATAGTTCTTTGTCGGGGTGTTTACACATATAAAGATCAATTCAGCTTCAATAATGGCCTTTTTGACATCAGTAGAAAAGAAGAGGTTCTTGTTCCTTCTCCTGCGAACAATTTCATCAAGCCCAGGCTGAAATATATCAACAACTTGCCCTAAATAGATAAGTCAGTTGAGTTCATATTTCTAAAAAATGAATCTCATTTCAAATTAAAATCATTTAGAGTGCAAGCTAGCATATGACACTTATGTGATGCATAAATTTGATACTGTTTACCTGCAGTGGGTTTTATTTCTGTGGGAGCAAATGTTTGTGTATTCATTCTAAACTAGGTACATATAATTTTTCAAATGCTATTTTATTTTTGTAATACCTTAAAATATTACTAAATGAATATATTTTGCAGTTGAATTTGTTGCAATTGAAATTACCAGTATACCACAAATTAAGCAAAAAAAGCACCCAGCAGAAAAATCCAGTTATACTGTCATACATGCATAGATCATAAAGTCCAAGTTCTCATAACAACAAGATCTGCTCAGTATCAGAGCAGCTAGCAATCAAGTCCTGTGTTTAGGCTCAGGGGCTTTTTACAGGAAACTGACCTCTAAGCTGGGTAAGACATCATGGAATAATAAGTATAGAAGTTCAACCTTATATCTACCTCGTAAATGGGGAGGTTGTCGGAGTTCCATTGGTTGATGCGGTCCTGGCTGAGGTCAGTGACGGTGACCGTGACGTCCTGACACTTGTCCGCGATGATGGTACAGGTCGGCCCCCCCACGTACCCCGCCCCTATACAACAGATCTTGGACAGGGTCATGTCTGAAAATGTCCTACAAGCAGAATCAATTACTGACATTGGACAGGGTTATGTCTGAAAAGGTCCTAAAAAAAGAATAAATTACTGGCTTTAACTCAAAAAATATTCTGTCAGGGTTGTCTCTAAGACCCGACAGGCAGGGAATTCACCCGCCTGTAATGCCTTAATTACCTGTCTATTATTGCATTTCAACACAATGTAGCTATAAGCAAGACCCCCTGACCCTCCCCCCCTTCTACGTTTTTATTTCTTCCTTCTACTTCAATTTTTAGAGACAACCCTGTATTCTGTGGCAAGAAATGAAGAAAACTGTAAATTACTATTTGAAGAAAAGATTGCTTAAAACAATAAATCTATATGGCACAAATATTTTCACTGGCAAGAATTTTTTGTGAAAATACTTCACAAGAATTAGTAATAAATTCATGTCAAAGGAAATGAATTTTTAATAGAAATTATAATGAAACACATTTCACTATTTATGGTAAAAGGCTAAACACATGTATTATCAATTTATTTCAATACACTGATATGAATCCATTACTCTGTTTTAAAGATTAAAACACAAAAAGTAATTTTTAAATGGGCTTGGGCACTAAAATTGAAGGATCTGGTATAAAAATTCAGTCAGAAAAGTTAACTTGACCTAGCTGTGTCCTATATCAAAGAGTTTAACCCTTAACTGACCTCAAACTCTGACCTTGCACTTTAAATTAAGTTTTACTTAATCAATTGTAAAGTAAATAAATGTCTTGTAATATATTAGTTAAAAAAATATATGGTCATGGTTAAACTTGCTAATGAAAAAAGATGGTTGGCTTAACAAAATAAATGTCTTCTAATCCAGACACCACAATTATGCAAATGATGATTAACACTCAGGACTATTGCATCTTAAATGTTTTTCAAGTTTCCCAAGTTATACAAGAATGAAATTTCAGCTATCCCGGCCGTAAAAGTTTGAAATAAAATTTTATGAAATGTTTAAACAGCATTTAGTATGTTTAGAAACAATATATTTGCTAGTGGGAAGTAAATTTTGAAGCAGTCACTTACTGATACTGAAAATTCTTCCTTAGAGAGCAGTAAAAATCCAAACCAGCAATTGTTGCCTCCCTTTACTACAGATTGTATGTCTTTAATACACTGTATATTTCCTGCCTTGAGCTATATATATAACTGATGGAAAGTCAATAACAACATCATTGTGGTTTAAAGGGCAGTTGACTGCAATTATTCTGTGATTGCGGGAACATGTGGCAGGGACAAAAATTGAAATGTATGTACACAATGATAATGGGGATCTTTTCTGACTCAAATGTCTATTGATTTTGGTCTGTACTTATCACATGCATGGTTTAATCTGGCTCTTCTTTCACTTTATGCACATAAAAACTTCATGGCCTTAAAATGTCTGAAACAGGATGACTGCGAGATGTTAACTGTAGCATGACCTTTTTATTGGAAAGATATTTTGTGTCTGGGTAGAGTGAAGGGACACAGTTTGCAAAAAGGGCATTATAACATAACTATCTTTACTTTTTCGTGGGAATAAAATTTTGTTGACTTGTGATATTAATGGTTTTGTGGGAATTTAATAATTTTTAAGTTTGAAAAGTTATCATAACCACTAATTAAAATGTTGTGGTGGTCATGTATCCCAATTTCACATAGCAATTATTAGTACAAGGGTTAAATGACTTACTTAATTAACCAAGATTCAATCCCCAACAAGTAATTTTGCTTTTACAATATAACATAAAACTAGACAACGTTGAGATGGTGACCATCTCAAAGGGCCCCCCTTAAATAATGAACAGAAGGATGAAAACCATTTCAGAGAATTTTGCTTTGACCTTGACCTTTAAATTTTCCAGCTGGCATAAAACTTTCAATTTAATCTCATTACCACTTACATACAGGCATTTTTGTACAACCTGAGAAAGATTAAGCGAATGGGAAATAATCTACGGTCTAAAACTATTTATAAAGAGATCTGCAATGACTTTCACATTGACTTGGTACAAATCACTGCACACCATTAACCCAAAAGCTCTATTTATGTGAAGTATGAGCAAAAGAGGGCTTAGTGGAGAGTATATATGCTCTGAAAAATAACTTTTCCATGATCCAATATGACCTTGACCCTTGACCTACAAACTTCATTCGAAGTCACTGCACACCCTTTAGCCATAGGTACTATGTGAGTGAAGTTTGAGCCAGATTGGACCAAGGGGAGAGAAGATAAGCTCAGGACAAGAATTTTTCATATAATTCTGCTATGAACTTCAGCTTTGACTTAGAAACATGGTTCAAGGTCACTGCACATACTTTACCCAAAGGCACCCTGTGGGTGAAGTATGAGCCAGATTGGGGTTAAGGGTAGAGAAGATATGCTCCGGACAAGAGATATGGAATGGACAGATAGAGGGATGGTTGGACAGACAGAAGGACAGACTGATCAATATAGGGCGCCTGCAGAGCGGAGCCCCAATGAATACCTGTATTAATGATGCCATTTCCAAAACCATCTTGACTCAGTAACAAACTGCCAGACATTGGTGACTTTACCATGTTTACTGTCAATATACATGCATTGCCCAAATCTGCTAGCACACAATTAGTTCCAATATTATGTAGAGTTATGCAGAGCATTTTTATTTGTTCACATTTTTGTCAAGATTTTCAAGTCTGATATCTGGAATATCTATGTCAGCATTTTTGTAAAAGGCTCTATACTGAAAAAGGATGCAAGATTAAACATCTACCTCAAACATTTTGACTTGACATGCACCGATTCAGATAAACTATCAAGTGCATTTGATTATGCATATTTTTTTTTTCTAGCTTTTAACATGTAAAAAAAAATGGAAATAAAACATTTGAGATCTTTTGTTCAAATGTGTGACAAGGTGTTATATTCCAAACTTATTCATGGTGTGAAAACGTTCTATACTAATAGATAATTAAAGAGGTGTTTGTCCACACCCATATGAATACATGTTTAGAAGTCAATAAAGTTTCAGGCCTTATCAATGGAATCACAATGGAAAAAAGTACAGAAGCTAAATTGCTTTCCTTAATCTTCAACCAAATGGGAACATGGGAAACAAACTTTAATCATTGGTAAGTATGTCACTTGTACAATCATTCAACATGTCATACATTATATTTCATCACATTAAAATCTGTATTTGACAAACATGAGAGTTTACCCCCAATTTAGTTCAATAATTACACAATGTTTTGCATGGAGTATGACCTCTACATGAATGTACTCAAACTTGCAACAGAGGTAAGTTATCTAATAACATGTTTTGCACCATTCTCTTCCACCTGACTATCCCCTTACTGTGATGTAGAAAAGGCAAATGAAAAGTCTTCAGCGCCATTTTCTCTTATAAATCTATCAATATATCCACTTTTTGATGCAGAAAAAGCAAACAAATGTTTTGCACCATTTTCATTATTTTCGCCTACCTGTCTCTAATGTAAGATTTGCATGATTATGTCTTAGGCTGGTAAGAGTTCAGCAGAGTATGCCTTTTTAAAAAATTTTTTTGATCATGCAAGCACTCGCTCTGTTGAACAAGACTCGTAACATTCTAATTAAAGATACAGCATTTAAATATACCCCAATGGATGCATCAGTGATTTAATAACTTGGACTTCAGTTTATCTATAATCATGTCTCAATAAATTAAATTTCACAAGCAGTTCATATTCAAACTTAATATCACATTTTTATCAGTGGATATTTCTTAATCATAAAATTACATAAACAGAATACATGCTTGTACAACACTACTGTACAGTACATGTACAACTGGATATAATATATCGGAGATCTGGTTTTTCTACCATGTTTAGCAAAGCAAATTTGTTAGACTTATAGAATGCTTGCAGTTATAATTTAAAAATATCGTTAAACATGCAATTGATCAACAAGTCAATAGTTAAATGAAGAAATAAGAACCTTGAAGACACACTGTTTGACTGACAGAACGTTTATCCCCCTCGTCCAACTTCATGCGTGACTTTACTATATTTGAGGGGTGTCCAGGTTGAAGTTTTCATTAAAAATGTATAAATCGATTTGAGTTTTCTTAAACGGCTATATTTTTTCCACCTATACACCATATCTTGGTGTAAATAATATTTATTGTTCTATTTTGCTCTCAATAAATATAGAGATAGTGTGATGTAAACTGAGTATACCCTGTTGTAATCATGAACTAAACCGGAAGTCAACAAACAAACATGGCCTCCAAATGCAAAGGAAAACAACGTGGGGAAGACATACAACAAGAAGATGTCTTTCAGGCTGTTGTAATTGCGGATAGTTTTAATGTTCGATTTGCTCCAATTACAAATGAAAAGCCTAAGGTAATTTCCAGCTATTTTTCACCATTCTGTTAGCTGCTGACGTCCAATATTGAAACATCTGATGTGATGCAACTGCCAGGAAAGGATAACGAACCCGAGTTTACAGTGTATATTATTAGAAAACTGCACAAATTGGGAATACACTGAAAAATATCGATAAATTAGTAAAATTCAAATTGTAGTTATTACAATGGCTGGAGGTTGATATACACACTGAGTCTAATAACCACAATTTCAACATTCCTCTATCCTTGGATATAGGGCCTAAAAAAAAAAGTTTTGTGTTTCGGGTAACCCGACCTAACCTTCAAAAATGGCCCGATCCTACCATTTTTAGACAGTGTTTTAAAAATTTCCCCAGGCCGATTTTGCATGGCCGTACCGCCATGCATTGAAGATCCCCCGCCATGTATCACACAATGCCGCCATGCTTCCCGCTATGCATGTTTATTTCAAAGCAAAATTCTTTTTCCAATTATTACACATCTTAACTGTAATTAGTAAATATAAAGTTGTTGTTTCTCCGCTCAAACTTCAGAAAAACACTTGCACCCGCAGTGAGCGCAATTAATTTCGACATCGATCTCAGCAAGGGGGCACACATGGTTTACGGTTTAAGGACTTAGCTTATGATTAAGATATATTAAAACTGAGTTTATTAATTGGTGACTAATGCATAAATAGAGACGTGATTACTTCTTGTTTTAATATAATGTGCTTTTTTTCGACATCTCCGCCATTATCGAATGTTGTGGATTTTCCAAAATCTAAAAATAGCACAATGTTCACTCGATGGTGTTAGCTTGGATTCGATATGCCTGAACTCTTTATTTGCCGCAAGGATATTGGAAACTTGAAAAAATGTACATAATATAGAAAAAACTACAGTTAATTGCAGAAATGCAAGGAAGCGATGTCACATGACTAGAAACATCGTATATTGTATGCCTATGAAAATGAATGACTGTGTACATACATGTAAACGTCCCCCGGGAAGGGGACTGGTGTCAAGATATCACAGAAACTTTCATATGGACCCCCAATTTAAACAAGAAATATTAACTGCCCAGAATAAGTTGAATCAAGTTTGCTGTAATTGTATGGACTTGTTCTGCCTATTTCTTGTTCAACACCCCCCAAAAAAAATCTCTTCTATATAATATGTAGAAGAAGGAGTGGGACAGAAGCTGATGTTGAACTGCCATGTGAATCTATATTTCTTGTGTTTTGTGAAAACTTGTGAGGACCAACCTCTTAAAAAACTGATTTTGGAAAAAAATGTTATTAGTTTTGCCAGAAAAAAACCAAAATTTTTTTATATTAAATATACACAGATATTAAAATATAATTATGAATTGAAATGATACTTGTTGATGTAGATTTCATGAAAATGCATCAGTTATAGTACATATCATGTAGTACGTTTCATCAAATGGTTATATTATTACACACAGTGATTTCGCCGGCTTAGGCGCTTTAATGCCGCACCGCGCACTTACTCTGACAAACTTCCCCCCATGCTTCAAAAATTTTTCCGGGGAAAACACTGTAATAGATGTCTGATTTTATCCGATTGTGAATTTTATCTTATTTCCAATAAAAAATACGTTTTTAAATATGAAACAAACAAACATTCTTAGGATTCATACAAAAAAAATATGATAAAATAAAAAAAAATCCCTACCTACCTAACCTAATTTTTTCATCAATGTTACCCTAAACACACAATTTTTTTGTTAGGCCTAGTAAGACACAATACAAGTTCACTTGTCAGGACTTTTATATTACTTGCAGAAGGAAGGCAATGACACAACTTGTAGTAGGAAAGAAGGAATTAGCATGGGGTCCCTTCAACTGTAGTCAGGAGCTCTACCACTGAGCTATCCAGGCCGAATTCCATGGTCATTATAGCCCCAATTAATATTTTAACAAATCAAGAGACATAGACAATATGATGATGGTTCTATGTCTCTTGAGCTTACAGCTGAGCTGTCTGATGCCAGAGATTAAACCAGTATGAACAACCATTCTTCCCCCAAATATTAACATTCCAGGTTCTTTGGTCAACTTGTCAATACCAGAAACCTTGTCATGGCATCGATTGAAATAGGCCGGGGACTCAAACCAGCCCCCCCCCCCCCCCCAAAAAAAAGATCTTTTCATAGGTGCTTTATCAACCAAGCAAATCAGCATGGAAAATAAAACCAATTTGATCCATACATATGAATCAAGATTACTAGATTTATTGAACCATTTTGGTCAGGTGCTTCATAATTTTTTTGTCTTAATTGATATTCTGGAAGTTAAGTCTGTAAAATGTGCAATTGATACCTTTAATTTTGTATTATCTTTTTTATCCTCCCAGTCCCTTCTGCCATTGGCCAACATTCCAGTTCTGGATTATACCCTAGAATTCTTGGTCACTGCGGGAGTGCAGGAAATCTTTGTTTTCTGTTGTCACCTAGCAGATCAAATTAGGACTCACATAAGGTATGTACATGATTAGCTGCAGGTCTGTAGCCCCCGCTCTGAAACAATTCGGATGGACGACCTGGGAGCTACAGTGCTTCCCATGGTAAAAAACTGCAATTTATGGGGCACAAAAAAATGCGCTAGTTTTGGACTGATTAACCTTTTTTCTCACAAACTCTGTAAAAACAATTAGTACCATTAATTTCTTCAGGCAATTTACTACGGATATTGTCACTTTACTTGCCTCACTTTTTATCTTAAACACGATAACTGACCTCAGAAAATGAAGTATATTAATTCACATCAAGATCTAGAGTCGCCATTTTTAAATGTAAACAAACTGCAACACTTCAATTTACAAGGCTGGTGATGGTGTTTAAAAGACTATCAGAGACAAGTGAAGTGACGATATCTGTAGTAAAATGTCCAGGATTTTTTTGGGATCAAATATTTGTACAGAATGTGTTTATGAATGAGATTAATCAGTTCAAAACTAGCGCAGTTTTTGTGCTATGTAAATTGCAGATTTTTACTATCATAGTATCATACTATCATACTATCATAGTTCGGATGGACGACCTGGGAGCTACAGTGCCTCCCATAATGGGAGGCACTGTAGCTCCCAGGTCGTCCATCCGAAATTTTTCAGGCCGAGAGCTACAGACATGCAGCTAGTACATGATAACAAGAGAGATAGATGTCACATCAAGACACTAGTCTTTTGTACGTAATTATGATTCAGAAATAAAATGGATGAAATCAGTGAAATAATAAGCTGTATGACAGTTTAGTGTACAGCACAGGGGATGGGAGGACATACTCTCTGAAGAGTTAAAGGAAAGACTTTATGGTGGTAAGAGAAGTGAAATGCTCAGCAGTCAACCAGTGGTGTTTGACACAGGCTTCAGTTGTTATAATAACAGATCCATGGTTTCGGGAATGACAAATCTGGATTTACCTTATTTGATAAGTTTAAAATAACAGTACCATGCTAATATCCTAATATAAAATTAATATGTTTAAAATCACTTACAGTTAATTATAAATTACAGGCAATCGAAATGGAGCGAGTGTTCCAGTTGTACCATTACCCCGGTCCTATCTGAGTCCTGCATGTCAATGGGCGACGCCCTCAGAGAAATACACGACAAGTCAGTCATCCGTAGTGACTTTGTCCTGGTATTCGGAGACACTGTCGCCAACCTCAGACTCCAGGATGTTCTACAGGAGCACAAGTGAGTCTGCAGATTTGTAACTGTGGTTGTTGTATCAGTGACTGTGGTTGTTGTATCAGAGAGTGCGGTGGTTTTATCAGTGAGTGTGGTTGTTGTATCAGTGACTGCAGTTGTTGTATCAGTGACTGCAGTTGTTGTATCAGGGAGTGCGGTTGTTGTATCAGTGAGTGTGGTGGTTGTATCAGTGAGTGTGGTTGTTATATCAATGAGTTCAGTAGTTGTATCAGTGACTGCAGTTGTTGTATCAGGGAGTGCGGTTGTTGTATCAGTGAGTGTGGTTGTTGTATCAGAGAGTGCGGTTGTTGTATCAGTGAGTGTGGTTGTTATATCAATGAGTTCAGTAGTTGTATCAGTGACTGCAGTTGTTGTATCAGTGAGTGCGGTGGTTGTATCAGTGAGTGTGGTTGTTGTATCAGTGAGTGTGGTTGTTGTATCAGTGACTGTGGTTGTTGTTTCAGTCCATTGGACTATAGATTCCTTTTTTACACGAGTACTAATGTAAAATTTTTATTTTAACCATTTTACATCAAATCACAAGAATTTAAAATAGCAAATTTTATCATAGTTTCATTAGTTAACATCTGTCCAAAAAAAAATAGATGCAAGTTTTAAGTTTAAATTGTCTGAAATTGTTGAATGCAGTTGTTGTATCAGTGAGATTGGTTGTTGTATCAGTGAGTGCAGTTGTTGTATCAGTGACTGTGGTTGTTGTATCAGTGAGTTTGGTGGTTGTATCATTGAATGCAGTTGTTGTATCAGTGACTGCATTAGTTGTATCAGTGAGTGTGGTTGTTGTATCAGTGAGTGTGGTTGTTGTATCAGTGAGTGTGGTGGTTGTATCAGTGACTGGTTGTTTTATCAGTAAGTGTGTTTGTTGTATCAGTGAGTGTGGTTGTTGAATGCAGTTGTTGCATCAGTGACTGCGGTGGTTGTATCAGTGAGTGTGGTTGTTGTATCAGTGAGTGTGGTTGTTGTATCAGTGAGTGTGGTTGTTGAATGCAGTGAGTTCAGTTGTTGTATCAGTGAGTGTGGTTGTTGTATCAGTGACTGTGGTTGTTGTATCAGTGAGTGTGGTTGTTAAATGCGGTTGTTGTATCAGTGAGTGTGGTTGTTGTATCAGTGACTGTGGTTGTTGTATCAGTGAGTGTGGTTGTTATATCAGTGAGTGTGGTTGTTGTATCAGTGAGTGTGGTTGTTGTATCAGTGAGTGTGGTTGTTGTATCAGTGAGTGTGGTTGTTGTATCAGTGAGTGCGGTTGTTGTATCAGTGAGTGTGGTTGTTGTATCAGTGAGTGCGGTTGTTGTATCAGTGACTGTGGTTGTTATATCAGTGAGTGTGGTTGTTGTATCAGTGACTGTGGTTGTTGTATCAGTGAGTGTGGTTGTTGTATCAGTGACTGTGGTTGTTGTATCAGTGAGTTTGGTTGTTGTATCATTGAATGCAGTTGTTGTATCAGTGACTGCATTAGTTGTATCAGTGAGTGTGGTTGTTGTATCAGTGAGTGTGGTTGTTGTATCAGTGAGTGTGGTGGTTGTATCAGTGACTGTGGTTGTTGTATCAGTGAGTTTGGTTGTTGTATCATTGAATGCAGTTGTTGTATCAGTGACTGCATTAGTTGTATCAGTGAGTGTGGTTGTTGTATCAGTGAGTGTGGTTGTTGTATCAGTGAGTGTGGTGGTTGTATCAGTGACTGGTTGTTTTATCAGTAAGTGTGTTTGTTGTATCAGTGAGTGTGGTTGTTGAATGCAGTTGTTGCATCAGTGACTGCGGTGGTTGTATCAGTGAGTGTGGTTGTTGTATCAGTGAGTGTGGTTGTTGTATCAGTGAGTGTGGTTGTTGAATGCAGTGAGTTCAGTTGTTGTATCAGTGAGTGTGGTTGTTGTATCAGTGACTGTGGTTGTTGTATCAGTGAGTGTGGTTGTTAAATGCGGTTGTTGTATCAGTGAGTGTGGTTGTTGTATCAGTGACTGTGGTTGTTGTATCAGTGAGTGTGGTTGTTATATCAGTGAGTGTGGTTGTTGTATCAGTGAGTGTGGTTGTTGTATCAGTGAGTGTGGTTGTTGTATCAGTGAGTGTGGTTGTTGTATCAGTGAGTGCGGTTGTTGTATCAGTGACTGTGGTTGTTATATCAGTGAGTGTGGTTGTTGTATCAGTGAGTGTGGTTGTTGTATCAGTGAGTGTGGTTGTTGTATCAGTGAGTGTGGTTGTTGTATCAGTCCATTGGACTATAGATTCCTTTTTTACACGAGTACGAATGTAAAATTTTTATTTTAACCATTTTACATCAAATCACAAGAATTTAAGATAGCAAATTTTATCATAGTTTCATTAGTTAACATCTGTCCAAAAAATAGATGCAAGTTTTAAGTTTAAATTGTCTGAAATTGTTGAATGCAGTTGTTGTATCAGTGAGATTGGTTGTTGTATCAGTGAGTGCAGTTGTTGTATCAGTGACTGTGGTTGTTGTATCAGTGAGTTTGGTGGTTGTATCATTGAATGCAGTTGTTGTATCAGTGACTGCATTAGTTGTATCAGTGAGTGTGGTTGTTGTATCAGTGAGTGTGGTTGTTGTATCAGTGAGTGTGGTGGTTGTATCAGTGACTGGTTGTTTTATCAGTAAGTGTGTTTGTTGTATCAGTGAGTGTGGTTGTTGAATGCAGTTGTTGCATCAGTGACTGCGGTGGTTGTATCAGTGAGTGTGGTTGTTGTATCAGTGAGTGTGGTTGTTGTATCAGTGAGTGTGGTTGTTGAATGCAGTGAGTTCAGTTGTTGTATCAGTGAGTGTGGTTGTTGTATCAGTGACTGTGGTTGTTGTATCAGTGAGTGTGGTTGTTAAATGCGGTTGTTGTATCAGTGAGTGTGGTTGTTGTATCAGTGACTGTGGTTGTTGTATCAGTGAGTGTGGTTGTTATATCAGTGAGTGTGGTTGTTGTATCAGTGAGTGTGGTTGTTGTATCAGTGAGTGTGGTTGTTGTATCAGTGAGTGTGGTTGTTGTATCAGTGAGTGTGGTTGTTGTATCAGTGAGTGCGGTTGTTGTATCAGTGAGTGTGGTTGTTGTATCAGTGAGTGCGGTTGTTGTATCAGTGACTGTGGTTGTTATATCAGTGAGTGTGGTTGTTGTATCAGTGACTGTGGTTGTTGTATCAGTGAGTGTGGTTGTTGTATCAGTGACTGTGGTTGTTGTATCAGTGAGTTTGGTTGTTGTATCATTGAATGCAGTTGTTGTATCAGTGACTGCATTAGTTGTATCAGTGAGTGTGGTTGTTGTATCAGTGAGTGTGGTTGTTGTATCAGTGAGTGTGGTGGTTGTATCAGTGACTGTGGTTGTTGTATCAGTGAGTTTGGTTGTTGTATCATTGAATGCAGTTGTTGTATCAGTGACTGCATTAGTTGTATCAGTGAGTGTGGTTGTTGTATCAGTGAGTGTGGTTGTTGTATCAGTGAGTGTGGTGGTTGTATCAGTGACTGGTTGTTTTATCAGTAAGTGTGTTTGTTGTATCAGTGAGTGTGGTTGTTGAATGCAGTTGTTGCATCAGTGACTGCGGTGGTTGTATCAGTGAGTGTGGTTGTTGTATCAGTGAGTGTGGTTGTTGTATCAGTGAGTGTGGTTGTTGAATGCAGTGAGTTCAGTTGTTGTATCAGTGAGTGTGGTTGTTGTATCAGTGACTGTGGTTGTTGTATCAGTGAGTGTGGTTGTTAAATGCGGTTGTTGTATCAGTGAGTGTGGTTGTTGTATCAGTGAGTGTGGTTGTTGTATCAGTGAGTGTGGTTGTTATATCAGTGAGTGTGGTTGTTGTATCAGTGAGTGTGGTTGTTGTATCAGTGAGTGTGGTTGTTGTATCAGTGAGTGTGGTTGTTGTATCAGTGAGTGCGGTTGTTGTATCAGTGAGTGCGGTTGTTGTATCAGTGAGTGTGGTTGTTGTATCAGTGAGTGCGGTTGTTGTATCAGTGAGTGTGGTTGTTGTATCAGTGAGTGTGGTTGTTGTATCAGTGAGTGTGGTTGTTGTATCAGTCCATTGGACTATAGATTCCTTTTTTACACGAGTACGAATGTAAAATTTTTATTTTAACCATTTTACATCAAATCACAAGAATTTAAGATAGCAAATTTTATCATAGTTTCATTAGTTAACATCTGTCCAAAAAATAGATGCAAGTTTTAAGTTTAAATTGTCTGAAAAATAAAAGCGAGATTTTCAAATCCACAAGATGTGGTTCTAGCGTTTTTGCGCAGCTATTAATTCCTCATGTTTTATTTGGAATCTACAGTATGTACCATCTCAACACTTAAAAACAAATTTTGGAAGCCTGCCTTTTTGTATATCAGTTGAAATGGAGTCTAAAAAGAATCAGTTTTATTGCGTTTGAAATTATTGTGTCTTTGAAACAAATCATGTAGGAAAATTCAACCTTATGGTTCAAATAGTGGATTTTAGGGGGTAAATGTATGTTGTATTCAATGTTACATTTTTCAATAATAGAGTATTTCAAAATTGATTATTTTCATGTGATTTATATGCATGTATGTACTAAATGTTTACCTTAATAATGTCTGTTTTGTTTTACCAGGAAGCGATTGCAAGATAAGACCAATCCTCAAAACAAAAACTCTGTGATGACCATGATTTTCCAGAAAGTTCCTCCAGGGCATCGGTCTCGAAACAAGGAGGATGACATTTTTTTAGCGGTAGATCAGACATCCAATCGGGTGCTGCATTACCAGAGGGTCAGAGAGCAGTCCAAGCTTCAGATCCCAGTGGTAAGAAAACCCACACAGGCCAAGGATATATAGTAATGTTGAATCTGGATGTTGTGCATTTCAGCATGTTATCCAATGCGGCAAAATTATTCAATCCTTTGACATTTTCCTATCAATCTTTGATTACAAAATGCTGTGCAATCAGGATCTTGTCTATATTGTAAACTGGCCTCGATGAAAATAACTGACTGCTTATGATTAGTGAGAGTTATCTCCCATAATCCGGCCACTTATCTATCGGCCTTCTGTCGGATAATTATTGTTCAATTATTGATCAATTTTTCTGCTGTTGCTATGGATCTAAACAACTGTGAAATAATATAAATCCAAACTGGCAACTCATTTCAGTTTATGCAATTAAATCTTGTTTTAAATAAATACGTATTTTTTTCAGCCAAATTTACATCAGAGTATGGGTTTACATATTGTACTTCCACTATTTCTGTCAGGCCGTAACTCTGGAAACCACGGGAGCTGGATTGTCGATATCATTTGTAATGCACATTATATGGTTACACCTACAGAATTACATTTTATTCTGTCAGAATGCTCCGTTCTTTATTAAATTCCAGTGTATTTGAATATTTATCAAAAACAGTTGTCTCTGTTTACAGCTGTTAGATTTACAGTCTGTGTTGTTTCTGTTTACAGTTGTTAGATTTACAGCCTGTGTTGTCTCTGTTTACCGTTGTTAGATTTACAGTCTGTGTTGTCTCTGTTTACAGTTGTTAGATTTACAGTCTGTTATCTTTGTTTACTGCTGTTAGATTTACAGCCTGTGTTGTCTCTGTTTACAGTTGTTAGATTAACAGCCTGTGTTTTCTCTGTTTACAGTCGTTAGATTTACAGCTAGTGTTGTCTCTGTTTACAGTTGTTAGATTTACAGTCTGTGTTGTCTCTGTTAACAGTTGTTACATTTACAGCCAGTGTTGTCTCTGTTTACAGTTGTTAGATTTACAGCCTGTGTTGTCTCTGTTTACAGTTGTTAGATTTACAGTCTGTGTTGTCTCTGTTAACAGTTGTTACATTTACAGCCAGTGTTGTCTCTGTTTACAGTAGTTAGATTTACAGCCTGTGTTGTCTCTGTTTACAGTTGTTAGATTTACAGTCTGTGTTGTCTCTGTTTACAGTTGTTAGATTTACAGTCTGTGTTGTCTCTGTTTACAGTAGTAAGATTAACAGTCTATTATCTTTGTTTACAGCTGTTAGATTTACAGCATGTGTTGTCTTTGTTTTTACAGTTGTTAGATTTACAGTCTGTGTTGTCTCTGTTTACAGTAGTAAGATTAACAGTCTATTATCTTTGTTTACAGCTGTTAGATTTACAGCATGTGTTGTCTTTGTTTACAGTTGTTAGATTTACAGTCTGTGTTGTCTCTATTTACAGTTGTTAGATTTACAGCCTGTGTTGTCTCTGTTTACAGTTGTTAGCTTTACAGTCAGTGTTGTCTCTGTTTACAGTAGTAAGATTAACATTCTATTATCTTTGTTTACAGCTGTTAGATTTACAGCATGTGTTGTCTTTGTTTACAGTTGTTAGATTTACAGTCTGTGTTGTCTCTGTTTACAGTTGTAAGATTAACAGTCTATTAGCTTTGTTAACAGCTGTTAGATTTACAGCATGTGTTGTTTTTGTTTACAGTTGTTAGATTTACAGTCTGAGTTGTCTCTGTTTACAGTCGTTAGATTTACAGTCTGTGTTGTATATGTTTATAGTTGTTATATAAACAGCATGTGTTGTCTCTGTTTACAGGATGTCCTAGCAGACAACTTGGATGTACAGCTGAGGTACGACCTACTGGACAGTCAGATCAGTGTGTGTTCCCCTGAAGTCCTGGCCCTCTTCAAGGATAACTTCGATTATCTCAACAGGGACCACTTTGTCAAAGGACTATTGGACAATGAAGACGTAGGTCCAGTGTATAATTCATTGTATTCAATTCCTCTCAGTTTCTTTCTCCTTATCTTTTGAATCTTTTTTTCATGTTATCATTTAAAATTACATGCATTACCTTAGGTATTTCAAATGAAATCTGTTTGTCTTGTATTATGTATTATCGCGGAAGTCATATGTAATAGAAGATCAACTGTCAGGTTTACTGCAGTTAAATGCTTTATGTTACAGATCATGGAGAAGACAATACACATGTGTGTCCTCAATGATGGGTACACGGGAAGAGTTTCCAATTTACAGATGTATGACACTGTCAGGTAGGTCAGGATTAAGAGTTCAAAGGTCAGTGTCTGACATGGGCATTGTCGGAAACTAAGGACTAAGACACACTTATGCTGTAAAAGACGTATAACGTCATTATCTTCGACAGCTATTGTAAATAGCCCCAAATGTAAATGTACGTCTGTCGTAAGTTTAAAGTTTAATTGTAGACGTACGATTCATTATGAATAGGTCTCCAGGACTCAATGACCTGTCTGACAGACAATTTTAGATTGATTGATGTGATTTATTGTAGTCGTGATGTGATATGCCGCTGGTCCTATCCTCTGGTTCCTGACACACAGACAGACAATCAGGGTCAGATCATCTCTCACAACAGACACAACATCTACACCAGTAAAGATGTCATGTTAGCAAAGTAAGTAGTTACCACAGGTTTATCATCTTGTTGCCACTCGGCCGATATCTTTATCGCAATAGCTGATATAGGATGGAGATCTAACTTTTGAGGAAATGAAAACATACTAATTCCTATGTTCATGTGTGTGTGTGTTTACATGTGTTTGTTTTTGTTTGACAGAGGTTGTGTATTGGAGCAGAATGTTTTGGTGGGGAGAGGAACCAGAATCGGTAGCAACACTAGGATAACCGACTCCGTGATAGGAAAGGACTGTAAAATAGGTAAACAGTGCATAACATTTGTAAAAATGTATTAATTAAAAGTAGCTTAGTATGTTAGGTTAGTAAAAAGTCAGGGGAGGAAATTTGTGAGACATTTTGCATGCAAAAATTAAACACGCTTTCTTTATCTGACTGTATATTTTCGTTTCCCCCTCTTGACCTGAGTTTTAATTCTGCGACAGGAAGTGACGTGGTGATAGAGAACGCGTACATCTGGGACGGAGTGACAATAGAAGACCAGTGCTGTGTAGACACTGCAGTGATCTGTGATAACGTCGATGTGTATGCCTGTACCTCCGTCGGTCCTGGCTGTGTCCTGTCATATAAAGTAAGCTCTCCGTAGATAAAGGTGAACTCAATTAAACATCTCGAACCAGATGGGATTAGTAGTAGACTTCAAAATATCCAAGTATTTGAGATATCAAGGGTAAATTACTTAAAGTATAAGTTTATAAATCACTTCTACTATTCATTGTGTTCGAGATATCAGTGTTTGAGATATTGAAGTTTAACTGTATTTCATTTTTTTTATACTATGGTATTGGGCACAAGTTCTAAAACCTATATTTCCACTCGCCCTACATTCAAGTATTCAAACTCTGTAAAGATTTAGTCTTACAACTTTGCTTTTATCTATGTGGATGTTTTGTGAATGTTATCAATCAAAAAAATTGGATTTGTATTAAGGATGTTTAAAATCTACTGACTTTATAATACCTGTAATTGTTATGTCAGATACTTTGGTTTTTCATGGATATTAGTGGGCAAGAATTTTTGTTGATTTAATCAATGAGTGATGAAGAAACCACAGTATTCTCTGTAACCTGTGAATTTTTACCTCACATTGTATTTACCTATAATTCAAAAGTAAGTACACATACAGATTTAGATGAACTGGATTAACCATTATTGACACTCCTTTTTTGATAATTTAACAGGTCAAGGTTGGACCCAGTGTAAAAATAGAAGCAAGGTCGCGTCTACAGGCAGCCAAGGACATGGATGATGATTTCGGAGACGAGTTGACCGAGGCTGATCAAGGTACAGAATTTATACGCATGGTTTACATTAATTTTCTGATCAGATAGTTACTCCCTTTAGATAGTATAGATACATGTGTCCGGGTAGTACTGTTTACCCAATACATGTATTCGCTGGATATGAGAGGTAAGTTTCTTCTAATCAGATAGTTACTCCCTTTAGATAGTATAGATACATGTACCCGGGTAGTACTGTTTACCCAATACATGTATTCGCTGGATATGAGAGGTAAGTTTCTTCTAATCAGATAGTTACTCTCTTTAGATAGTATAGATACATGTGTCCGGGTAGTACTGTTTACCCAATACATGTATTGGCTGGATATGAGGGGTAAGTTTCTTCCTTTTGGTTTTATATAATGAAGCCGTAAAACCTTTTTTGACTTATACCTTTTTTTTCTCCAAGTAGAAAAGTGAATATACAGAGCTAGTATTCTTGTTACACGGATTGTATTTTACTGTAAAGTAGAAGAGTAAATATACAACGCCAGTATTCCTGTTACACAGATTGTATTTTACTGTAAAGTAGAAGAGTAAATATACAACGCCAGTATTCCTGTTACACAGATTGTATTTTACTGTAAAGTAGAAGAGTAAATATACAACGCCAGTATTCCTGTTACACAGATTGTATTATACTGTAACACTTCAAGCAGGGTTTTATGCTGGCCTGTTTCTGCTGTCCATAGATCAGCGCTAATGCAAACCGCTTGATTAACTGTATATCATAGTTTTATATATTTCTGTAGATGCTGTCTGCATGATCAACTATATATTATATCATATAGTTATATATTATATTTCTGTAGATGCTGTCAGCATGATCAACTACGGCAGTAAGTCCCAAGCCTTCCTCCACCAGCCCCCGGAGGACAGCGATGACGAAGACAACGATCTTGTTCAGGACATGTTTGGTCTGGGCATCCAATCAGAATCCTCCACGGAGGCGTCCAGTTTGTCGGAGCGCTCCAGTGATGACGAGGCCATGCTGGATGATGAGGAGTGTAAGTCATGATATCGGGGGGCATATGTGTCCGTCATCACACATGTAATCCGTTAACTTACACACAGATCTGTCAGATTACAGCTGATTTTGTACATGTCCCTTAATTAAATGATTGATGTCACGTACATTCAAGACATCTTGTAAATCTGTCATACGGAGCTGGGCTCGAGCACCCACTGATGGGAAAATTTGGAAAGACACTTTGTCTCTAAAATTCAGTAGCTATTTTGTGCTGATTTATTTTTGTAATTTTGTGATGTTTGGGAAGCACATACTAATCAGGAGGGAAAAATGATACCTGTTTTGCATGAATGGGTATGGGGATTTAATCAGTATCCTCTGATAAAGAAATTTGTCAGCTCTGTGAATAAGAGAAAGTTTTCATAACTTATTTGGCATGTAACGGAATGGACTTGAAATCTTTAAACTCTACCAATTTTTTTTTGCAGATGTAGCTTGCAGAACTGCGTTTCATCAATCCATTAGTTTTGTTTTTCAGTGTTCTATAGTGAGCTGTTGGATACATTTGTGAAAGCTAAAGAAGATAACTACAACACAGAAAACCTCATTCTGGAGATCAACTCTCTAAAGTGAGTGTGTGAATTTCACAGTAAATTGAATTATGCAACTTGTTGACTGCTTAACTATAAGTTTTTCTTATTTCAATATCCTAACATGAAACTTGTGTTTGTATAGTGCTTGTGGGCAAGATTTAAATTCAAATCATCAAGTGTTGGAATTTTATTTTAAAATACCTGTATTGAAGTTCAGTACATGTAACTGAATTTGTCATTTATAAATAAATATCCCCAAAAAATTTATTAGGTAAAGAACTATTTCAAATTATCTAACTAGCTATATTTCTTACCCAAGCATTTATTTTTCAGACATACTTACAATATAGCCATCCGAGATTTGTATGGTATGGTTATGAAAGGATTAATTGAAATTCCTCTGAGAGACTCACAAGACTTGGAACCAGGTGCACAGCTAGCCAATGTCAAAAAGGTGATTTAAAACCCAAAGATTCGGTAGATTTGGGATTTACTGTATTGATATAAAGTCATTATTTTTCAGATTCAACAAGAATATGTTAAAAAAAGTATGATTTACAAGGCACATCCTAATGTATATTCACACCAATGAACAAAACACAAACCCAATTTAATGTAAACCTGAAAGTTATATGATATCTGGCTCAATGCTAAAACAATTCAAACAGCAACAAAGTTCAGAACAACAGAGCAAACTTTACTGGATGGTATCTTTGATTTTCAGAATTTTGTGAGATATAAACCATTAATTCTAAACTACATCAAGAGTGAAGAATCTCAGCTAGACTGTCTCCATGCTTTGGAGGTAAGTCATGTATAACTCAGGGATTTCTCTTCTTGAGTACCAAACAAGTACCTGCTTTGATTTGCCATGGCTCGAGAATAGAAAACATGCAACATCACATACCATCATCACAAATCATGAGGTCCTATATTTCTATATCTATATTGTACTGTTTTTTATTACCGGTAGTAGTATATAATGTTTTCCACCTGTTTTGTACATATGAATTGTTCTGGGTACTGTACTTAATACCATAGCCAGTTATGGGGTTTGAGATAAGGATACTTACAGAAACCTTTTGTGGCATTAAGTACACATGTATTTGTGTTCAGAGATTACTTATCTATCGTTTGTTGATGAATCTTATTGCATTATCATATTGAGTAACTTTACGTTATTTAACTTTCTACATCTGTGCAGGATTTGTTTACATTATCATATTGAGTAACTTTACGTTATTTAACTTTCTACATCTGCGCTGGATTTGTTTACATTATCATATTGAGTAACTTTACGTTATTTAACTTTCTACATCTGTGCAGGATTTGTTTACATTATCATATTGAGTAACTTTACGTTATTTAACTTTCTACATCTGCGCTGGATTTCGCCCTGACTAACTTTACGTTATTTAACTTTCTACTTCTGTGCAGGATTTTGCACTTTTATCATATTGAGTAACTTAACGTTATTTAACTTTCTACATCTGTGCAGGATTTCGCCCTAAGTAACTTGACATTATTTAACTTTCTACATCTGTGCAGGATTTCGCCCAGAGTAACTTTACGTTATTTAACTTTCTACTTCTGTGCAGGATTTCGCCCTGAGTAACTTTGTTATTAAACTTTCTACATCTGTGCAGGATTTCGCCCTGAGTAACTTTGTTATTTAACTTTGTACATCTGTGCAGGATTTCACCCTGAGTAACTTTGTTATTAAACTTTCTACATCTGTGCAGGATTTCGCCCTGAGTAACTTTACGTTATTTAACTTTCTACATCTGTGCAGGATTTCGCCCTGAGTAACAAGACAGTCAGTACACTCCTAGTCAAGCTCCTCCACATACTTTACGACGCAGACATTTTATCTGAGGTTGTCCTCATTAAATGGCACAACATGGAGAAAGAAGAAGAATACAAAGCTATTGCAAAACAGGTACGTTTACCTCAAATTCATTGTCTTCAGTCTCTCGTCTACAAGTTTTAAAGCGGCATGGTCACGATTTTGGTCAAATTTTATTTTTCTGTTTTTATTATTTACAATGCTTTATTAATGCATTTCAAATGATCAAATGAAATTTGGGTGCCCATCGATGAGTTTTAAGCAAGATACAGGACTCACAATTCTTCGTTATGTAAACAAGGCTCGTGCCCCGTTTTTGTTTACATAGGTTCAATATACCAGTAAAAAATCTTTTTCAAGATGATTTGTCTATATTCTTATTCATTTTAAGCATAAATAAACAGTTCCTAACGACTAACACATTCATTTTAGGTCTAAAACTGGAATTTTCACTTCAACATTCAAAATGTAAACAAAAGCTTTGTTTATATAGCAAGGAATTGTAAGCTCTGTAACTCGCTTATAACTCAACAAATGACATTCAAATTTTGGTTGCCTATTAAAAATGCCTTACTGAAGCATTATATACATTTAAATTGAAAAAAAAAAATTTTGACCAAAATCATGACCATGCCCCTTTAAGGCTTTAATGGCCTAAAATGTATCTTAGAAAAGCTGAAAGTTCTACAACTTGATCTTTTGGGAGTCTATCTGTTTTCTAATCTCTAAAAGTCATTCTTTTGAAAGTGTGCAGAAGTGTGCTATATTATATATTTCTATGTTAAGGTATTCGATCCATAATATCCCTAGATTCAATGAATCTTGGATCATTACATATATGTATGGACTTAATACTTAGTATACTTGGACATAATTTTCATATTTAAGTATCAATATGTAACTGTTTTCAGTGGAATGTGTCCTAATTAATGACCTTTCCCCTTTCTTGAAGAGTTGTCCCCCTTTGCTTTTATTCTATTAAAATTAATTCTAGAAAAATCTATACGGTATAAAAATTATTTTCATTAGTTTTTGTATTCCTGATAAAATACATCTTTCCACCAAAGCATTTATTCATATTCCTCGAATTAATATTTTTATTGTTAAAAATGTGTTTGTTCCCATAGACCATAATGCAATTTTGATTAATTAATTACTGCTTCGTTAAAAATATTTTTGAAAATTTCTGTCGGTAAATCTTTTTCTACTCTAAAATGCTTTTAATTAATATCAAAGGTTTAAATACAGGATTGATATTCAAGGTTGGAAAAATTAGGTCCTATTATGGATCGGATACCTTAATATATTTACAGGACGTAGCATCAAGAGAGAAACCTACCCTTACCCCACTTTTTTCACTCATCCATTAAAACATTTAAACACCAGTCTATTATAGTTTTCATTTGACAATTTTTAGAATTGTAAAAGTGCACCACTGTAAATGGTTTATGGCTCTGTCACAAAATGGCTACTTAAATGCTTAAACTGATTTCTTTATCATAGAAATCAATTTGTCTGTTTAATGAATATAAAAATCAGCTTTATTGCTGTTTGTAGATGGTGCTTTTATTACCCGGTACATTGATTCCTCGACAGTTCATAGAGTTCATGTATATGTTGTTGGTGCTGTAAGCTAATCGATCGCGACCTTTATTTTGTAGGTGGCGCCCCTAATCAAGTGGCTCGAGGAGGCAGAAGAGGAGACGTCCGATGAAGAGTTGGGTAGTGACTGAAGCAGATTATGTTAAATGATAAACACTTCAGTTGGTGGGTTATACATCTAGAATGTATTCTGTGTCGTGATGTCAAAGTGCTATGGACCTTCATTAAAACCATATCCTTAACAGTTTATGTTTTCATTTCTTTCATTTGACCAATCCAAAAAGGATACTTATAATAGTCTAATGAAATTTGAAGTGAAACGTTAGTTTTTGAAGGATAGATTAAACAGATATTTATGGGGAGGTGATGTCGCAGCTATTCAAAGTTATATCATTCTTACAAAACAACAAGCAGATATTCATTTCCCAACCCTCCATTATTAAAGACTGTATTGTAAAACATGAGATCTTGTTTTCCTCAATATGCAGTGGATATCTTCTAGAGTTATGATTGTGAAACATTTAATTTAAAGCTATTTTATAAACTTTCTTACATAAATTGATAAAAAATATACATGTATATGGAAAAGTTATATGTAGGTTTTTTGTTTGGGTTGAAACTTTCTTCATTCATAATATAATTGACATCATGCAGTAAATGAAATATGACATAAAAAATCACAGGTGCTTGAGGACGGGACCAATCATCCCCCTTTTCCACCACCAACACCCAAGTTTCTAGACTCCCAGAACCTTGCTCTTTTTTTCGTTAAATTATCCTTTAATTTTTATGACGTGTATTTATACACCAATTTATACATTCACTGTACAAAATTTCTTAAAACACACATTTAAAAAAACCAGGCCCTATCTGTAATATGTAAGGAATAAGGAATTATTCTTTGAGTATTATGGTCGGGGCATGATCAAATCCAATAAAGCCCGAAGGGCTTTATGATAGATTTGATCACGCCCCGAACGAAATTATCATCTCATAATATTCAAAGAATGATTCCTTATTACTTATATTTATATAATTTTTAGCCATTGTGCGATTAAATATTTAAACATAAATAAGAAAACCCCGCTGGCGCCTCAATTTGGCGTCACTTGTATTATGGGTTTTAAAGTACAAAATCGATACGTAGTGTTATCACAGGCAAAGACACTGGAAAATGTAAATATATATAGAGAGGGTCTGATTTTTATTACTTTTTTCCTTCATATTTCATAGAAAATGACAGTTTAAAACATGATTGTTTCAATGAGTTTACCAAAATTGAAGCCAAGGTACTCCTTATCAAACAAAGCTATAAAATTGTTAGGAAGCATCCTTGAGAAAAGTTTTATCTTGAATTTCATTAACCTGTTGGCACCTTTTTATTTACATCTTGACCTTAATAAAAAATATTGGGTAAAACGTGGTAAAAAAAATCTCATAATTTGTGATGGTTTATATTTTTATCCCAACTTGATTGTTTTCCACCCCCCGGCCTTGTCAATACTTTCTAATATACAATGTACAAAGATAAAGCTTAATATTTAGTCTAGTAATTTTTCTTTATTTCACCCTTACAAAATGTCAGTTTATCAGTACGCCACCAAATGCTGTCCAGTGACTTTGTAGTTGTGCTTTCCATCCATGGACATCTTTTATGTAGACTACATCTCCCTTGTTCAGGGGTAGGGCAATACTGCTACCCGCTGTTAACCACTGACCACTGCCACCATTGTTATTTGCTGCCTGACGAGCTTTCATTGCTCCATTTACAAACAAACCGGCATGCGACATTGTTTTAGGATCACTCAGAGTGTACCAATTGAACTGGTAGATCCCGTCTGTCGGTGCGGTGAATGTCCCTGTGCTAGGGTTGTAGGCCTTTCCCACATTGGTAACTACTTTTTCTCCTTTAAATCCATTCATTACTTTCCAAATGAAAGCTGAATACTATGATACTAGTAAATAACAACACATTGTGTGGAATTAGCAACGACACGCTGCAGCTATTTAATATTTGGCATATTAAATGTACACACACATAATTATGGCATAAAGTTGGATCACATGATTTATTTATTTTAATAAAACAATTCTGAAAATTTAAACTTTCCGCTGTAGGTGTCGTCCTAAACTGGTATTTAACACCTGAGTAATTCTTTATATAGCCTTGCTAATAAACCGGTTCTTAAGAACCAGGTGACACAAACAGGTATTCGAATGAAAACCTTATATATCCGGATAATTAATTCATTATTATACCAAGTAGAAATTGATTTCTGTCTAATTCGTCCCTCAAACGAAAGAAATCATATTTCTCCTTTAAATCCATTCATTACTTTCCAAATGAAAGCTGAATACTATGATACTAGTAAATAACAACACATTGTGTGGAATTAGCAACGACACGCTGCAGCTATGTAAATATAAAGAACGGGGAACTAATGCTACTATTAATATACGATATAATAACGTAATCCAACTTCATATATATTCAGAAAAATCAATACAAAAAGATACAATATAATCAATAAACAACATGATTACAACTATTATAAACCAAGTTCTTTGGAAACACTTAAACGTTCACTAAGCGGATCCTTGACATATCCATCCTTAGCAGATTCCGAACGCCAACGTCCATGTCTCTTGAATATCCTGTCCGGAATTCCCCTCACTGCCGACGCAGTCGCTCCACCTGACCGCAAACTGTGAAGTCCATAAACTTTGATGTTATCTACAATTCCTGTAAATGCTCCGATGAATAATTCACGAAGCCTGGTGTAAGACAGAGGCTTTTCACGATTACGCAACCGGTAACCACTTCCCGATTTCGAAATAGCACAAAATACATATTCATCTGAATCGTCTTGAATCCCAGCTAAACGAAGATACAATTCAAAATTAGAAACAGGACACATATATGAAAATGTTCTTGCTATAACAACTCTTGTACCGTCTCTGTAGATATCAGTCTTACTAGACTCGATGAATATTTCAATATGATCAGGTAAAAATTGAATATCAGATCTCTTGATATTTATGAGTTCGCTGCTACGTAAAAATCCAGCGAATGCCAACAAGACCATACAAATGATTCTTTGATTATAAAGATTATTACATTCAAACAGTTTCAAATACATACAACGTAAATTTTCAACAGTTATTGGTTCTTTCTTTTGAACAGGTTTTGCCACTATACGTTTCCCACCTTCCATAATGTTTTTAACAAACTGATTGTCAGTCGGAGAATTGAATCCCACAAGATCATGAGCCCATTTGATTCCATAGAATGCGTCAACAATAGGGGATGGAGAGTTTGCCCGTTGAACCAAGCATGCTAAATAAATAGATACATGTAAAGGTTTTGAAGGAAATAATTCACTTTCCTCGATTCCTTGTTCTTTTGCCCACTTCTTAAATCTCAGGAAACTGTTACAATATTTGTTTATAGTTGAATCCGCTCGTGACGCTTGCATAATCCCAGGAAGTGCATACACTTTTTCACGCAACTTTGAAGGCAACTGAATCAAATCTCTTTCAAATACCTGAAAAAACAAATTTGTAAAGGAACACCAATAAATATTTTTTCGCTTTGAAATTATCTACCGAATATGTATAAAAATACATATATTTATATCTACATATCAGCTTAATTAAGATATTCAGCACATTTTCTTCAGAAATGAAGATATCAGTTTGATAAAAAACCAAACTTGCCAAATGACAAACCACAAATGTGGTGAAAGAAACTTCAGTAAATCCATAGTGATAAAATATTTATCTCTATTACAACATAGCGCAAATTGCCTGATATTTCTCATACAAGTTTATGGGAAATAATTCCCAATTAATCAATAAAATTTGTTTATTTTGAAGAATTTAAAACTGCCGAAAAACAATTTTGAAATCAAACTCTGAAATCAAAAACAAATGCAAGCATTCTAAACTTTAAATCTTCTTTACCAAAAATACCAGATCCGAGTTTACCACGTGTGTAAAACTCCTTTGCTACTGGAAGATCCTTCCAATCTACAATATGTGACCTGTAAACTTCAGAAATTAAAATTGGCCAAAAGGCTGATGATTCCCATAGCGGAACTACTAATGTTCCATATCCTTTGCATGCGTTCAAATTCTCCAAAACTCTTGGAATAAGATAAAATGGCGGTACGATCCATGCATTCAAACCTGTCCAATTAATAGTAAATGCATCAACTGCATACGTAAAAGGATTCCAATACCTGGAACAAAATTTATCTACCTTTGCATTGTAATCACAAGCAAATAAATCAATATCATACGGACCCCATTCCCGTGATAGGTCATCAAAAACAGTTTTCACGATACCCCAATCATCAAAGTCGACAATTCTGCTCAAATAATCTGCTTGCTCATTGAGTTCTCTTGGTATCCATTTAATTTCAATACCAATCTTATATTCTAAACAAATTTGAAATATGTTCATTGCAAGATCTTGTAAGTTATTTTTCATACTCCCTTTTTGAACAATGGAAACAACATTTGCGTTGTCTGTAAACCATTTTGTATTCTCACCTTTGAGAAATTGTACAAATGACCGAAGAACTCTATCCACCGCGGCCAATTCTCTCCATGTGGAACTCATAATTCTCTCAGATTCTTCCCATAAACCATGAGAAACATTTTTACCTGTCCGTACGCAATAACCGCCATAACCAGTATCACTTGCATCTGTGTACACTACCAGATTAGAACTTGGTTTAACTTTCATATCCCTTCTATTCAACATATCTAAAGACGATTTCCAGAAACTTATCTGTTTTTTACTTTCCTCAGAAATTAAAATCATGCTATTCCATGTTGGAGCAGACACAATGTCAATACTAAGACATTTGGTCATTAACTGGGCTACACTTCCGATAACAACAGACATAGATATGATTTGTGCAACTAAACTTGCTAGTCGTCTTACCTTTATTCTGCAATTCTGGTTCATAAAATGCTCAATTTTGAAAATTGTTTTTTGAATATTAAATACACGCTTTTCAGGAATGTAAATTTCCCCCATATTACAATCCAAAACAACACCAAGATACTCGATAACTTGACAAGGGATCCACATGGACTTTTCCACTTTAGGCACAAAACCTGAACAAACTAAATCATACTGTACCTCTTTGGATATTTTGCATGCTTCGTCATACTTACTATGGCAGCCAAACCCATCATCTAAATACATAAGTACAGTTTTACCTTCTCTACGCCATTTCTTAACTAAGGGTCGTGTGAGTTTAGTAAAAATATATGGCGCAGATGTGAGACCAAATGGCAAAACATTAAAACAGAAATATCGATCTTGAACACCAAATTTCCATGAAAATCCTAAATATTTTCTATGGTCAGGAAAAATATCTATATGGTGATATGCACTTGTGATGTCAAATTTAAAACACCAACTATTTTTATTTGTATACATAAGAGCGGTTCTTATATCGTCATATTTCACAGACTGTTTCCATACATGCTTATTAACTTCCCTTAAATCTAATATAAGCCTTCTTTTCCCACTGGAGTTCACTGAAACAGAAAGAGGATTAGTAACCAAAAACTCTGTATTTTGTTCGGATATCAAACCGTTTTCTAATAGCTCCATTATTGCTCCCTGCACGAAAACATCTTCCTGTAAAGCAGATTTATTATTATGCGAAAAACTCTGCTGTGGTAAAGAATAAAAAGGTATTTTATAACCATCCTGAATAGTATCTATGATATAATGACAAGCATCAATGCATTTCCAAAATTCAATATTTGATTTTAATCGCCCTCTAACAGAGACTTTGCCACCTTCTTTATACTCATAGCATTCGTTAAACTCATCAACACAACTTTTTCCATCATAATACTTATCTTTTATCAAAGATGATTCTTTAGACTGTTTAGCCTCTCTATTTAGCGGACTTAAGCTCTGGGCATTCTTTTCTTTGGTGATTGGGTTTTCCGCAGTGGAAACAGCCAATGGGAAATCTGGATGCAGCTGGCATGATGGGGAAGCCAAAGGGCGTTGGGCCACGAAAAGGCTGTCTAGCTGGAAAAGGAAAATAAGGAGCACTGCTCCTAACATTAGAATAGCTACTCTTAGATTTCAGTTTTTCTTTTTGCTTCTCCTTTTCTTTCTTTTCTTTCATGGCTTTATTTTCCGCTTTAAACATTCGTTTTTCGTCATCCGAATCATCAGCCAATGGATTGGTTACATAATTTTTCACTGTACTCCACCCACAAGGTGATGCATCAGCCATTTTGATAAGTTTGTTACGTTTATTACAAAGTTCAACTGATTCATGAATAAGTTCCATGCAATAATCATATTTATTGTTATTCAAGGCCCACGAAGCCTGCGTCAACGTATCAATAATCTTCTCGTTATGTTCAAATTGATCTTTGTTACCTGGATGTTTCCAGACTATCGCTTGTTCTGACTTTAACTTCTTCACTTCAGACGATACGGAGGAAGTTGCTCCCTGTAATTCTCTTTTAAAATTATCAAGTTGCATTGCCATAGTATTCTCCATGTCCATTTTCTGTTCATTCATTTTGTTGAGAATGGCTTGTAGCATGTCTGCCTGAGCCCCGCCCGACATCTCCTCGTTCTGCATGCCGAATTTAAACTTTCCGCTGTACGTGTCGTCCTAAACTGGTATTTAACACCTGAGTAATTCTTTATATAGCCTTGCTAATAAACCGGTTCTTAAGAACCAGGTGACACAAACAGGTATTCGAATGAAAACCTTATATATCCGGATAATTAATTCATTATTATACCAAGTAGAAATTGATTTCTGTCTAATTCGTCCCTCAAACGAAAGAAATCATATGTCATAGACCCAGATAGAGCCATGCTGGTAGGTTTTATATGAACCCAGTTCTGCGTGAAATACAACTGGACTTTTCGAAGCTACAATGAAATGAGCATATAAAAGTTATGTAGACTACTCTCTTTTTTCTTCTCTCTCTCTCCCTCTCTCTCTCTCTCTCTCTGTCTGTCTCTCTCTCTCTCTCTCTCTCTCTCTCTCTCTCTCTCTCTCACATTGAATTGAATTACTTGTAATTATTCTCAACGGCCTTATTAATTCGTCATGGCTTGTGAGTGATAACTAATTTTTACTATACTTTAGCAATTCATAAAAACCGGAAAAATGTTAAAATATAAATGGGCAAATTCTTTTCAAATAAAAAATAAATGCTTTGATTCAAAACAAACGTACATCTATATGGCCTACTTAAATCAGTCGTTTATAAACGGTATTTCTTAGAAATGGTCGTCAATATAACCATAAGTCTCAAATGCAGAATGTTTCAAACAAAACATTAAGCTATCGAATCCATCGTTTGGTTTAGATTAAAGGAATAATTTACTCATCATTTAGGAATGCATAAGAAAGATTTTCATTAACGATTACTTGACAAACCATTTCTCAAGTGGCACCTCAATGATAAAACTTTGTACCACAGTAACCACGTGTTTACTATGACGTATCCTCACGTCATAGTAAACACGTCAGTGGAATCAGTGTACAGAAAGAAACCAAATGATGAAACGGAAGGAATAGAAACGCGGAATTACGAAATACATGTAACCGTACTTTTGGAAACATCCAACAGGTTGATGATTTTCTCCAGCAGCCTGAGTTGGTTCTGGATTAATGATGTCGTCAGTGTGTTGTTACAGTGACCACGGACTACAGATAAGCCCAGAACCCACAAAAAGAAACAAATTGTAACCAGTTGCTGCAAAAGACAAGAACGATGAAGCTCAATGCAAGGAACATGTCGTAGAGTTCAGAAAGTAATACCAAATTCCATGTGAATGTGTACGGTATAGTAATGTGTATCATTATTTTCAACCATATGAGCTGCAATTTTCATGTTAAAATATTTTTTTTTTTACGAAAAGTTATTTTCTACTAAAATGATAAAAATACCATGGTTCTTAAATTTCTTTTAGCCATATTTGTGGGGAAAAGCCATTAAGAAGCTTTAATTAGAGCAAAGTTGAATTATTGTCGCCCTATACAAAAATTGAACTGCTTTTTATTCCTTAGAGGAGAAATCTTTCTTCTGACAGATGTTAATGATTTTTTTCAAGTCTTATTTATCATTTAAGTTTAAGTTAGTGCTTTAAATTCAGATTTATCATTACTTGTCGGTTTTTGCAGCAAACTAAAATTAAAAAAAATACAGCTCATATTGCTTTAGAAATGATCCTGATTTTATATAAATGATATGAAAAAGCAATTGATTTAACATTAACGTACTATTAACCCTAAATGTCCATCTCTTATTTAGAATATTCCTCATTAAAAGATTCAGGCTGCTGTCATTAATAAAATTTTCTTTCAGTATAGCAGATTCCTTACATCTTATAATATCCTAATCCAATAATGTACCATTTGCCATGACCTAAAGAAATCATGCATTGTAACTTTGTCCTACAGACGCATATCTGCAGAAAAGTGGATGGTAATTTTTATACATAGGAAAAATTGATTTGATTTATTCCGACAAAATTCTCAAAACTGACTAGCTTACCATTTTCGAATTCCGTGTTTAACAGAGTCAATATCTGCAACTTCAAAATTCTCTTACTTTGGAATCCTCTTGAGTTGCGTTTTCCACCTTTACAATGTTACTGTCTACCTTACACAGACTGACAAGTGTCCTTAAATTATGGCTGTCTGTTTCACTTAAATATATCTATTCAAATATTGATTGCTGTAATTGATAGCAGGAAGGATGTCACGCAATATAAACATTATGTTCACATGTAACATGAACTTTTAATGCAATGCAAATAACTAAATTGACGAGATTCAAAACCTTCTCAGACTTTGTCCCTCCCCATCAGCAGAAAACATCGCGGAACTATTCCCATGCCAACTTAATACTCAGTGTAAGAGTCATACAAAGTGATAATTATTTGATAATTTGGTAATAATTTTAAGATATGATCATTTGGTAATAAAATATTTACCTCCTCGGCAATTTTTGTTACAATTAGGCGTACTAACAATTTTACCATTAATGATTTTATGGTATGATAATGAAAGGGTTAATTCAAAAGAACAGAGAAATTTACAAGACAGGTTTCTGGTGGATGATGATGTAAAAGATCTTTCTTTACGATCTGTGAAGTAGGAAGACATCTTTTTCATGAAACGCATCAAGGTAATCATTTGTATTCTAAACTACATCAAGAGTGAAGAATCTCAGCTAGACTGTCTCCATGCTTTGGAGGTAAATCATATATAACTGATGTATATATGTATTTCTCTTCTTCAGTATCAAACAAGTACCTGTTTTGATTCGCCAAGGCTTTAGAATAAAAAAAAACCACGTCATATATCATCACAAATTATAAGATCCTATATTTGTCTATACTCTATCTATATCGTACTGTTTTTATTAGTAGTATATGATATGTTTTCTACCTGTTTGTACATATAAATTGTACTGGGTACTGTACTTAATACCATAGCCAGTTATGGGGTTTGCTGTTAGGATACTTACAGACACCTTTTGTGGCATTAGGTTTACCTCAAATAGATTGTCTTCTGGACCCTCGCCTACATGCTCAGTTAGCTTCTAAAAGCTTGCATGTAGAAGTAGCTATAGACAGCTGTAAGGTTCCACAAGTTTGCCTTTCTGGAGATGGACTTTTTAGAAGAACTGTACGTTGAATGTCGGACGAGTCGAATATGTTAAACGATATAAATTATCATCATAAAATAACAAGGAACAGCCAATTTTCCCATATATGGAAATTTAGTCCTTCTTAGATGGAAGTCTGACGCAAAACACTATATATTATCCATTATAGTATATGATTATACCTTATCACATATTAAAACAAGAACTTATATTGACGCAAGCGTCAAATGGGCCGCCAAAAATATAATTGTTGTATGAATCATTGGTTGTTTACATAAAAACACCACAAAGAAGAAAATAAAAGTTGGTTGTACTAATTTTTATGATTAATTCTAATATACATTCACCAACTTGTTTTGAAGTTTATCATAAAGAATAGAGTTCGTTACTGTAAGCATTTCTAATGGTAATTGTATGATCATTGCCATAGTATGAAGTAATGGAGAACACGTTGACTTGTACATTACTCGAATACAAAGATCAACTCATCATTTTTCTCTTGGAGATTATGTATTTCAAACCATTTTGGTTTTTTTGTTGTTGCATTGTATTGAATTAAAACTTAATGTATTAGTTTATGTGATTTCAAGGGACCACATGATAAAAAAAAATGGATTAGTTCAAATTTTCCAGTCAATTCAAAATTTCATTTATATGTCATATTTTTGCGTAAATAATTGATATGTATGTCATTTCATGATATTTTCTACCACAATTTACATGGAGATGTAATAAATACACATATAAAGTCATTTTATTTGACACGGCACATAGAAATTCAAATATATCATTTACATAAAATTTAATGATATTCAGATTTTTAGTATGTCCCGCATACCTATCCCGATGCATTGTTTTGAAAAGAATGAAGAACACCAACATTTTCCGAATAGATTATAGTCTCGATAAAAACGCGCCAAGCAGGACAGTCTACTAAGTATGACCTATTTTTCATTTACGAGTAAAACAAAAATATGTGATATTTTTTAAAAGGCATAAAACATATTTCTACATGCAAATCTATTTTAATTCATAAAAAGAAGCATAATATTGATTCTATTAAAAAAAAACTATCCCGCAGAAAGCAGTAACAATATTTAAATGTAAATCAAATAACGAACCGCCTTCCGGCGGCCCGTAATAAAAACTGTTAAATAATGTCTTTGAAGGCAAAGGAATGTGTGTATGTTCATTTGCGGACTAAGATCATGATATGAATATTTGTTTGCATTTGTATGAATAGAAAAACGAGAAGAAAAAAAATATTCTGTGTTTATAAATACATATTAACATAGAACCTTGACGTTGTAAAGGTGTCCCATACCAATAAGGAATTAAATTTTATTAATCTTTACTAATGAAAGCCTCTTACTTATCAAATACCACTCATTGTGCCGTAACTCATAAATTGTCAGTTCATTGGGTAATTATTACAGCATTGAATGATTTGTTTTTGACGTCATCGTGTCAATAACTGCCGTCAGGTGAGCAGACAAATAGAATAACGCTCGTTAGCTTATATTTACACTTTCTTACTGATGAAATCAATTATTGCGTGGACCCTGAGGTCCACACAGAAAATATATAAGCGAGGTTAAACCGGATGCTATGGGGAAAATTCAGCCTGCGCATGAGCTAGCCTGGTTCCTGTGCGTAATGGGTAGCTCAGAGAACCAGGCAAGCACACGTTTATCTGAATCGGGATCGGGATTACATGCCATATGCACACATAAGTTCAAAGGCGCTGTAATTGTAAAGATGTCGGTAAACAGTACAGAAACAAAGTATTCCTTTCAAAGAAATGATCGGCATGTGATATAAAATGTCAGTATTATGAAATAAGTTAATGTTATACCGAAACTAAAACATGCATCAAATAGCATATTTGCAATGTTTTGTTGTTTTCCGAATACACGTGTATCTTAACTTTACTTTTATAGTAGGCGAGGCTAGAGTACTTCCCGATTAAAATTTTTTAAGCATTGAAGTATGATTAAATAATTATGTCACTGTATAAAAGTCTAAATCTCAAGAAAAATGCATCAAAATATGAAATTAATTTACACAAAGCTGTCCCCGCATAGTTAACAAAGTAGTGCAAATCGTAATGTGTGCGCAAATACTGTAAACCTACTATTATTCACGACGACTTTATTTCGCGATTTACTTCTGATAAATTGGTTCGCTACGACTAATGTTCGCGGCCAAGCCTTCTCCATACCAGTCTTACTATAACAACCATACGACAGCGAATGGATCGCTGCGAGAAATATTCGCGACAACGAGGCCCTCTCGAACCTCGTGGAAATTTTTCGCAAACTAATAAAAGTTGGTTAACAGTAGTAGAATTCGCTGAGATAAAATGTCAGGGCTATACATATACGTAATACAACGTACAAATTTGGTGGTTACAAGCAGGGGGGCTAGAATGGGTGGAATCTCTGATAATCTTAAGGCTTTCACGTTTTCGTTGGAAACACATGCCAATTGTCCACGTATTGTAGTCCTTTTTTAAAGGACAGCAACTTGTTTTCTTAGATAAATCGATACAAATTGAAGGTCACGGAGGGAGTAAATTAATAACAAGAACAGCTGTTTTATAAAACCGGTTCAAATAGGTTATTACATAGACTGTAGAGTTAAGATCGATGAGCATGAAAATATAATCTATGAAAATTAACTCCAGAAATTCTGCTTTAAACAATAAAATCAATTTTATTGTTGAATAACTGTAAAACATTGTGTTTTGATAACACGTTTGAAATTAACCGATAACATAGAAATCACAGTTTGGGAACTACTTATGAAAATTACATGTAAATGTGTACACAGTGATTATGTTGTTGCATTTAGAGGCGTTTAAGGATCACAGAATTTAATGGAAAAACACAGAATATTGTAAATATTTTCAAATGAACACGGCAAACTTTTCAAACAGTCGGGCTTAAAACAGTGGTCCATATCTATAAAAATAATCAAGCATAAGCAACTAAAAACTGGTGTAGTTTGCTCAATGATAAAAAAAAACCCTTATATAATAGGATGCTCAAATCCAACATCAATAAGTTTTAGGATTTATCGTTTGTACTGCACTCGTGATCTTTTGATTCATGGAGCAAGGTATATTGTAAACATAGATAACATACACACTAGCTATATTTTTTCTGCTTTATTTCGACCAACAAGCTCTGATGGTAAATTTTATCAATTTATCAGCACGCCACCAAACGCCATCCACTGACTTAGTAATTTGACCGTCCCTCCAATCACATCCATAATGCAAACTACATCCCCCTTTTTCAGTGGGAGGGCCATGCTGCTACCAGCTGTGAGCCATTGGTTAACACCTCCTTGGTTGTTTGCTGCCTGGTGCGCTTTTATTTGTCCATTTACGAACAACCCTGGATTTGACGTAACTTTAGGATCACTCAAAGTATACCAGTTGAACTGGTAGATACCATTTGTAGGTGCAGTGAATTTTCCCGTGCTTGGATTGTAAGCATTTCCTACATTGGTGATCACTTTATCATAGACCCAAACTGAAGTCCCTTGATAGGTTTTACTGACACCAATTTCTGCGTGAAAAACTACTTGGTCTTTGGAGGCTAAAATGAATCCATAAACATTTAAGTGATAATGTAATATAATTTCTCATCGCTTCTAATTGTTTGATTCAATAAATTGATTAATTGTTAAGTGTCTGTATAAAGCGATTAAGAAGTTAGCGAGCTTGAAACTGTGATATGATTATTATATAGGTAAAGATATGGTAAATTCTCTAAAAATGAAAAAAGAGAAATATAAACAAAACCATGTTTAATTTAAATTGTTGTTATCGATGAGTTTTGTCCAACATTTTAGTCGCACTATTTAGAAATTGGTCGACATCACTAGTATCTTAAGTCACAAATTTACCAGGTTAACCCATTGCGAGATTCCAAACTTATTAATAGTACCAGGATAATACTTAAACGTGTCATGAAATTTACTATATCCTTCCAAAATGTCCAATAACAGTGCAAAACGCTTAATACTCACGGCATGTACATTTAGAGACATTGTTCAACATGATGATGGCTTTCTCTAGAGAACTGAGTTGGTTCCTGATCAATGACGTTGTCAGTGAGTTATTACAGTCCCCATGGGCCACAGACAAGGCTGCGAGAAGCAACACCAAGGAGCAAGTGCCGGTGGACTGCTGGGAGGAGAAAAAAAACGCTGAAGTTTAAGAATTCTCAAGTACGTACATACAAACCATGTTTGATTTGTTATCGGGTGGGATCTACGCTTCATACAATTCTGTAATCAAAGGTATTAAACAACAACTTTATGCCTGGCTAAAAGCACAACTTGCTGTATTTCTTGTATTTACATCACTTGAGAAAATTTTCTATTTCTTATAAATATTCGATTCGATTCTTTTCACATAGTTCTTAATGGCTAAAATTAAGATATAACAATATTCAATTAGTTTGCCAGCATTTCATTCCTTTTATTGTTTAAAAATGCTTTACTTAGTAATTGTATAGTTCATTTAATGACACCAGTTAATCAAATGTTTATAATAACGTCTATGATAACTTGCATGCATTGTTAAAATGTCTTGTTTCATTATTTTGTGACTAAAGATTCCATAATATTATCATTTTATATGGATACTTGAACAAAAATTCAACAAAGATATATAAATAGACACAGCAATATGGTTTCGTACATAGTTCAGCAGTCACTTAAGGAAAACCATCTCTTTTTGTTTTATTCATATTGCTCAATACTTCCATATTTATTGTATCATCATAGAGAGTATTTTGTTGTATAAATAAATATATCTTTTGCAAAGAAGTTTTTTTTAAATGAAAAAAAAATTCGTTTAAACGGCTTACCATTTCAACTTTTGTGTATAATCTGATTTATATATACGAAAAATCTTTGGAATTCTTTAAACTGTGTCTGGTAATCCTCCTGAAAGCACTTTTCCGCTTGTTATGGTATGGGTTATTTTTGCCTTCTTTACATACAAAGAACTAATTAGATGTTACGTTTCTCTCAACAACGGTATCGGAACAATATTTATACTTTACATATATCAGTTAATGTTGTTAATCGTTAGAATAAAGTCACGCAATATGGTCTTTATGTATCATATGTATGTAACACATTTACCTAAACAGGGAGTTTTACATTATACACAATGCAACCGATTCTGAATAAATATTTATCTTGTGATAATTATTACTAATATCATCAATTTATTTCCCGATAGTTTTCGTATTACCTGGTTTACTTCAATACCGGTTATTTCATGCATGAGCGCTTTCGCGCTCAGTATGACTAGATTTACCGGGGAGTATTCAATTACTGCGACGTTCGTTACAAAGCACTACAAGTTGTCTTTAAGCTTTCCCAATTTTCTTTTCTTATTTCAATATCCTAACATGAAACTTGTGTTTGTATAGTGCTTATGGGCAAGATTTGAATTCAAATCATCAAGAGTTGGCATTTTATTTTAAAATACATGTATTCATGTTCAGAAAATGTAACTGAATGTGTCATTTATAAATAGATATCCAAAAAAAATTTATAAGGTAAAGAATTATTTCAAATTATCTAACAAGCTATATTTCTTACCCACGCATTTATTTCTGAGACATTCTTACAATATAGCCATCCGAGATTTGTACCGAGATTTGTATGGTATGGTAATGAAAGGATTAATTGAAATTCCTCTGAGAGACTCACAAGACTTGGAACCAGGTGCTTAGCTAGCCAATGTCAAAAAGGTGATTTAAAACCAAAAGATTCGGTAGATTTGGGATTTACTGCATTGATATAAAGTCATTATTTTCAGATTCAACAAGAATATATTAAGAAAAGTATGATTTACAAGGCACATCCTAATGTATATTCAAACCAATGAACAAAAAACAAACCCAATGTAATGTAAACCTGAAAGTTATATGATATCTGGCTCAATGCTAAAACGATTCAAACAGCAACAAAGTTCAGAACAACATAGCAAACTTTAAAGGATGGTCTCTTTGATTTTCAGAATTTTGTGAGATATAAACCATTAATTCTAAACTACATCAAGAGTGAAGAATCTCAGCTAGACTGTCTCCATGCTTTGGAGGTAAGTCATGTATAACTTATGAATTTCTCTTTGTGTACCTGCTTTGATTTGCCACGGCTCGAGAATAGAAAATATGCAACATCACATACCATCATCACAAATCATGAGGTCCTATATTTCTATATCTATATTGTACTGTTTTTTATTACCGGTAGTAGTATTTAATATGTTTTACACCTGTTTTGTACATATAAATTGTTCTTGGTACTGTATACTTAATACCATAGCCAGTTATGGGGTTTGATATTAGGATACTTACAGAAACCTTTTGTGGCATTAGGTACACATGTATTTGTGGTCTGTGATTTCTTATCCATCGTTCATTATTTGGTTACATTATCATTTTGAGTATCTTTACGTTATTAAATTTTCTACATCTGTGCAGGATTTCGCCCTGAATAATTTTGTTATTAACTACATCTGTGCATGATTTCGCCCTGAGTAACTTTATGTTATTTAACTTAACTTTCTACATCTGTGCAGGATTTCGCCCTGAGTAACTTTATGTTATTTAACTTTCTACATCTGTGCAGGATTTCGCCCTGAGTAACTTTACGTTATTTAATTTTCTGCATCTGTGCAGGATTTCGCCCAGAGTAACTTTACGTTATTTAACTTTCTACATCTGTGCAGGATTTCGCCCTGAGCAACAAGACAGTCAGTACACTCCTAGTCAAGCTCCTCCACATACTCTACGACGCAGACATTTTGTCCGAGGTTGTCCTCATTAAATGGCACAACATGGAGAAAGAGGAAGAATACAAAGCTATTGCAAAACAGGTAGGTTTACTTCAAATACAAGATTTATCAGCTTTTAAAGGCTGAAATGTTCTGCGACTTAAGCTTTTGGGAGTCTATGTTCAATCTGTTTAGACCATCCTTTTGAAAGTCTGTAGTGTTTTTGTATAGTCTATACTATTTAATTCTATGTTAAACGATTTAATCAGAAGTATGCCCTCTATATTATATATATATATATATTTTTTTTAATATTTTTTTAATTTACATATATAAAAGTGAATTAACATTAAAGGGGCATGGTCAAGATTTTGATCAAATTTCATTTTTATGTTTTTATTATTTGCAATGCTTTAGGAATGCATTTCTAATGATCAAAAGAAATTTGGGTGCCAGTAGTTGAGTTTTAAGCAAGATACAGGGCTTACAATGCTTTGTCACGTAAACAAGGCTCGTGGCCTGTTTTTGTTTACATAGGTTCAATATACCAGTAAAACATCTTTTTAAAGCTGGTTTGTCTGTCTTATTATTCATTTTAAACATAAATAAACAGTTCCTAACGATTAACACATTCATTTTAGGTCTAATACTGGAATTTTCACTTCAACATTGAAAATGTAAACAAACGCTTTGTTTACATAGCGAAGAACTGTAAAGCTCTGTAACTCGCTTATGACTCATCAAATTACACTCAAATTTTGGTTGCCTATTAAAATGCCTTACTGAAGCATTGTAAACATTAAAATTGAAAAATAATTTTTGACCAAAATCGTGACCATGCACCTTTAAGTTGGCTCCACTCTTTTTTGGAAACATGTATAAAATGGAAGCGGCAGGAAATTCACAGTGAAATTGAAGTTATAGGTACACTATGCTCACACAGAGATGTAGATTGTGCTATTATAGCATTGATCCTTTTTCAGTTTAGAGTTGATGCTTTATTTGTTTTTTTGTTGTTTTTTAGTTAACCTTTGTTTGTTTTGTAGGTGGCACCTCTTATTAAGTGGCTGGAAGAAGCAGAAGAAGAGACTTCAGACGAAGAGTTGGGTAGTGACTGAAGCTGATTGTTTCAGCCTTGACCCAATGATAAACAGTTTATTTATAAGGCTACATCTAGAATGTATTCTATATTGTGATGTCAAAGTGCTGTTGATCATTATTAAAATGATATCCTTAACAGTGTACATTTCATTTCTTATCACAAACTTACCAATTAAAAGTGTTATTAAATGGACCTTTTCAATATTGCTTTAAATATGATAATCCAAAACTGATGCATACTGAGTATTATACAAGTATTATTTTGAGAAAATAAATATTGATTGGGTTTAAGGACATAATTTTGTGGATAAATGTTATATTTTACTATTCTAAATTTTGAACAGTCATGGATAGGTCGTGTTGAACCTAATCAATTCAAAAGTCTTATTATTCTTACAAAATAACAATCATTAAAGACTATTGGGTTTAAATATGAGAAGAAAAAAAACACTGTTAGATAAAATGGTGCAGAAATCAAGTTCAATATTTAAGGACGATTTGTTTGCACCACACAAATACTTTCACTACTGAGGAGCAAAATATTTGTATGTTCAATTGCTAGGTAATAAAGATAACATACGTACTGGTATTTAATTCTTTATTTCATCCTTACAATTCCTGCACATAGAAAATGTCAATTTATCCGTACGCCACCGAACGCAGTGAAGTGACTTCGTAGTTTCGCTATCCCGCCATATACGCTCCCTATATAAACTTCGTCCCCCTTATTTAGTGGAAGGGCCATGCCGCTACCAGATGTGACCCACTTGTGTGAACGACCAGCACTATTAGTAGAGGCCTGGCATGCTTTTCGTTTTCCATTTACGAATAACCCTGCATTTGACGTAACTGTGAAATCACTGAGAGTGTACCAATTAAACTGGTAGACACCATTCGTAGGTGCGGTGAATTTCCCTGTGCTAGGATTGTACGCATTTCCTTCGTTGACGACCACTTTGTCATAGATCCAGATTGAACCTTTCTCAAAGGTTCTATGCGAACTCATTTCGGCATGGAATACAACGGGAGTTTTTGAAGCTAAAATGTAAAGGTACAAGTATGGACAATAATAATCTCTCTCTCTCTCTCTCCTTCTCTCTCACTCCTCTCTCTCTCTCTCTCTCTCTGACTGGTTATTTATTGTTACCATATGAATTTGCCAGTTACTGTTACTAGTTTGAAACATTTTAAACCTAAAAAGTGGTAAATATTAGGGTAGAATACATATAAATAAAATATAGTAAATTTAATTTAAATTCAAATTAGATATGCTTGCTTTTGTTGAAAAAAAAAAGAAGAACACATATAATTAGAAATTGTCAACATCGATATCATTATAAGGCAAAAATTAACGATGCCTTGATTATGGCTTTCAGGTGCATTTGTCGTTTTGTTTCACGATTACTTGACTAAGCAAGTTCTACGATGTACCCAACTAACGTAGCTTATTGCCACAGTTGTTACATGTTATGCAGATTTCATTGTTTACATGACCCAGACGTGAGTGCAAAGAAAGAAACCAGACCTGAACAGAAAGAGGAAAACACTCGAGACTTACGACAGCTGTCCAACGTTTTGGTGGTTTTCTCTAGAGAATCGAGTAGATTCCTGACCATTGTCACTGCATTGTCACAGTCACCAAGGACAGTCGTCAGGCCAAGGAGCAGCCACAAAAAGGAAAACGTGGTGACCAACTGCTTCAAAAGATAAGATCATCGAAGATTTATACCGGGAAGAGGGTAACGATATCATAGAGAGTATTTAACGAAGCCGATAATTATTTTGTAAATTAAGAGTTAAAAAATTTATTTGAATACATATTTCTTAAACTGTTAAATTAAATTCAATATAAATGAGCACAAACGCCTACAATTAGGTAACAACAAATTACAATGAATATTAACCGCTTTTGTTGAAAAATAGAGCACAGGAGTCGGCAATCTTATCAATAAATAATACCTAAAGAGTCAAAATAAGTAAAAACCCAGCCATGAGCTTCGCTCACGAGCGAAGCAAACTGTTCGCTTTGCTCACTTCGTGAGCGAAGCTCATGGCTGGGTTTTTACTTATTTTGACTCTAGGTATTATTTATTGATAAGATTGCCGACTCCTGTGAATAGAGACGTCTGATTTTTTTTGTTCTTTTTATATTTTTTTTGCAGTGCTTCTTTACTATAGCATTAAATGATTTATTTTTGACGTCGTCGTGTCAATAACTGCCGTCAGGTGAGCAGACAAATTGAATAACGCGCGTTAGCGCATTATGATAATTTGTCTGTTCACCTGACGGCAGTTATTGACACGACGACGTCAAAAATAAATCATTTAATGCTAATATTTACATTCCCTTACTCAAGAAATCAATTGTTTACTTAAATAAATCGATATTAAGTGCAGATCACGGAGGGAGTGAATAAGTAACAGCAAGAACAGCTGTTTTGTAAAACCGGTTTAAACTGGTTTTCACATAGACTGTTGAGATGAGATCGACGAGCATGAAAATATAATCCATGATAAATAACTCTTGAATTGTTGCTTTTTACAATAAAGTCAACTTTTTTGTCGTATAATTATAAAACATGGTGTTTTGACAACATTCATGAAATACATTTTTTTAACCGATAACATAGAAATCACTGTTTGAGAACTACTTATGTAAATTACTCGTAAATTCATACGCAGTGAATAGGTGTTGCATTTAGAGGCATTTAACCATCACGGAATTTAATGGAAAAACACAGTAGAATGTAAATATTTTCATATATGTATTAATAACCAATTAAAGTATTTTATTATTTCAATAAATATTTTTGCAACCATTAGACAAAAAATCTGGTAGAATCAGCTTACCATTTTCAAATTTCCTGTAAAATTCTATTGGTTTATACGTAAATCTTCGGAACTCCTTACTCTGATCTTGATATTCCTCCTCGGCTGCTTGTTACAGTGTTTTGTTTTGTTTTTGCTCTTTTTTACACACCCAGAACTGAATAGATGTATAGGTATTGTATATGTTGCTTATACTGTGTTTATAGGTTCGTTTCTCCTATCCACGATAGTTTTAATATTTTTAAGATAATACTGAACGATATTTTTTTTTACACATGTATCAAATACTGTTATTAGAATAATATCACGCAATATGGTCATTATGAATCACATTAATGTAACACCTTTTCTGGAACAGGAAGCTTTCAAGCTTTTAATGTGATAATGGGATGTGCATTTATGAAACTGATTTATACATGTTAATTTCCAACCATCTGCTAAAAGGTTACTTTGATTTCAAAATCACGCCCAGTATTAGCATTTTTCTTGCAATTAATTTATTAATTCATGGTTTCAGCCATATAAAGAAACTACTTCATTTATTTATAATTCAATTTTATTTGTGTTTCTCACTTTCTTCCCATCTCTCACCATCACGCTCTTTTCCGTTCATAGCTCGATGAATGTGAGGATAGCGACCTACTTTCTGCACAGACTCAATACTAACCCACTGGCTGTCCATCAATATTACGACGATTTTTAGTTTTTTTTATATACCATACAAAAAAGAAATGCATGTATGATTATTATACTTTCATGTTAAATACTGAAATCTGATTGGTTTAGACGCAGTTGATAATCCGTTCTATTACTCTCAGCGTTAGCAACACACTCTATATAAAATTATTTTAAAAAATCTCAAAAATGAAGACATTCAGTAAAATATAATAAATGGTGCCTGTTTGGGAGGATAACATGTGAAATTGACACCCCTCGAAAACCATTGTCAACCTCCGCTTCGCATCGGTTGACAATGGTTTCCTTGGGGTGTCAATTTCAACTGTTACCCTCCCAAACAGGCACTATTTATATATTGTTAAATTCTATAATTAGAGACAAATTTAATCAATATAATGAAGAAATATCAAGAACGATTACTCCAAATAACAAAGAAGGATAACTCTAAATATTTTTCTGGCAAAGTGTCAGGAAATGAAATATACATAAACATCTGCAAGAATAATTAATCGTTTTCTCGATGGAATCGGATGAGCACGGAGATTTCAAAGTAAGACTAGAAATGGAAGAAAATGGTGAAAATTTAGATTTGTTGCAAGTTTTTAATTGATGAGATGGTTGATCATTTTTCCACAATCAATGATGCTGGTGCGTCCGAAAATTCCGAAAAATAATTGCTGAAATGAAAAGAACTCTAGAAAACGCAAATTCTGAGAACACATCGATGAAAAGGTTTAAAACAGTTTCCGAGGACGAGATGAAAAAGTTTCGGGACAGCCGGCAAACGGAATCCACAAAATGCAACACAAAATGGGGTATTAAAATCATACAAGGTACATGTAATCATTTTTCTTTTAAAATATAAAAATATCTCCTAAAGTTAAAATTTGGTGAAATTTATAATTTAATTAAACATATCACAGCAGTTTCTGTTTGAACTTTATTATATTACCAAAAATACACAAAGGTGGCCAATGCGAATGTATTGGGGGGGGGGGGGGGGGTGTCAACTATAGAAGCATGAAAACAACCCTAAATTGCTAAACCCTAAATCGATTTTGTCACCATTGAAGCAGCCAATCTCAACTCCAAATTATCCAAATTTTATGCTGAAGCCCGACAAAAAATTACAACAGAAAATACTCAGTCTAAATATCACAAAAATACCATGAAAAACATCCGAGCAGCCATAAACAGACACCTTTCAGACCTGGAAAGAGACATGGACATCGTAAAAGATAAAGAATTTACAAGTTGCTTGTCCTTTAAAAAAGGACTACAATACGTGGACCATTTGCAGGTGTTTCCAACGAAAACGTGAAAGCCTTAAGATTATCAGAGATTCCACCGACTCTAGCCCTCTGCTTTTAACCACTAAATTTGTACCTTGTATTACGTATACATTTATGTATAGCCTGACTTTTTATCTCAGAATTTAAAAGGTTCATACTTCTAAAATAATTATGATCTATCTATGAATGAAGTTTGCATGTATAGTATCATGCATTCGGTGAATTCTACTATTTGCGCACACATTACGATTCGCACTACTTTGTTAACTATGCAGTGACAGCTTTGTGTAAATTTTGATGTATTTTTCTTGACATTTAAACTTTTATGCAGGGACATAATTATTCAATCATACTCAAATGCTTTGAAAAATTTAATCGATAAGTCGGAAAACAACAAAACATTGCAAATTATGCTATTTGATGCATGCACAGGGGCTCGTCACGAAGTTTTTTCAACCTTTTATATATACCACCTCTATACTATATAGTATAGAGGTGGTATATATAAAAGGTTGAAAAAACTTCGTGACGAGCCCCTGTGATGCCAATCGCACCTTCTCGGGCCTTTCCGGCAAGCTCGGAAAAACACCTCGAATGTATTACCTAGGCGTCCATGACAACCCCCCTTTTTATAAAACTTGATGTAAATACAACACATTTTACAATCTGTTGAGATGTGAGGTATACTTCATTAAAGTAAACAATATACACTAAAATATAACAAAGAAGCGACACACAAGACTGTCTAACCGATACTTATTTTAATGGGAAGCGACTCCATTTTGTATAAAATTCTAACATCCGGTGATGTTAATACATTCGAGGTGTTTTTCCGAGCTTGCCGGAAAGGCCCGAGAAGTTCCGATTGACTGTGATGCATGTTGTAGTTTCGGCATAACATTAACTTATTTCATAATACTGATAGTTCAAATTACATGCCAATCATTTCTTTAAAAGGAATACTTTGTTTCTGTACTGTTTACCGACAACATTACAATTACAGCGCCTTTGAACTTAATAATGTGTGCATATGGCACGGAATCCCGATCCCGATTCAGATAAACGTGTGCTAGCCTGGTTCCCTGAGCTACCCATTACGCACAGGAACCAGGCAAGCTCATGCGCAGAATGAATTTTCTCCATTGCATCCGGTTTAACCTCGCTTATATATTTTCTGCGTGGACCTCAGGGTCCACGCAACAAAAAGTGCAAATGATAATCTGGATGGAAAATTGAAACATAATATGAAATGTAGAATTTCTAAGCCTACAAAGCACAAGGAAGTCATTACTCCTGAAGATCTGATGAGAATCCGCGAGTACCTTTACTCCGTCGACAACCCAGTAATCTTGAGATACCGTGTCTGGTACGATATAGCAATACATTTCGTAACCCGCGGTCTAGAGTTTCATGAACATTTGAATTTATTACCGACGAAAATGAACATGAATATGTCGTCCTGTCCCATGAAACAAAACAAAAAACAATTCAAGGAGGGTAACAAACGAAGAAGCAAAAAACGATAAAAGAATGTATGCCACAAACACCAAACAATGCCCAGTTGCGTCACTGAAACTACTCCTTAGCAAAACTGACCCCAATGCAAAGGCTTTATTTAATCACTGTAAAACAGAAGCATCAACGAAAATATCTGGTATTCAGATAGACCAGTAAAAAAATATCAATTCTCAAAACTTATGTGATATCCAAAAATGCTAAGTGTAAATAACGATACACAGCACACTGCCTCCGAGCAAGTAGCATTCAGGCGCTCAGTGACGCAGGAATAGAACTTCGTCATATAATGTTTATGAGTGGACACAGAAACGAAGGTTCTATCAGTAGCTGTGCGAGAAAATGCTCGGGAAACCCAGAAACTCGCAATAAACAAACCTCTCTAGAGCTTGGCATCAGCGAGCGATGGCGGTGCAGGGCCCAGCTATCCCGACGACCAGGGCAGTGAGGGTGCATACCTGTTTCAACAATCGCTGTTCAAAAAACAAACCTCAAATGTATCAGCAAAATCTTTTGTAAACAATTCTGTTTTTCAAAATTGTTCAATCAATGTAAATGTAAAGCCAGATCCAGAGTATTACACAATAATCAACTCCTCGAGTAAATCACTCCGCGTGTTAATTTCATGACCTTGTTTGTTTCTTGTTAAGTCTTGCTTTTTACAAATAAATTTCGCTTTAACATACAACATTTTTTTAAATTGAATTATGAGCATTGACAGTATAAAGATTTTGCTCATCGACAAATGAATCTAAAAACCGCGAGTTTTTAAAAAGCCTTTGGCTTTCATAAAGTTTGCGATGCGGTTTTTAGATTCATTTGTCGATGAACAAAAAAATTTATACAGTCATTCCTATACTGCTTGATTGTTTAATGATCGTCTCAGAGAGAGAGAGAGAGAGAGAGAGAGAGAGAGAGAGAGAGAGAGAGAGAGAGAGAGAGAGAGAGAGAGAGAGAGAGAGAGAAAGTGTTAGGCGTAACTTTACGTGCTGCATTTCATTTGCCATTCGCTTTAAATTATGAATAGATATTTCCAAATAAACAAACCATTCTAACAGAAGGCTGAAATTTTGGAATGTTTTGTCTATTTTAATTCAGAATGTTACTATTTTTCTCTGGATCGGTGAATCTAACTTCCCTATCTATCAATATATCCATCTATCTATCAGAGCTAAACCGAATTTCTGCGGGGAACAAAATCCTTTACTATAACATTCAAACCCCGTATTGAAAACATAGTTTATAAGTATTCTATCAAAGAAGATGTGTAGCAATTTTAACAATTGTTTGATTTTATATATCAACCTCGAAATATGTATATAAACCTTTTTCTTAGAGTTTGCACTGTACTTTTCATGATAGTTGAAGGAGAGTAACTGCATACCTCACTTTGGCATGTTCTACCGTATAAACGAAATCAATGACACTGTCATTTGTTATGATACATATATTAATAATCAGCTGGGTGAAGGAAATCCACGTTTGTTCAAATGAAGGGCCACACCCTCTTTATAGGGGAGATAATTTATAATTATTAAAAATTTGTTGGTATTTAAAAAAAAATCTTCTCAAAATCTAATAGACCAGAAAAGCTGAAATTTTAAATCTTCTCCAAAAAATTGGCCAGAAAAGCTGAAACTTATAGATTTATGTGGAAGCATCTTCAGGTAGTGTAGATTCAATTAGTTTTAATGATGGTCCCCGTGGGTAGGATGGAGCAGCAATGGGGGGTACATAGAAATATATAGAGAAAATCGAAAATTTTCTTTAAAAAAAAAATTAGGCCTGAAAATCATACATTTAAGTAGAAGCTTCCTCAGGTAGCGTAGATTCAAGTATGTTCAAATCATGGTCCCCGGGGGTAGGGTGGGTCTACATGCATTTGGGAATCAATTTTTACGTAAGAATATATAGAGAAAATCTTAAATTATCTTCAAAAACATTCAGCCAGAAAAGCTTGAACTTGTGTGGAAGAATTCTCACGTTATCATGTAGATTCAAGTTTGTTTAAACCATGATCCCCGGGGATAGGGTGGGGCCACAATAGGGGATGGATTTTTACATACGAATATATACAGAAAATCCTTAAAAATCTTCTTTTCAAAAACCATTTGGCCAGAAAAGCTTGTATGGAAGCATCTTCAAATATTGTAAATTCAAATTTCTTCAAGTCATGATCCCCGGAGAAAGATTGGGCCACAGTGGGTGGGGGTTAGGGTTACAAATTCCTTACATATGGAATATATAGAGAAAAATCTTTATAAATTTTGTGGAAAAACAATCAGTCCCAAAAGCAATAACTTATATGAAAGCACAGGTTGTGCAGATTAAAGTTTGATCAAACCATGATTCTCTAGTGAAAAGTGTAGCCACAGAGTTGGGGGGGGGGGTATTTATATAGGATTTAAGGAAAATCTTCATACACGTACTAAAACTACAAAAGAAGCTTAGTATTTATCAAAAAAAATATGAGAATAAAAATTTGAGGTTTTTAAAAAATTTTTAGTTGCAAGATATAATTTTGATTCTGATACTGTAATGCTGATTTAATCAGTCATGCCCATTGTTGCTCAGATGAGCGATGTGGCCCGTGGGCCTCTTGTTCAAAATCGTCATATATTCGAATCGGATTCAATTTAAATATTATTTTGTGATTGCTTTTTGAAATATCTTAAGTGACTTATATAAACATTTTCACAAAAATTACTATTATAGAATTAAATGAGTCAAGTCGTCTTCAGCAGAACTTTTCAAAGTAAGCAGAATACACGGAACGTACAATATGCATTGTGGCAACGCACTTTGATAAAATTACGCATTTCGAAAAGAAAAAAAAATCAAAGTGCGTTTAGTTTTGGATCAATCCAACTACATTGAATTTTTTTTTCGAAGTGCGTTATGAAGGTATATCAACATTTTTTCTTATCGAGACACTTAACGCACTTTGAAAAAAAAAATGTATAAATCACAAATTCTGGAATGTAATTCCTAATTTGTTGATAGTATGGGGATATGCTAACACCAGTGAATCTAATTTACCGTCTTTAAGAATTTGGGTGGGGGTGAGGATAAACCAAAGATATAGCTCTATTACCAGTACATCATTTAATTGATTACAGGAAGAAGGTCCCCTATCCCTCGTCTTTTCATTCAAAAACACGACATTAAGATACTTGGATTTAAAGTATAAGAACGGAAAAACAAATGCACTTTGTTGTAAATTAAGTACAGTGATATTAAAAAACGAGCTGGCCAAACAATAATTTCTCTAATGGTATGTTAAAGAATCTTTAAGTGTTTCAACATAAACATTCTTTTCAAATTCTAATCATATAAATCACTTCATTATAAAAAGTGAAACTGACAAACATTAAAATATAACATCACTTTAAATTAAGCATTAGGGTGGGGTTTTTCTTAAACATAACTAACGTATCCTTTTTTCTACACCATGTTTGTTTAACGGCACATGCAACTGAAGCCAATTAAAATATTTTAAACATCGATCTCTATTATCAGTACTTAAATAAATCATCTTCGTTTCTAGCATATCCTAATGTACCAAATAAGAAGTAAATGTGTTGGATACACAAAAAGGAAAAGGCAGTTGCTAAGCGATCGATTTGTCATATTTGGATAATTCAAATCTCCTGGGTATTCTTTATATAAAACCTACATATGCTTATGAAAAAATTCTAAAAGTTTCTAATCAAGAAACTGTTGATCAAGTAAAATAAGAATGAATTGGGTTCTTCTTTAAATATATCCAATAAACTTAACAGGATTAAAACAATTTTTATTGTATATAAAGATATATATTATTTTGACCAAACCTTGAACTATTTTTTCAAAGTGAGTTAAATATCCACGATATCAACGCACTTTGAAATTTTTTTTAAAGTGCGTTACTTGGTTCCCACAATAACATTTTCAAAGTGCGTAATTGTAGTTGTAACAACTAAGTCAACGCACTTAAAAAAAAAATGTTCAGGGTTTAGTCAATATATTATATAATTTTATGTACAATGATTGATTGTTTTAACCCTGGTTAGCCAAATGGGATATATTAAAAAAAAGAACCAAATGCATTCTGAGCTAACTTGATAAACTGCATCTTTTTTGTGTATCTGCAAATTTACTTTGTATCTGGTACATCGGGCAATGTCAGAATTGAAAATGATTAAATTTATTGATGATGGAGAAAATGTATAGCATATTTCAAGTGGCTTTAATTGCATGTGCTTATAAACAAACATGATGTGAAAAAAGAATACGTTAGTTATTGTTATCAAAAATAATATGATCTTTAAGAGGATCAGTGGGAGAAAAAAAAACCCTTCACCCTAATGCTTATTTCTTATTTTATAATAATTCAATGTGTGTCAATGTATATGGTTTTTTTTCAAATGAAGTGATTTATTTGATTAGAATTTGAAAAGAGGGTTTATGTTGAAACACTAATACATTCTTTAACTTACCATTGGAAAAATTATTGTTTGACCAGGGTTTTTTTTCAATATCACTTTTCTTAATTTACAACAAAGCGTATTTCTTTTTCCAAACTTTAACGTTTACTTCAAGTTACTGAATATCATATATGTTTTGGAAGAAAAAAAAGAGAGGTAGGGGACCTTCTTCCTGTAATCAACTAAATGGTGTACTGGTAATTGACCTATATCTTTGGTTAACCCCCATCCACCCCACTCCTATCCCCGTTCTCAAAGACGGTAAATTATATTCATAAGTGTTAACAAATCATTACATCATTATACTATCAACAAATTAGGAATCAAATTCCAGAATTTTTTTTTTTATTTTTTCAAAGTTAGTTAAGTTTTTCAATACTGAAAATTGTTGATATGCCTTCATAACACACTTTCAACATTTTTTTCAAAGTGGGTTAACTTGGTCGAAAATTTAAAGGGGCAATGTCACGATTTTGGTCAAATTCAGTTTTACTATTTTATTATTTACAATGCTTTAGGAATGTATTTCTAATGATCAAGTGAAATTTGAGAGTCAGTCGTAGAGTTGTGAGCAAGATACAGAGCTTACAATTCTTTGTCATGTGAACAAGGCTGGTACCCTGTTTTTGTTTACATAGGTTCAATATACCTGTTAAAAATCTTTTTCGAGCTAATTTGTCAATATTCTTATTCATTTTAAGCATAAATAAGCAGTTTATAACGTTCAACACATTCAATTCAGGTCTAAAACTGGAATTTTTACTGCAACATTCAAAATGATTTGGTTGCCTATTAAAAATGCCTTACTGAAGCATTGCAAACATTAAAATCGGAAAAACATTTTTGACCAAAATCGTGACCATGCCCCTTTTTTGAAAGTGCCTAATTATTCAAAGTGCGTTGCCACAGCGCATATGTAAAAAATAAACAAGCATGGCCACATGAAGAAAAAGGTTGATAATCATTTAAATGAATAAATGAAGGCATTTTATCTCATAATTTACGTTTTTAAACAGCCTTTGCAGACTATTTTAAAACAGCATTTCAGAACAACATGGTATTTTCACTTAAAGGAGAAGTCGAATATGTACAGTACCGGTCAGACCAAACCTAACACCAGAGTAAACCCCAACTAAATCCCGGGTTTACTTTCGGAATTTACTCTGGGTCTGGTTTTTGAAGGACCACTCAGGGTTTACTTTTTGTTTACTTGGGGTTTGCTTTTGGTGTTCATCGCACGCACTGAGTGTACATGTGAAGCAGACCTTTCATTTAGTTTATAATCTTACTGCCTGTAATTCATGCTCATTATATATTCCAAATACACATACAAGACTCTTACCATTATTTTTTCACTTAAAAAAATTATAAAGAGGCCAGAAATGTTCTGCTTAACGAAATTTTCTATATTGTAAATTTAAATATTGTTAATACCCATGTATTACTTTGGGACAACAGTACAATAAGTATTAGCGAAAACAAACATTTATTTTCTTTAGTTTATCGTTACTGTAGGCGATACAGGGAAATATTCGCCCCGTTTTATTTTCGCCCCTTTCGCTTCGTTGTCAGAGGGCGAATTTAAGGTCAGACGAAACGTTCCTCGAGAATCTTTTTTGTATCTCCTCGTAATAAAGAGTTTCCATAAAAATACATGTATTAATTTTATACTTATTTTAAAAATGATCAAAATTTACCTGGATTTGGTTTATGTCTAAATGGTCGAGTGGTTAGAACCGTGGCCGCTCACTGCCAGAAGCGTATAGGTTCTAGAGATCGTGAGTTCGAAGCCCCGCCCCGACGGAGATATAGCAATAATATTTTGAGTTTCGCTGTGCTGTAGATGTATTTATTTTTATATCAGCAATTCAAGTGTATTTTCAAGAAGATTATAAAGGAAATTGAATACTCTAGATTTTTGCAGAAATGCCTGGTAAGGTACCCAAATTTTTTGCAAGAAAGCTTGTCAAAGTAGTAGTAAACCATTAACAAATTCCTGGAAAAAGTTATCTAAAATTGAGGAACGTGTCGTCTGACCTTAAGACTGGGCGAACGAACACTACTTTACAAGTAATATATCTCTTAACATAACTACACCTGGGCGAATTCAAGACAGGGCGAAACCGTTTGCAATTGTAAAAGGGCGAAAATTACACGAGGTGAAAATAACCCTGCATACAGAATATCAAAGAAATAAAAAGATTTAGTTGATGTTTGCACACCATTGAAAATTATATATTACTGTCTTTTGATCTGTTGACCCTACGTGTTGTGTAAACATTATTTGTATTTTATTATTTAAGGAATGAATTCAATATTTTTTAGTATCATACGATATAAAATGGTTTGGGGCAGTTTACGTTATCAAAACCGCGAAGCGGTTTATAAAAAAGCGCAAACTGCCCCAAACCATTTTATATTGTATAAAACTAAAAAATATTGAATTCATTGCTTATGTCGTAATGATTTAATTTTTTGCTTTAAAATGACCTTTAAATGACATTAAATTGTACAAAATTCAACGTAACGTCAGGCGGATTAATACATTTTTGACGTTAGTCTTACTATGACGTAGGCAACATTCTTTATACAATATAAAATAATTTTTTAGCCAATCAGAAAGCGCGTTACAACCAGTACTAAATTATATACTTGTATTGGGGGAGAGCGGTCTAAGTTTTTGAACTTGTGCCCAATTCCAGTTGTAATTTTGTACAATAAAAATATGTTTAAACAAACACATATAATTTATAAGAGTAGACCTAGAGTTAACCTTAAAAGTAAACTCATGGTTAAGTTAGGGTTTACTTTCTGTTAGGTTGGGTCTGATTGGTACTGTAATTGTTAAAAAAAAACCAATTATTTTTGCAGTAATCGATTTGATAACGATTACAAATAATCGAAATTTTTAATGATTATAATATACTTTTGATTTCATAAAAATGAAAAAAAAAACCCATTACACTCAAATTGGTATTTCTTTGAAAATCTTCTTAAGAATCACAATTTGCAATAACTTTAACGAACATTTTGTTATACAAATATAGATTAGATATAGAGTAAATTTATTTTTAAAAATACCACTCACTTCTATTTCATTAAAGGAATTTAAGGAGGGATTCAATTTTCCCTTTGATAAATATTGCTCATGTGAACAATGCGGCTCAAAGTTCTCTTATTTAATGAAACACATTGATGATTTTTTTTTATTCTTTGCCTTAAACTACAAGTCATGGTTATAATAATAACCATACTACAACAACCCTCTGAAAAGACGAGCAATTTCGTAATCATGAATAAAGAAAACTTCATAGAGGATATGTGTCCAAATCACGTGGGTTCGTGGCCAGTTTCGATCATATTTCTTTCACTACTTATTCGAAAATCCAACATATAGGTGTTGAATGTTTCTTGTCTAGATAAAAATAAGGTAGTTGTTAGATACTTTTTTCTTTATTTTTTAAACTTTACAATCATTAGATGTTCTTTAAGTCAGTTTATCAGTACGCCACCAAATGCTGTCCACTGACTTCCCAGATTGGCCGTATATCCATGGACATCCATTATGTAAACTTCATCCCTCTCGTTTAATAGAAGGGCCATACTGCTACCCGCTGTGATATATTGGTTTGTACCACCGTTGTTATTGGACGCCTGACGTGCCTTTATTACTCCATTGACAAACAACCCAGCATGCGACATTACTTGAGGATTACTTAAAGTATACCAATTGAACTGGTAGATCCCGTCCGTGGGTGCGGTGAATTTCCCTGTGCTAGGATTGTAAGCATTTCCAACATTGGTGACAACTTTGTCATAGATCCAGATAGAGCCTTTATTATAGGTTTTACTGGAACCCATTTCTGCGTGGAAAACTACTTGGTCTTTTGAAGCTTAAATGAAGTCAGTAAACGTATATGGGAGAATGTACTATAATTTCTCATCGCTTCTTTTTGTAGTTGTTTGATTGTTTGAAACTAATAATTGTTAAATATCTGTATAAAACATTTAGGACGTTAGCGATTTTTATTCTGACACATAATTAGTTATGATTAAGAAAAAAAGTAAAGGTATTGTAAATTCTCTCTAAAAAAAAAAACAACAACCGAAAATTGATGAATTTAATGTTTAATTTAAATCAATCTTGATAGGAAGTTCTGTCTAGCATTTTTGTCGACATTATCTTAAGGGTGAAAAGGGGGTTGCAGTGGAAAATTATTTGTCAATAATTTTTTTTGGTTTTTTAGCACACGTAAATTAAGATGTCCACTACAACTAATATCATTTTCATGACTACTTTCCTATCTTGCAAGGACGATATTTTGATAGGAATTATTCCCCTTTTCTGGCATAATGAATTTTTTGAACAATTTCAATTTTCTGCAATAATTATTTTATTTGATGGAATTTATTTGCAAATCATATTCATTTATTTTGAGAACAAAAACAAATTTCGAAATTGTTTGCAACATTGGCTTGTTTACCTAGCAATATCACAATTGTATCAATTTATTGCTTAAATCAGCACTTCAAATTTTGAAGTCCTTGATTCTAAATTTGAACAAAATGTGATGGCACATAAAAAAATTGTCAATGTTAATTTTTAAATTGCTATATCAACCTTAGCATGTACTTTATAAATTATAAAATTTTCATGGCAACTTTCTTGACATTTAAGAGAAATACTACAAAAAGAATCACCCTTATTCTGGAATTATGACCTTTGTGACAAATTCTTTTTGGAACCATCAAAAAAGTAATGCATTATTTAGATTTATGAATTAAGATGAACAGATCGTTATCAGAATAAATATCTGATTTTATTAATCGCTGATGATTTACATTTCTAAAATTAGAATATATATCTGATTTTATTAATCGCTTATGATTTATATTTCTAAAATTAAAAATGTTAAATTTCCACCAACTCATGTTTTGAAAATGATCATTACCAGGTTTTTAGCTTTAAATCGTTGAAGCCATTGCGAGATTTGAAGAAAATATATGATGACTTCACAAATCAAGTTTTAAAAATTATTAATAGTACCGAGATTATCATTAATGTGTTATGCAATTTTAATGTATCCTTCCAAAATGTCAAGAAACAGTGCAAAACGCTTAATACTCACGACATGTACATCTAGAGACATTACCCAACATGTTAATGGATTTCTCTAGAGAACTGAGTTGGTTCCTGATCAGTGACGTTGTCAGTGCATTATTACAGTCCCCATGGGCCACAGACAAGCCTGCGAGAAGCCACACCAAGGAGCAAGTGACGATAGACTGCTGGGAAGAGAAAAAAAACCGCTGAAGTTTAAGAGTTTTCATGTACGTACATACAAACCATGTTTCTGTTTTCTAATTTGTTATCAGGTGGGATCAATGCTTCATACAATTCTGCAATTAAAGGTATTTAACAGCAATTTTATGCTTGGCTAAAAGCACAACTTGCTGAATTTCTTGTATTTACATCTCTTAAATTGAGAAAATTTTCTTTTTCTTATAGCTATTCGATTCGATTCTTTTCACATAGTTATTACTGGCAAAAATTACAATATAACCATATTCAATTAATTTGCCAGCATTTCATTCTTTTTATTGTTTAAAAAATACCTTACTTAATAGTGTATAGTTCATTTAATAACACTAGTTAATCAAATGTTTATAATAACGTCTATGATAACTTACATTGTTAAAATGTCGTCTTATTTCATTATTTTGTTACTAAAAATGGATACTTGAACAAAGATTCAACAAAGAATAAATAGACACAGCAATATGGTTTCGTACATAGTTCAACAGTCACTTAAGGAAAACCATTTCTTTTTGTTTTATCTATATTGCTCAATACTTCCATATTTATTGAATCATCATAGAAAGTATTCTGTTTTATAAATAAATATATCTTTTGCAAAAAAATTTTTAAATATGAAACAAAAAAACAGAAACAAAAAAAATATCTTTTGCCCAATTTTTTTTAAATATAAAACCAAAAAAATTGGTAAAAACGGCTTACCATTTCATTTGTCGTGTATAATCTGATTAATATCTTTGGAATTCTTTAAACTTTGTCGGGCAATCCTCCTGAAAGCACTTTAATTTCCGCTTGTTATTGTATGGGTATTGTTTGCTTTCTTTACACACAAAGAACTAATTGGATGCTTAGATTGCTTTTACAATGGTAAGCTTCTCTCAACAACGGTATCTGAACAATATCTATACTTTACATAATATACCAATTAATGTTATTAATCGTTAGAATAAAGTCACGCAATATGGTCATTATATATCATATGTAGGTAACACATTTACCTAAACAGGGAGTTTCAAGGCAGTACGGAATTAATTCATACATTTTGTTAGTTTCCAAACATATAAGCTATAAATCTATTGATAGGTTGAATTGTTTTCCAAATATTGTGTGTATAAATCACCGTCACAGTACATCTTTCAATCAATTCATGCTAACAGTTAGTCATCCAAACGATTTTCAGTCATGTAAGGTGAAACTGAAAATTCACTCACCAACATAAAATGTATTTCCCAATATATGAATGATGTTGTAGGATATACTTTTTTCGATATTTTCCCAGTAATCTTTCCCAATAGTTTTATTACTAAGAGTATCTTCTGATAACTATTATTAATATCATTAATTTATTTTTTTACGTTTTTAACTTCGTTAATTTCCGATAGTTTTCGTTTTTTAATCACTCTTGATTTTCAGATTACCTGGTTTACTTCAAGACTGGTTATATGCACGAGCGCTTTCGCGCTCAGTATGAATAAATTTACCAGGGGGTATTCGATTACTGTGACGTTCGTTACAAAGCACTATAAGTTGTCTTTGGCTTTCCCTACCCGCCCTGACCCTAATATGTTTTTTGAGATTTTTTTTATGTTGTCGTTTATTTGTATGTTATACTATGAATATTAAATGCGATTTGTAACGAACGCATCAATCCTAAAATATTTGTTTTGTTTTTTAATAGATTAGTCAAGAAAATATTTATTTTCGGAGGAGTGAAACGAGGGAGAAAAAATTACCCCTACCAATATCTTTTTTTTATTATTTCATTCAAATTGTGGCAAATAGTCATTGTTTGGCGTTACTTATGAATATGAACCAAGTATAGATGTTATTCAGACTATGATACAGAGAAACTACTGAGAAGAGAGAGAGAGAGAGAGAGAGAGAGAGAGAGAGAGAGAGAGAGAGAGAGAGAGAGAGAGAGAGATACGAGTATGCGCGTTAGGCGTAACATTACGAACTACATTTTTATTTGAAGTTCACTATAAGTCTTGAATTGATATTTTCAAATAATGCTAACCATTTGCAATGGAAAACTGAAAACCCTAAACAGTAAGTCCTTTTTTATTCAGAGTATTATTTACTCTTTATTAGTTAATATTCTACAGATGAACACATCATGCTCATTCCGCATTCAATACTCGTATTGAAAATAGAGTTTTGAAGTATTTTTTTCATCATTTAAAAAAAAGTGTAACATACTCTAGTAGCTGTTTGGTATAATTAACCACAAAGTTTTATACATAAACTTTTTTCTCAAAACTTGCATTTTTCGTGATAAGTTGAAGAAAAGAAAGACACACCGCACTTTGGCAATAAAGTCCAATGACATGGTCATTTTTAATTATTAACGATATTAATTCAAAATCACCATAAATGTATCATATTTCAATATGGATTGAACAATCTAATGGTTACTTATTTAAACATAATTTTTTTTCTCACAAGAACGCTTTTCCCCAATATATTCAAATGAAAAGCAAAAAATTGGAGTTGATTTCAATAAAAAAATGTTGTGGTTGACTTTTGATATATTATAAGTAACCCTAATTGATATAAAATGTTCATGAACATCATTTTGTAAAATTGAATTGAGCATGTCGTCCTCAACAAAAGTTTTCAAAGAAGGTAAAAAACACAAAAGGAACAAAGTGCATACGTACCAACTGACCAAGCATGCTGCATGAAGCAAAAAGAGTAAAACTCATGTGGAATAAATGATGATATCTTTATCTTTATAGTCAAGTTTTTATCTTCAAACAGTGCTATTTTAATAGAATATGTCAAAACAACATAGCATTTGTTATCTCTGGGGAGAAATCGAATATCTAATTATAAAAACACCGAAAATGTTTGCTGTATTCGATTTAATTACGATTACAAGTAATTGAAATTTTAACGATTATAGATTACTTATAATATAATTATTACACTCAATTTGGCATGCATTTTAAAATTTTCTTAATTAATACATTGCTACTATTTGTGATAATTTGAATTGGCATCTTGTTATCCTAATATAGAGTAAATTCATTTTTGAAAGTTACACCTTCTTTTGTAATTTAAAGAGGAATGCAATGATTCCATTGATAACTGTTGCTGATGTGAGCAATGTAGGTCAAAGTTCTCTCTTCTTTTATTAAAACACTATGATAACCTTTGCCTATAACCACAAGCCATGGTTTTAATAATAACCATGCTACAAAACCCTCTGACAAGAATAGCAATTTCGTATTCCCGAATAAATTAAAAACTGTCACTTGTTCATTTTTCTTCTTCTACACACTTGACACCCACTAAATATTATCTTTTTACGTAGGTAGGTTGACAGTGTCGATCATATATCTTCCGATACACTTTTGACAAGTAAACATGTAATTAGTGAATAATCTTTTTTTTTTTATTTTGACTTTACATTCAATGAAACTGCGATATGTCAATTTATCAGTACGCCACCAAACGCTGTCCATTGACTCCGAAGATTTGCCGTATAGCCATACCATCCCTTATATAAACTTTATCTCCTTTGCTTAGTAGAAGCGCAATACTACTACCCGCTGTAATAAATTGGTATGAACCGCCACTGTTATTTGAAGCCTGACGTGCTTTTATTTCTCCATTTACAAACAAACCGGCATGAGATGTTGCTTTAGGATCACTCAGAGTATACCAATTGAACTGTTAGATACCATTTGTGGGTGCTGTGAATTTCCCAGTGCTAGGATCGTAAGCATTTCCAACATTTGTATTAACTTTGTCATAAATCCAGATAGAACCTTTTTGGTATGTTTTATATGAACCCAATTCGGCATGGAATACAACTTGTCTTTTTAAAGCTAAAATGAAGATTAATACTGTAGTATAATCACACAAGTGAAAAAAATACATGGATAATAATGTACCTTTCTCTCCCAAATTAAAATATTAATATCAAAAAAGTAGTACGAATAAGGCAGATAAAATACCTTTGTAGAAAGAAATAAATATACCGAGACATATTACGTTTCATTCAAAATCCGCTCTCAAATATGTATATATAGCATAATACCGATTTTTAGAGCCTACACGTGGCTAATATTTGAAATATTTTAATACAAGCTGATGTATGCATTTTCGGTGGGTGTTTGTACCCAATGGACCCCAATGATATAGATACCACCATATTTGACATAAGATGCCAAAATAGAATTTAACTTTTTTGAATTAAAGATTTTAATTCAACGAAACTTTTTTTATTTTTCTTAAAATATTTAAATCGACTTTTGGTGTAAATTTGGTGAATATTCGACTCGACATAATTTCATTATGATATAAAACAGTACATTTACATTTTAAAAAATCGCAATTGGCATTAGATTCCTATGAAGAATTAAGCTTTTGTCAAGTTCATATGCTTAGAATTCTTTTTTTATATTTTTGTTATAACATATTCAATCTTTAGTTGGGGAATTTTGTCTTCACAAATAAGTTAACTTATTCTCAAAGTAATAAGTTAAAACACGATTAAATTAAACAAGTGAAACTCGAGACTTGCGACATCTATATTCAGATTGACTATCCAACATGTTAGTGGCTTTCTCCAGCAAAGTGATTTGGTTTTGGATCAGTGATGATATCATTGTATTGTTGCATTCACCAAGAACAACAGACACATCTAGCAGCACACAAAGAAAGGAGCAAGTGGCAACCAACTGCTGTGAAAAAGAACGCTGATGCTCAATGTCTGATTACCCCTCATTTAATTATGTTAGAGTTTATAAAATCATGCCGTGATTAACAAGTATTTTGTTAATACTGCAATTGAAAAGGGAAGCTAGTTTCAATCAATTTATGATCATTATTTGAACTGCCTTCAGTTGCATAATCTAGCACTGACCAATGCCTTATAAATAAAAATTTATTCAAGTAACTATACTCTAAATTCCTTATATTACGCGAGTACTTAATTCCGCGATCCTGGTGGTTTGTATCAAATTGCGAGAATATAAAATCGTGAACGTGGAACTTTTCTCCTTATTTCCTATAGTTCTGAACTCTCAGATTATAATGGCGAGATTTTAAAATCCGCGAAGGGTGTTTCTCGCGATTTTACGCGGATATTAATTCCTAGCGTTCAATTAAGAATCTACAGTAATTGATATATTCTTGATTGTTAAACTGTTTCTAATTTAAGCATTTGAGATTGGCTAAAGGTGGGTTATTTCATTGAGAACACAAATTGCTGACGCCAAACCTCTTTCAAAAAAATTAAAATTTAAGAAAATAATGATATGTACACGTTCATTTAAACATACAAACTGGTCGAAGATAAAGATAATGTTCGTAATTTTGCTCTCTTTATTTTGATGCTTAAGGGACAATCAAAATTGATTTTTTTCATTTTCACTCTTATCATCTTTACAACAAAGTACCTGACTTTTAATTAGGTAGAGATACTTAGTCACATGATACCTTGCAATTAAAATGTAATAAAACCAAAAGTGGATAGTTGATTTAATTTGAATAAACCAGGAAGCAAAGGTTTAAAAAATAAAAAAAACAAAAATACTTACCATTTGTGTATATTTTTGTTGTGCTTTTACGGCCTGAGCTTGATGCAAAGTAGTAGGTTAACTGTTTTATAATGTCATTTTTACTTTATCATTAGTAAATTGTTTTAGTTAGCAATTGTAAGTATCATCATTCAAGATATAATTTATAACTCTTGTTTATGAATTAATCTGTACTGTTTGGTTTGTACTTCTGGTTAGAGCCTGTTGAGAACATGATAAATGAAGGCAACAGCTGAATACAAAATAGGCTGGGCTTTAAGCTTATTTTCTGTTATCTACATTGACATTAATGATATTTGCTCTAACAAAAATGACGTTTAAAACATTGAATCATATTTTAGCTTGCTTTTTTTACTCCGTTGCGTATATCTAAAGCCTATATAAAATAAAGGTATAGATTTAATTTATTGGCACATATTTAAAAAATATATTATTTTTGTATTATTTGAATTTTTTCTTTAAGCAAGCTAAGCCGGCTTGACTTCATGTGCAGAAAGACGCTAAAAGTGTTGTTTAATTTTGTAGGATGACACATAATCTTGAGGTGTTGTTTCCTTTATTTGTTATATTGGAATTAAAAGTTCATGTGGCATTGAAGAATAAAAATATCTGGTTATCTCTAACCAAGACTTTTAACTTTACAGCGTATAAAAATTTAAAAAATTGATTATTTTCAAATAAACAAAACTTTAAATATGTATGTCAATATGGTTTGAAACAAGGCGTTGGTTATACTCATTTTTAAAAAAAATATTTAGTCGATTTGTTGCGTAGCCCTGAGGTCCACGCAGAAAATATATAAGCGGGGTTAAACCGAATGCTATGGGGAAAATTCAACCTGTGCATGAGTTAGCCTGGTTCCTAGGCGTAATGGGTAGCTCAGGGAACCAGGCTAGCACACGTTTATCTAAATAGGTATCAGGATACCATACCAAGTTCAAAGGCGCTGTAATTGTAAAGTTGTCGGTAAACAGTACAGAAACAAAGTATTCCGTTTAAAAGAAATGATCGGCATGTGATAGGAACTGTCAGCATTACGAAATAATTTAATTTTATGCCGAAATTACAATAGGCATCAAATAGCATAATTTGCAATCATGTAGCTTAACTTTACTTTTACAGCAGGCGACGCTACAGTAGAGTACTTCCCGATTACATTTTTTTAAGCATTTAAGTATGATTGAATAATTATGTGACTGTATAAAAGTTAAAATCTCAAGAAAAATGCATCAAAATATGAAATTAATTTACACAAAGCTGTCACTGCATGTAGGTTACAAAATTCTGCAAGCGTAATGTGTGCGCAAATAGTAGAATTCGCCGAATGCCTGATACTATACATGCAATCTTTATTAATATAGATCATAATTATTTTTGAGAATGAACCCTTTAAACTCTAATATAAAAAGTCAGGGCTATACATATACGTAATATACCGTACAAATTTAGTGGTTTAAAGTGGGCTGCTAGAGTCGGTGGAAACTTTGATAATCTTAAGGCTTTCACGTTTTCGTTGAAAACACATGCATGTGGTCCACGTATTGCAGTCCTTTTTTAAAGGATAGCAACTTGTACAAAACATTATCCTGGAATATTTTGAAGTGGCCAGTTATTCTTTCTAGAACATTCTAGAGTGTCCAGGTAATTCATGTAACTTCTTGTACACATATATTTTAGAATATGCTAGAATTACATTATAGTAAAAAATACCTATTAACATCTCATTGGACTTTTGTTCAAAGACATTAAACTGTGAACAGTTACCTACTTGCTGGGGCATTGTGATTTGTGAGATCTATTCTGCAGGTTGTAACAGACACTTTTATGTTTAGATTCTTAGTATATATATATATATATATATATATATATATATATATATATATATATATATATATATATATATATATATATATATATATATATATATATATGTAAGAAATATCATTTTTGGATGTTTATCGGGATATAAGTACGGGTTGGTCACGTAATCAAATCTCATAAAAGCCCTTCGGGCTTTATGGATCCAGAAAAGAAAATTCACTTGTACACTTGAATTAAAACGGATGAAGCTTGGCGGAATAGTACCACTTCTGAAGTCGCAGAGCGGTTACAAATTTGAAAACAACGCAATGAAAAGTTGAGTTAGAGTCTACTTGGGCATTTTCAAGGGAAACTATCGCAGAATCAGATTCAAGAGCATGATTTCCTCCGACATTATAGAGGAAAGCAATTTTATCTTCGAAGTTCTTTTTACGAAACAAAACGGACAGAAAAGCACAAGGAGTTAAATTTGACCGTGATCCGTGAATGACTAATCACGAATAGTCTCTGCTATTGCGTTTGAAATTTTGATCGAGGCTTGTAATTAATAAAGTCAGAAATGAATTTTAACTAAATTAACTCCTTTGACAAATTGCGATTGTAATTTTCAAGAACGCCTCGTTACGATGTCGATCCATAAACATTTCTCTGTTTACAACCTAACGTGTTATCCAATTATCTATCCATCGCAATCAATGTTATATCTTTTAAGAAAATGAATGAAAAAAACTTCGTATAACAAAATACAAATACGTTTATTTTGTTTATGTCTAAATTATGTTTTCATTACTATATCTAATAGGTGTGTTTCAGCACAAGTCGTTTAGTTTGAGCACATAGAAGAAGTAGTGACCTAGATTAGAAAAAGTGCTCATGTTAACCATTTTGCTCTACAAAGGAGAGTATGGATTTTGAATATTCAAGATTTAGTGGTTTTCATTGTGTACATTGATACCAAATATTCCAATAGGTTTTCTTTTCTTTTTTAATTCACAAGCTCTGATAGTGCGAATGATTAATTTACCAGTACGCCACCAATCGTCGTCAAATGACTTCGAATATCTGCCGAATATTCATGCCCATAATGTTAACTTCATCTCTCTCTTTCAGTGAAAGGATCATGCTGCTTCCAGCTGTTATTCATTGATCAGAACGACCACCATTATTGAAAGCCCGTCTGGGTTTTATTTCTCCCTTGACAAACAACCTTGGATGCGACGTATCTTTAGGATGACTCAAACTATACCAATTGAACTGGTAGATACAAATAAACATAGGTATATAAAATAGAATGTACTATAGTTTTCCATCCATTCTTCTTTCTTCTTCTCTCCACCTTATTTATTTATTGTTTGATCGAAAAGACTAAATCCTGTATCAGGAATCATAATTCATTATAGACTTAAACAATTCTAAAAGAAAATAAAAATAAAAAACAAATGAATAAACAAAAAATGAAAATTTTATTTAAGATAAGTATCTTTATTTTTCATGTTAAATTTTGTCCACTACATTTGTCGTTTCATTTAGAAATTGGTCGAAAAAATCATTTTCCGGCTTTGATATTTAGACGTTAGGAATTCCGTTGATGTAGATTACTACAAGCGTTAAAAGTTTGTGTCACCTTTCGAAATGTCAAAAAGGCGCACAAAATACTCAGTACTTGCAGCAACTACATCTGGAGACATTATCCAACATGTTTTTAACCTTTTTCGGAGAACTGAATTGGTTCTGGAGGGGTGGCTTTGTAATGCAGTCACCAAAGGCTACAGACACGTCTGCAAGAAGCAACAACGGCAGATAACGATAAACTGAGGGACAGATTAAGAACGCTGAAGTTTAATAGAATAAATGGAAAAAAGTTCTTTCGTTGTAGAGTTCATTGAATGTAGTGTAATCGGGCAATAAAATTCTTCAAATAATATCTGATAATGATCCAAAACTGTGCTATTCCGCCTGTTATGGTATGGTGTCTTCTTGTTTACACCCAAAGACATGGTTAGATTTTAGACCAAGATCGTGGTCTACTACTACTACTACTACTACCAATATTAATACTACTACAACGACTACTACTATAATTACTACTACAATTACTACTACTACTACTACTACTACTACTACTGCTGCTACTTCTACTACTACGACTACTAATATAACTACTACCACGACTACTTTTACTACGACTACAACTCTTAGTGCTATATACTGAATTTCTTGTTATAATTTATGAGGCTTTGACCGAAATTGTGAAATTCATGACCCCTGAGTTTATAAATTTAGCTCCTTGTGCTAGGGTAGAAAAAATCCAAAATTCCTCTGACTCTTGCTCCCCCTCCTTTCATGAATTGAGTTTTGAAAACATCAAATAATAAAGGCGGGGGTAAGCGCGTTAATGAGTTTTGTTTTTGCATTTTAAGATTCATTTTGGAGTCTTTATTCCAATCGAAGACAATTCTAAGCTGTTACTAATGTCCTTATGTGACCTTCAAAGCTTGTTGGCCTCTTGTTTTTGGACTGATCATTTGCACCTCACAAACAATCATTTAAGAAGACGAAGATATTTGACTATTCAACAAAAAATAAAGAATACTGTATACATAACCATTAGTTTGATATTTATTTCAACTTTATAATTATTGAACATACAATATGTTAATTTATCCGTACGCCACCAAAAGCCGTAAAGTAACTTCGTAGTGTCGGAGCAGTTCCTCCATGGGCATCCATTATGTAAACTTCATCTCCTTTTTTCAGTGAAAGGGCAATGCTGCTACCCGCTGTAATCCATATTCTGATACCACCCCCGTTATTGTAAACTTGGTTTGCTGTGAATTTTCCATTTACAAACAACCCCGCATGTGCCATTGATCCAGGATTACACAAAGTATACCAATTGAACTGGTAGATACCAGTTGTAGGTGCACTGAATTTCCCTGTACTAGGATTGTAGGCATTTCCAATATTGGTGACCATTTTGTCATACACCCATATGGAACCTTTATTATAGGTTTTATCAGAACCCATTTCAGCATGGAAAACAATCTGGCTTTTCGAGGCTAAAATAAGTCTAATATTAGATAACGTACATACCAAAATGTACCATAATTGTTCAAATCCACATTATAACCATATTTTTATTTCGCCAAATAAATAATTTGATCACATCAACTCATCTCGTTAATAATAAGTCTACAATTCATTTTAGACCTTAGTAACTCTTCAAGGTCAGAATCTAGTAAATGAAAGGTGTGTACATGTTTATAAAATTCTAGATAGAATTTTACACTGTCATTTTAAATGAAATGTGAAGGAAATAAGTGATAAATTTAAGAGTTATGTCCATTTTTGATTAATACGATATATCTAAAATGCCCTCATTCTCCCCACAAAAAAACCTTTAAACAAGCTGTTCACCTATCCCTTAAGATAATGTCGAGTTGAATGCTACTATAGGTATCGAAATAATTTTTCTTATGATTTGGTATAGAATGTGAAGAAACTGTTTCATTTTCTACATAACTCAATAGAAGCCGTTAAGTAAACGAAAATGACTAATTGAATCAATTATGACATCGTAATTGGACGACATTATCAATTTCACAAGTTTTAAGCATTGTTTTGAAGCATTAAACACACTTCGAGATTTGACTATTTCCGTGACTACTATACTTAATAAGTTTGGAGATGCATTCCGTCAGTGTAGATTGATACAAAAATTATAAATTTACGTATTACTCTGATTTTACTGAATATTTTTTTGATAAAATTCATATTTAAAAAAAACATTGTAGAAAACCTAAATAAGAATAAAACAGGAAGAATAAAGACTTACGACATCCACATTTAGAGACATTATCCAACTTGTTGTTCGGTTTCTCCAGTAAACTGAGTTGGTTCCGAATCAATGACGTTGTTAGTGCGTTGTTACTATTACCAAGGACAACAAGCAGGTCTAGGAGCAGCCATATAAATGAACAGGTGGCGATCAACTGCTGCGAAGGTCAAGAATTTTAATAACATGAAAATTTGGCGTCTTTTTAAGAAATTTCATTAATTAATGCGGATAATGACTGTATAAATGAACAATATAGCAATGCATATGAGTACTGTTTTATTCAATGAATACAGGCGCACATTTTTACACATATATAAAATCTTATTTTATTTTAATTTCCTTATAGGTTTTTACAAACCAAATGTCAGAATAGTTATGAACTACAACAGCACCTCAGAAAATTTGACAAACAAAGACGATAAAATCAAGCCAAGCTAAAAGGACAACAAGGTCTTTATATTTTCAAATATCTATTATAATACGTGTTTAAATGCTGTCTTATTTCATATTTTAAGGCCGGCCATAACGATAATTTACGCTCTTTCATTTTTGAATATGGAATAAAAAAAAAAAAAAAGAAAGATTCAATGTGAGATGTAAAAATGAATTTTAACAGCAACATATATTCCATCATGGCTCATACAGTCTATGAAGGAAGCAGTTATCAGGACAATTTAAATCTTCTGATAAAAATCGGAACCCTTACTATTATTCTAAACAATTTTTCTGAATTCTATTTATCGTTTTTCTATAAGACCTCAAATTTAATCCTTCACTTTGATCCTGAACAAGTTGCTCATATATTCACAATGATAACAAGTTGCATTTGTTTCATTTATTTGTATTATCTTTGAATTTTACTTTCATACCTATTTGAATCACCAAAGAATTATTACTTTTTAAATTAATTTGAATACTTTGCAATTATTCAACTACAGAAATTGAGTAAAATTAGCTTACCATTTTTAAAAATGTCGCGTAAAATCAGATTAATATATTATTTACGGCTTATCTTCAAAATTCTTTAAACTGTCGCCTGTTAATCCTCTTAAACTGCGCTCTTTTGCTTGTAATTATATTTCTTTGCTTTCTTTAAACACGAAGAACGGATCAGATATCCGTTTGCTTTACTGTGGTGATAGGTACGCTTCTCTAAAAAAAACGGTGTCTTGAATATTACCCTTTTTTGTTTTACTGAACAATATATATACTTTTCATATTTCAGTTACTGTTAATAATCATCAGAATAATGTCACGCAATATAGTTATTATGCATCATATGTCAGTAACACATTTTCCAGAACGGGGATTTTTTTGTGATGTGTGTTAACTGATGTTATTTATACATTTGTAAGTTTTTCAACATGTAAGCTTTTATCTGTTTGGAGGTTAAATTGTTTCCAAAATAAAGCATTACATCAGCGTCACAGTACATTTATATTACAATTAATCATTAATAACAAATTCATAGAAAACGCATTTTAGTCATGCTAAATAAACTGGAAATATTCTCACCAGCAACACAAAATTATTTTCGAATATATGAATGGTGTTGTAAGATAATTTTTTTTTCCATATACATGTATAATCTTATATATCATCGTTTTTTGCTAGGTATATTTAATATGCAATAAATGAAAGCAAAGTACTCACAGTACTGAAAGACGGGATCTTGAAAGTTTGAATTTGTAATTGTCCACGTTTTCCTCGAATATGCTTCCAAAAATCATAAGTTTAATTAGGCGTTTCAATCTATGTTAAAATTTAGCTTTTTTGCAATTGCCTGATACTTTTCTGAAGAAGATGAGTGAATAAGGTGTGAAAAATGCCCATATGAAGAGAGATACATGTACTGCACACGGTAAATTAAAAATTAAAACTAAGTATCCGATGATAGATACTAAGATATTGATGAAGATTGTTTTAAAAATAATGAATTTGACTGGTTTTGTCCGTGATAAAGTATTGAAAAAAGGGTAAACTTATGTCTCATAACATTAACAAAAAAACCATGCTTCGATCGATAAGATTGTATATATTGTTTGATGTATTGGTCATCCAAAATGTTTAATCTATATAGATTTTGCTCACAATGCATAGTTCAAAATTTAAATCCAGTTTAATTAACTAAAGAGTCGATGAACGAGAAGGCAAATTTAGACTTGTTATTTTCTATGTACAAAATTCCTTTAGAGACAAACAGCGGTCATACCGCAAGCAGACTGGAAGCCAATGAAACACCTATTTGATATGTAAGACATATGTGTATAACCCGGGCATGAAGTTTGGTAGTATTCAGGTGATAGATAGTTAAAATAAAATTCACATCTTTTCAAATATGACACATTGCGTTTGGGAACCTGACTTTCGATTCGATCGACCTACAACCTTTTCTATTGTTTAATGAGCTCGTCCACCAGCTGAATCGTCAACGGCGCTGTGCATTCAGTTACATAACTCATCCAACGAATCGCTACAACTATTGGATCCGAGCAAGAATATTTTGATTAATAAAACTATTTGTTTATTTTCTTTATAGAATTTGGTTTATACATAGAGGACTTAAAAAGATTTATTGCCTGTTTTTATTATATATATTTACTGAAATGCATGAAAACTTTCTGCACTATTTTCTTACGCGTAGACTCATTTCATGTGTTCTATGCGTGCCTTCCGGTTTGAGAATTCGGCTGACAGTAAACTAATAGACGGGGTCACGTGACCCCGTCTAAAAATAATTATATATTTTGGCGACCTGTGTTTCTTCCAGGTAGAACCTAACAACAATATTTTTTTATTTAATTTCAAAATTTAAGCACTCGCTTGCCGCTTTCCAAATTATATTAACATATTCAAAAGTAAAGTGTTTAGCATTTTCAATTCCATTAAAATTCCAAAAATTATTACTTAACAGATGTTCAGTAATTCGTAACTAAGCTCCGATAAGGCTTTGTTTTTAGTATTTTAAATTTTCTGTATGTATATTGATTTTCATACTGTTTCTGTCCAATTTTAATTCTTTTTTCTAATTTTAATTGTGTACCTGGTACTTGGAGTTTACGTTTTATAAATCTGGAAAAAAAAAAGTCGTAGTGTTATGTTGATGAGAAGTTATTGGTATATGTTTTGTTTGTATATATGTGATTATTGAAAAATCATATTTGAGTTCAAATTTGGTATATATTTGTTTAATTATTTTATATTTACAGTTTCACTCTTCAAATCATTTGTCCTTTACATATAGAATTCCGCTTTTAATCTAATTTTCAAAGCAGATTTTCTTTTCGTAGAAAATAAAATTTTTATTTGACCAAATATATTGTAATAAAAAAATCTGTGGCAATGCAGGTATTTTGATTTGGCTATCATCATTGCATAAATTATAGCATAGAAAAGCTTTCTTGTAAAACTTTTGAAAGTAATTAATCACACCATAGTTATCGGCAATCGTCTCAATTGTATTCATAAGATATTCGATATGAATTTTTGTAGACTTGCAGAAACGGTGAAAAAATGTTGATATTGTGTTCTGTACTGAGTAGACGTGGAGTCCTCACAGCCTTTAGGGCCGTAAATTTAGATTCTATATCGACAAGGCCTATTCATCCCTCATGCACTTCACCTATAATTGTATTTCATTTGATCCTATCTGTTTTTTCACATGGAATTAAATATAAGCCATTTAATATATTTTTTTTATATTATCATTGTCGGGTATTTCTAAAATGCTTGCTACTTATATAAGCTTCGAGATTGCTTTTTTGTTTGTTATATTTACATTTTTTAAATATTGTTAGTTTGTTTCCCCCAAGATTAAAATGCCAATTTCCCTTTCATGAACTATTTTTATCCAGTTTTTAATGTAACACTCGATTTTATCATGGCCAATGTGTATGCCTTAGTATTTATAAATAACTGATTTGTTATCACTGATTACATGTATTCCTTCAACATTGTTGTATTTGGTTTTAAGAATGCCCAGACGAATGCAGTCTGTTTATGATTTTATTTTTTATCGTAAAAAATTTTAACGTTGAAAAAGTAAAATAATTTTGAAATAAAACAGCCTTGTTTAATTCCTCTTTGTATTTGACATGTTCTATAAACCCGTTCATTATTTTTCATACAAAATAATGGGTTTTTATATGAAATTTTAATCCAGTGAATAAAATTGTTTCGGAAATTAAGGTCTCTAATGTTTTGAATTAAAAAATTCATTCAATAGAATCGAAAGCATTTTCAAAAACTAAGAAGAGGAGTAGACTTTCTTGATTATTTTTCATAATATTCAAAAATGTTTAGAATTAGTCTTTCATTTGTACCTATACATCTGTCCTTTATGTAGGCTGTTTGCTTTTTACTTATATTTTCATCTATCACTTTTTGCAATCTGCGTGCAAATATTAAAGCAATTATTTTATTCGTGTTTGTCAAGCTTATAGGTCTGTGATTTTTTATATATATTTCACCATTTTGTTGAAAATGAAATGAATCATTTCATCTGACTGGAAAATTTCTTTAAAAATGAAGATGGCTGATCCAAAAAAGCATTGATAAAATTCTACTGGCAATCCGTAGAGCCCGGGAGGTTTATTACTTTTCATGCTCATTACTGTATCTTTACATTCATCTAAGGTTGGAAATTTATTTGTCCTTAGCCGTAGTATAGAAATAGTCTTATATTACTTAATTCTAGAAAATTTCAAAATCTAAGCGGCTTACATTTTTGTATTATGTAGATACAATTTTTATTGTTGCAAATATGCATAATTATGAGAAATGCTTTTGAAGAACGAGAAAGAATCCCACTTTATTAAAACGGTACTGGGTGTATTCTGTTTTTTCAGAACAAAAAAAGACAAGTTATAAAAACCATGGTAATATCATAAAGGTCACCAGTATATCGGACACATTGACAAAACGATTAAAGCGTCCTTTACTGCAACCTGTTTTAGCACGGGATTTCAATTCTGAACAAGGACCCAATCGACAAACTGAAGGGGCAGGCATCTGTTCATTGAATTCGTGAATGTGAGTGTTGTACAGTTATGTGACAAAATGGTGTGTTGGTTAAGCTAACAGTTTAATATTTCAAATCGATAAAAATGTAACATATTTAACAAAGTAAGTCACATATGGAATTCAGCAATAAACAACAATTATTCAATATCGTAAAGTAGTCTTTTGTTTTTTAAGATCTGAATTCATAAACATACTATTGCCATTCAAATAGGTTTCAAAGAAAATAAGTATGTATTAATATCTTACTGTCTACGAAAAGAAAAAGTTATTAATTTAGTCTTTTTGTTTACATAAAAGTTAATAAAATCTCTATGATTTTATATTCCCAAAAGGACCATAGAAGGATGAGGGATGTATATTTCTTTTTTGTCATTTAAAAGTTCTTACATATCTGTATTAAGTATTTGAATGTTGTTTAGAAAGACGAATTGACTTTGTGATTATTGTCTATTTATATTAAATTTATACCAACCAAACTGCATGTGATTTCAATATTATTTTTCATTGATGATGAAAACTTTGGTTTTATTTCATATATATATGCAAGGTTTTCAGTGAGTAGAAAAATAGTGAGTACATTGTTTGTCATGCAACCTCAAGCACTTTTGAGGAAGGAACTTTTGTCTTAGTCTATACATAGGACAAATTGTTAATCAGGTAAATTGATAAGCGTATTAAACATTTAGCATATTTGTTTTGTCACTGGACAAAGGCTAGTCTGGTGACTACATTATGATTGGACGACATAAAATCAGGAGCTTTCTTCCTGTATTGTTGATTTGTTGCAATGGTCTTTGTATGTTGTTTTCTTTTTTTTAAATCAATATCGATCTTTGACAGGTCGGTTGTGATATTGATGTTTATATGCTACGAAGTTATTAAACATTAAACAGACAAAATAAGAGATACGAGATGTAGTAATGAACAGCAACGGAATGAGATTCTGCAGTTTTATGCCAATGGTAAACATTTTAGTTGTAGGGTCACAACTTGTAGATAATCTGTTTTCTTGTTATTGATAGAAGTAAAAGATTGATTTTGTAGTTTTTAGGGCTATACATATGTAAATAGACGATTAATTATTCTAAATATAAACATATTCAGATTTTTTGCGGGGATAAAGAAAACGAAAAGTTCTTTATTTTATTCTTACAAAATAACAAGTAAAACAAATATTTAAAAAAAAGGTTTATTATGCCGATACTCATTATCAATATGGTTTTGTTGGTTAATTAGTAACCAAAAAACTGTTCACTGGCTAAATAATTGATCCAATTATTAACACTACGCTAACTATATTCAGCAAAAAAGGGCGTGTTTCTATCAGATGAAAAGTACTGAGTACAACTTGACATCAATAGTTGCAGCCTAAAGTGCTTTTTAATTTCCCATTGTATGAAGAGTACTGTAGGCTTGTTGGTTTATCCTTTAGATATAACTTTAAATTTTACAAGTTTTTTTAGTCATAAACTATTATTAAGTAAACAAAATTTCAAAGGTTTGACTTTCGAAATTGCATAACCCCCTGTAATTGGAAGGTTTATATAATCAGTACTCTAATTAGTTCTTTTTAATTTTCTAAAATGAATTATAAATCTTAAAATGTTATTGTATGATAAAAGTGTAAAAATCTAATTATTCAAGTTTCAATTATTTTAAGCGTCATGTTTCCGCTACTCACAATTAACATTAACAATAAATGTTACCTGCGTTAAAAATGCTTGGTACTGTAACTTCATTGTCAGTTAGACTTTGACTCGGTTTACCTACAACGCTCAATCCCTTCATGCCTTCATGAAACAACAAGGAAAGGGTTTTTTGCTTTAAATAAGCTGATACCTTTTATTGCAGTGATCTCAATTTAATATGATCTGTCAGCTAGACGTTTACTCGGGTTATCTACAACGCCCACTACCTTCATGTCTACATGAAATTTTATTGTTTGAATAAGCTGATGCTTTTTATTTAGTAATCTCAATTTAACAGTACGCCACCAAACGTTGTCCATTGATTAATAAGTTGTGCTGTAAATCGACTATCCATTATATGCACCACATCCCCCTTGTTCAGTGGAAAGGCCACGCTGCTACCAGCTGTAATCCACTGTTTAGTGCTTCCGTTGTTATTTGCAGCTTGGCGTGCTTTTAGCTTCCCATTTACAAACAACTCTGCATGTGACATCGTGTTTGGGGCACTTAAGGTGTACCAATTGAACTGGTAGATACCTTTCGTAGGTGCTGTGAATTTCCCTGTGCTAGGGTTGTAAGCATTTCCAACATTGGTGACAACTTTGTCATAGATCCAGATTGAACCTTTCTTGTATGTTCTACCTGAACCTATTTCAGCAAGAAATACAACCTGGTTTATAGAACCTGCAATAAAAATATAAAAAGTATAATTTATCATATGTATTATAATATGACTCCATATCTATCTATCTATCTATCTATCTATCTATCTATCTATCTATCTATCTATCTATCTATCTATCTATCACGTTTGTAATATTCAATAGGCTTTGTTCGGCTGATTTTCAATAAAACAAATATATTGAGATTTAATAAGTTTATATGTTTCTGTATTGATTGTTTTTCTTTCCTCTTTTTTGTCGTACTTGCGTCGTATTTTTAAAATTTGGTAAATATTGTCTAATAAATTACATGTTTTAGCCATTACTACAAATCCAAGAAAAATAAAAGTTACCTTTCCGTCAATACCTATATTCGAAGCAACATGGTCCGATTGTAATTGTTAAGTCCATACCTGATTTTGTCTTGAAAAAATTGTAGCAAAAAGTAATTAACGGAACAAAAAGAGATACAGAGGCCATATTGCTTATGTAAGTAACATTTACTATAACACTGTTGAGCAGCAAAACAAAATGAATGCAGCTTTACATAGTCAAAGCCAGTGTTTTTTCAGTGATGTCAGCAACTAAGTATCAGAATGCTTAACATTGCATATCTGAATTTAAGAATATTTTTTAAGATTTAACCCATACATAGCAATACTGTTTGTTTAACCTCTCCTTTGACTGATCATAAGTTTGCAGAAAGTCATGGTTTAAACAATTCAAAATCTAAATGTTTATATTAGTCTTTGAATATCTTCTTGATGTACCAGTTTTGGTCCAAAGGTCAAAACTTACACTACTCAGAATCTACAAAGTTATTTATCATACATTGTAGCATTGGAGTTCTGGAGAATTGTCCAGGAATCACAGTTTGAAAAATTAAGAATCGATAACGCAGTATATCTTCTTATATCTATATTTTCATGATATCTATTATTAACAGTTTATTATTAAATAGCATAGTAAACTAAATAATACTTATAACCAGTTTACTGTTAGCCAAAGAAAAGTTTGTTTTAAATGTAGGAATTAATCATTGTATTATTGTATTTCTACTAAATGTAAATTTGTTCTCAAATAAACACAATCTAACTTCTATTGAAAAATCGGAGCAAAATTTGCACCTGCATTGGTTAAAGATACATTCTTTGATACATTGTCATAAAATAACAAGATTGATTTTTTATGATTGTTATTGCAAATTTTTAGCAAGAAAATGATAACAGGTTATAAACATTGGGGGAAAATTAGCATAAATTATAATGTTGTAAGTTGTATTTTATCAAGTTGAATGTTTATTTCTGTTAACGTTAAGTGGACAAATCGATTAAATACATTGTAAATCAAAATGAGTAAGCTAGCATACATTTGTTAAACAGTTGTTGATTGTTTTTTAAAGCTGCAATAAAAAGATTGAAACTGTGTTTTACTTTGCTACTTTCACTCTCCGATTTTTTGTTTGTTTGTTTTTTCTTTTAGGTATCTTGATTCCGACTACAATCTGATATTAATATTCAGAAATTTTTTTTAAATTTCTAACCTATCAATATATTAATTAAAAATTGATATTTACACTAAAAATACATTATTATAAACAAACCTTATTCACAATTGTATGCTTGGTTCCCACTTTCCCTGGAAAGTAATACTGCACTCTTTGACCCCATCAATATAGCAATAGAAACATTCTCAGCTAATGATGATTTTACACATGAAATGAAAAGCTACTAGCTTTTTTGTTTATTTTAATGTCTTTTATACTTTTTCATACCCCCCCCCCCTTTGAAAGAAAACCCCGAAACAAAATCGCCCTCTCCCACATATTCAGATATCCGTCTCGTACTAATCCACAATTGTGAAAGCAATTAATACTAAATATAGAATTTGACATAATGACTCTCATCTATTATATTTCCACAAATCATAGCCATTCGGTTCTAAAAAAAGAATTTGTCTAAATTCATTTCTATTGTGAATTTTGAACCCCTGTTAGGGATATGACTTACGACATCTGCATTTGGAGCCATTATCTAGCATGTCAATGGTTTTCTCCAGTGAACTGAGTTGGCTTTTGATCAGTGACGTTGTCTTTGTGTTGTTGCAGTGACCAAGGACATTGTCCAGTAACAGCAACAACCTGGAAATAGTGACCAACTTCTACAAAAAACGGAAAGAAAAATAACGATGTTCAACATCACTGGTTATATGTTGTATGGTTGATTTAAGGACGTTGGATCCTGCGATCCATTTTTTCCTAAATTATTTTTTAAAAATCTGCACACATAGCATAACCAAAATTCAAAACAAAATTTTGGGGTCTATATGCTTCTTTTGGCGCTACGGTCTATTTAATAGAACCTTTCTGCACTGAAAGTGCAGATTGCACATAAATCGCTTTTCCCTCTATATTTTATTATCGGAATGAACCATGGCACCAAATACAAATTCATACTATTCAAAATAAATAATATTTAAAATATCAAAAAGAAAAATGTTACAATTTCTTCACCTATTTGATATATTGACCTTTTTGCACTGATAAAACGCAATTTTTATCTATTACCATTTCAACATGTAATGAAATTATTTAACAGTCTCAAACTTTTTCTTAAATTATGATAAACTTGTCAGAAAAATCTTAAAATTTCAGAATATAAAACAAAACGTATGGGTCTATTATGTGAAATTTGAGATATGGCATGAAATAAGCTGATTTTAGACAAACTTGGGATTCCTTTTTCCTTGACTTTTATGAAATATAAGTTAAATTTTCCAGTATGTGTCGATAGAAATATTGAACAATTGTAAAATTATGTTTTTCGTAACAAAATGAAGATATCCTAATGCACAAACTATCTGGAAATTTTGTTTGGACTGAAGATAAGAAAGCTAAAATGACGGTACTCTAAAACAACTGAGTTATGAAAAATGTCCATTTTCTTCTTAAAAACCTTCCGCCACAAAATATAGTCCCATACTAAACTCTGTAAATATGTAATTTTTCCATTACTATTTTATTCTATGAAAGTTTAAATGACATTATAAAATTTGAATTTATGGGTAGAATCAATATATGATGCATAATTTCTAGAATCGAGGTGACCCAAAATGGCTACCCAAAAACAGAGGAACGAACCTCTTTAAGTGATATTTTCTTTTTTTTCCGCTTTTGATATAATAGTACCAAATATAAGTAATTTGAACCTCAAACCATTGATTGACTTAATGTCCTTGTAATAATTTGACACTTCTAAACCTAATTTATTTAAGAAATATTTCCGTAAAGTAGGTGTTTTTAATTCCTACATTGTATTTTAAAAGACAACAATCTTAGTCTGATATCTTTATGCATCTATTTTTTTATATTCTGAAACATTTGTACAGAATTCTCACAATTGTCACCAGAAGACGAATCACACCGCAAAAAAGACGAATCTGAGACCGAAGACATTTAACACATACAGAATCATTCAAGTCTTTTTCAGAAATAAACAACAGGTAAAATTACGTTTTATGATTTAATATAAGGATATCTGGCGCACGGCCTGAAACAAATGTGATTGCTTTAAACAGCCTATGCAGTCTGCTTTTCATACAGGTGACACTTGATGGCTCGAACTTCGATCTCTCTAATAAGTTATAGTACAAACCTGGTTCCCATAATACATATTCTATTGTTTTTCATTAGAAGTTTTCATTACAAAAAACAAGTTTTTTTAAGCTAGCTAAACTTTTAAGTGTGAACAATACAAAGGAACTCAATAATTTAGGAAAACATTTGTCTAGCGCTTCCAAAATGAGAGCGCAGCATTGTAATAATACTACAGTTTAAGCCACTTATCATAATTTATGTCCATCATATCTTAAGATATGTACATGATTATATTGTCTTAATATGTCCACTCACTTACTGCACATTTGTATATATTTTTATATGTATTATAATTTGTATTCCGATGAGTTGTAAAGCTCAAGGATTATAAATTGAATTAAATTCATTCTTGACAACTTAAATTGGTGGCCCTGCGTTGACCTTACGTGGACGGCGGTACCGCACGCCTGGGGCTAGGTTAGCGTACTGGTGTTAAATGGGGAATCACTTAAGTAATACTACCCTTTTGCTTTCTTCAAAGGTTAGATAGTTCACATATTAATGATCAAGTTTAACAGCTTGTGAAATTATCAGTAAATTTAACAGCTCTTTGAAATATATGTAAATAAGTAAACTCGAAATACGTAAAAAAAATTTAAAGTGTAATTTTTTTTTTAACTACCCAAAATTAAGTTTTGTATTAAATTTGAAAAAAAATTTCCAAAAAATCCGAATAAAACGCTGTTAGACTACCCTGCCATGTTGTGAATTTTAACTTTCGGCTACTATAATTTTGGAACCAAATTGACCAGAACAAATATTTTTTTTTTAACTTTTAAACTCTTAAACACTTGATCTTCGAATGTTTAACCATGGTCCCCTAAAGTTCGAGTTATCGGGATTCACCTGTTCCTGTGTCAAATGAAGTATACTAATGCGTATAAACCAGGTTTTTGCAAATGACAAAAACCACAAAAAATAATTATCTGTTGGCTGCTTATGGTGACAAAGTTGGTACTCGGGGGGTGACGAGTTAATAGACTTGTATTTATGATTTCTTAATTGAAATATGAAAAACCTTTTCAAAGTAAATTCCCTTTTTATGATAATTTGATAACAAGCATGTACTTTAAATATATTAAAACAAGGATTGAACGAAAAAGTACACACCGCTGCAATCGAAACGCCGGTCATCTTGCTATCTTTTAACTTTTTGGCAATTCACATGTATAAGGGAATATGTTTCTTATATGTCATAATAAACAAAACAAAATTGCAATCGGCAATGTGTTGGCGATGGACAACTTAGACAAGCACAGCTAAAATACTATTTAAATTATTATCCTGTAATGCGCATACATGTACTTACCATCTTGTGGTTTATTCTCTAAATGTGGTTGATTGCAGATTTGAACTTTTTACTTATAATTTCTCTTGTAGATTTGATTAATTATTATATTTGGCGACTTTACAGATGTCACGCAATATTTTCATTCAATATTTATTTTGCAACATACGAAAGTGCATTTATTTAAGCTTGATTTATTAATACTGTTTTGTAGCATTGAGTGCTTTTCAACAAAAAGTAACACCTGACTAGAATTGACACAATGCAGTTCTTTCACTAGGGTATGTTTTCAATGTTTCATTTTTACATCGCATCAAAAATGATGTTCAAAACCGTGAAATCACACTGTTTGATTTTTTGGAAAAAGGCAGCGCTAAATAATACAGAATTTTGATTTAAACCCTCATTGCAGAATAGCAAAATTATGTTTGGATAAATAACTAGACACTTGTTGCTATAGCAACAAAAAGGTCTTCCATTCCTTATGTATTATTCGGTACCAAAAAATCTATTTCTCTTTTAAAAGAAAATGGATACATGTACAATATATACTGTAAAGGAATTCCCAAGAAATTATTTCTATGTTAAGAAAACAAAAGACTAGGTGTCAATATCTGAGTACTTTCTGTGACGACCGGAAGTTACGCCGGATCATTCAGATTATTATAGTTAACATATCTTCATACATTGTTTTGTCTTTCCTCAAAGGTTAAATGTTCAAGTTTTTGTTACTTATAGTATATCGTTAAGAAAAGAGTTTTGTCTTGGGACCGGAAACGGACAAACGGAAGGGATTAAGGAAATTAAAAGTAGATAATTTTAGTACATTTACCTACGGAACGTTACTGTTTTTCACATTGAGTAAAATGTTAAAAAAAATCTAAAGTAAAAAAAGTCTTCTGCTTGAATGCTTCAAGTGAGAACCGGAAGTGACGTACGACAAAATGAAACCCGTTAAACACATGTACAAACAAATGTCCATCATCTATATAAGTTTGGTGTCTTGATCTTCCACAGTTTCTGAGATCTTGCGAGTACTTTGTGTTTTTATAAAATAAGGCTATTTGAAATATTTGAGGTCTCTCACCGGAAGTAGATTTTTTTTTTACCATTTGTAGATGACCTTTTGTATTTCTATAGCTTAAATGTTACTTCCATGCTAAGTAAACAAAATAATTTAAAAAAATCAAAATTTGGTGTACTTCCTGTGACGACCGAAAGTTACGCCGGATAGAACAAAATAGTGTTAACACATTTACATACATAGGACTATCATCCCACAAAGTTTGATTCTTTAAGTCGTTATCGTTTTTGGGATCTCAATATAAATTCTTTTTTGTCTCGGGACAGGAAACGGACAAACGGAAGTGCTCAATGTAAATTGTATTAAATATTTCTTGTATACTTGCCTTTTGTAAATTATTGTTTACCGAGAACACTACAAATATCAAAGGAATAAAGTTAAACTGATAAACAGCTCGATTTATTTGAACTCTTCCTGTGTGGACCGGAAGTGACGGAAATTAGAATAAAACAGGTTAAGCACATCTTCAATCAAATGTCTATCATCTCTGAAAGTTTCGTGCTTATATCACTTTTAGTCTCTGGGATCTCGTGTTTACAAAAAAAATACCTGAGATAATTGAGATATCTCACCGGAAGTAGTATTTTTGTGTTGATATAACATCGCGTAGATAACCTATGTATAGATTTATACTTATATATTTATTATTTGGAAAAGGAATGTAATGCGTAAAAATAATTATTTTTGAAGTGCTTCCGGTGACAACCGGAAGTTACGACGAACAAAGCAAAATAGTTTAAACACCTCTACAACTATAGGTCTATAATCCCACAAAGTTTAGATGTTCAAGTGTTTGCCGATTCTGAGATCTCGAGGGAACAAGGTTTTTTGACGCGGCACAGTGAACGGACGACCGGAAATGAATTTTGAAAAAAATTAAAAAAAAAAACGCCTAGAGATATTATCATTTTCAATCATCCCTAAAAATTTCAAGGAAATCTATCAAGACAACTCTGAGAAATTCTGCCCACAAAAAGGGTGAAAAAGAAAGAAAGAAAGAAAAAACATTACAGTCACTATTAGGTCTTCCGTTGAAAGCGGAAGACCTTAAAAATGCAATTTCAAACGATAAAAAGAAAAGGTATGCTCTTCTCTCAACAATGTGATGAATTTTACATACATTCACAATTTGCATTTTTTCTCTTTAAAGCTATACACGCTATAATTTGCGTCAATTTTGAATAAAGGGGAAAATGTTTGTGTTTGATTACTAATAAAAGTTACCTTTATGCTGTTAATTATAATGCTCAATTCGATCACGTAACAAATATATCAAATATTAATCAATAAAAAATATTTATTTTCCTGCCAGGAAAGTAATGCCTCCTCGTGAATATCAATCTATCACGTGATAGCGACAGCTAAATTTAGCCTATCATACCAAAACTGGTGAAGGGTCAACATCTTCATAATTGTGATAGTTTCACAAAGGAAAGGATATTTTCAGTAAAGCATAAATTTGTCCGATATACGAGTGCAAACAAAAGAAAAAAATACAAGCCTGTGAGTAGATATGAATACTTCCTTTAAAAAAATGACGTAGACCTGTGTTTTTCCCCTGTGTGCTATTTATAGATCCTATAAGTGTTAATGCAGAATTAAGGGTATCGTGAATGACAAACGTATTTTACTCATTATACATGTATGTATTTCAAATTAACAACTGTTAAGCATATTAAAAATCAAGTTGGATATTTAATTAGGCAAACAATAACGACCACCTAGTTCTCCGCGGACATGCGCAATGAGGTCGGTTTGCTCTTCCTTCATCAATATTCATAAAAAGGTATATTTTCCTGGCAGGAAAATAAACAATTAAAAATCTATATCTTTGTAACGAGATGGAATTCACCATTGTAATTTACAGATTAAGGATAACTTTTATAAGTAGACAAACACATGCGTTTTCACTGTCATTCAAAATTGACGTAAATTATAGCGTGTATAGCTTTAACTATGTATATTTTTTGTTGTAGATAAGTTTAAAAGGGAATGCTGTAGTGCTTTGCGTACACAATGCAATGGTAACATAAGTTTTCAAAATCTTTGTCTTATATTATTTATTTATTTTATATGTACTTATTAAGATTATATCGTAATGGGAAAAGTGTGGACACTTCTAAAATACCAGATGACTTGATTCTTAATTCTAAACACAAACATTACATTAGAAGTTGGATGGGACAATTACTTCAAATAAAAATTCACTGTAAAATGTAACATTGTAACAATTGAACAAATGGATTTGAAGTTGTTCTTTACAAGATTATATTTAGGAAATATCAAATAGATAAACTGGATCATAAAAGCATGTGTAATTCTTTTCTCTAATATAGGATTGATGTAGGAATATCTTTAATCGTCTTTTAACTCCTATTAATTGTTTCAATACACTTTCATGTTCAATGATGTCTTTAAAAATAAAACTATTATACTGCAGAATATATGATGATTTCACAGGTTTTATCTTTAGTTATTAAGATAAATCAGAATAAGTCTCTCCTCACTAAAACAAAATCAACAAATTGTGAAATACGTTTGATAAAGCCGATTTTTATATTGTTTCTCGTTTGTTAAGGGTCGTGTCTAGGGGAAAAGTTATATTTTCTCTTATATATTTTATAAAATATTGACTGCCATATAATGTAACAAACTCCTGTAATAATTTTTAAATATATATCTTAGCAAGAATTTAACAACAATAAGAAAATATTGTATTAAGTTTTGATATTATATTACTTCGAATTATTAGAAGCTTAATATATATTAAGGTAAATGATCTTATATTTCGTCAGTGAATTATGGCTTTTCAATCTGATTTTCGATTTCGGTTGGGGTTATGTTTGCATTTGACACATATTTCCATTTAGCTTATTAATAAGTCGTAAACCATAAAATTGAGTCCAAACCAGGTTTATTTGTTTTTTATTTAAATGTAGTTGAATTGCATTCATTGATTTTGATTTATCATCAGTAACGACATATAATTGTAGTTTTCATTATGATAAAGTCTAATTTCTAAAACATTCAGCATAAACATGTATCTGTTATGTTTTTTCAGAGATAAAACGCCTTTTACCGATACATTTTAATCCACTTGAAAGCTAAAAGATGCATTTGGTATAATTTCTTTTTGAATAAGATTTGTAGTGCATCGGAAATCTATATATTGCGGAAGTATTTTTACAAGATGATAAAATATTCCTTATTTTCAAGACAAAGACATTAAGACTATTTCAAGAGAGAAAACCCTAAAGTAATGCTTGTCATAAATTATTTACAATATCACAATAAACAAAAACTAAACATCGTAATAGTAAATAGATATTTTCCGAATTTTCTCTTTCAATATCTAAATTCTACTTTTGAATATAAAAAAAACTGATTTAGTGAAACTTAAAAAAAAATTATTAGTCTCAAATCATCAATGTTATCCGGTATATCCTGGTATCCTTTTCGTATAAGACATATTGTCATAAATATAGTTTTAGTAATTAAAAAATAATATATGTGTTTTTAATATTGCTTGTGTTACTTGCTAACCAATTAACTACATGTAATTAATTAAAGGTTTACATAAAATTTTATTGAAAAAAGGGAATTTGTTTAATACCTTTTTTAAAAAACGGAATCTTAACTTTTGATGCAATGCAACCATCTATTAGATTTGCACTCCTAAATGACATGTTTTCAGAATTTTCAGATAACTCCATACCTTTAACAAGAAACGGTGTAAGTTCATGTAGTTTCAACTTACCATTTTATAAATCCCTTATTGAAATCAGGCCAATATATGTAACTGATTCTAGAAAATTCTTCTGAGCCGAGTTTTCTTTCTTATAGTTTACTTTCCCGCTACCTTACACAGAAAGAACAATTTCACTGTATGACAGAGACAAATTTTTTCACTAACCTTAAAATATGAAAAATGATTAGCGTTTCAAAAAAAAATATTTAAATTTGTACATGTATTGATGACAGCATGTAAGTAAACTCGGGAAAAGCAGTCACGCAATATAGTAATTATGTGTCATACATATATGTATGTAACAGAAAGTACCTTCAAATATGCTCTCACGTAATGCATATCTATTAAATAAGTTAAAAAACTTTGTACACGATGTAATTACTAATCAGCTTAAATTTACTGAAAATGTTCTCGTACATGCATGCAAAATCATTAAAGTCATTTTTTACAAAAAAGCAGCAATGCCAACGAGTAACAATAATGTATGCCTAGGACCTAAACATTTTGGTTCATGAAAATTTGTAAAATACCTTTTTTCCTGTCGAGCAGATAACAAAAAAGAGTCCTTTCTAAAATTTGTCAATTACTTTTTGTGTATAGCAGATAAAAAATCTCTATTTCTTTCTCTCTCCTTCTCCCTTTCTGTCTTTCTCTGTCTGTCTGTCTGTCTGTCTGTCTGTGTCTGTTTGACCGTGTTTAAAATGAACTATGCAGTATTAAAATATACTTATTGAGCAGATGATACGTCATGTTTGCTTAGTTTATCGATACAACCGGTTTTCAGATATAATTTACTTTTGAAAATGTTGATATTTTATTTTTAAAGCATACTTAATCTTTGAGCATAACCATTTATGTACATGTACCATACCGTTAGACACCTGTAGCCGGTGTTGTAAATTTACCAGTTTGTTCATTGTAAGCGCTGCCTTCGTTTGTTACTTCTTGGTCGTACACAAATATCGCGTCCTTTGGGTGTATTTTGGTGCTGCTTATTTCAGCATGAAACGCCGTCGGTACTGATTCACACACACAATATGAATATATCATTTGCAAAGTTGACATTTCATTATTGATTAGTGAAAATAGATTTTTAAAGATAAGATCTTACGTGCATACCCAATGTTAATGATTGTGATGTCACTGTTGTACGTACACTATCCATACTATATCGGCTAGTTGTTAAATTAATAATGCTCATTTTGGACCAAGTCCAAAATTTTTTCAGCAGGTTACAATAATCACTTTGTGATCATTTTCAAAATACGTCTACAATGGACCAAAACATACACTAAAACAACAGTTTTGTAATGGCTTCTAGCATTACTTTCTAACTTTCTTAAATAATCTTTAAAAAAGAGAAGTTTGTATAAAAATGAAAATATAGTATTTTATAATTATATAATATAAATGCAATTTTAACACTATATGTACTGAAAGATAGATTCTTTTACACTATATTAATTTGGTGTTCTATCTAGGGTCTATATAGTAGTCCTGGAATGGTGTTTTCAACAGATAATCATGTATTTACATAGATATTTGTATGTATTGAGCTGTGTTTTTAGTTTGTAAAAAAGGGTATGTCTTTAGTTTTTGTACGCATTTATTTCTATAAACACCTAGCAGGTCTATAGTGTTGTTTGTCGTCAGTAATCAATATGTCATCAAATTTCAGTTAACACCTTATCAGGATGCTCTGAGATTGCAAAATAAAATCACAAATTGTATAGGAGTAAATCTAGAGAGGAAAAGTGTTAAAAATTCTCCTTATATAGACCCCTACAGAACTTTTTGTTTTGAACTATTCTTAGGTATAGTTCATTCTATATTTCATTAATAGTTCATATGTTACGGTTTAAACAATACGAATGTACATTGTACACAATATGAGTATGCTTACTTAGTTATGTAAATAAAATAGAAGTATTTTGTTTGGTCTTGAGAAAATTATTCTTTATTTCATGAACATTATTTTTCCGTCTCTTAAGGATGCTTCGTCCCAAATGGGATTTTGTTGAATATGGCCCAGAGGATATAGAGAAGTAAGAAATGAAATGTTAACAGACGGAGGGGTGACCGTCAACAGATGATCAGAGAAATCCTCTTGATCTTTTGATTCAGGAGAACTAAAATGATGCTGAAATCAGCGTTAGGGAATTCATACATAAAGACAAGATTATGTATCTTAATCAGTATGCATCATGTGTACAGTTATATGATACAGCATACATTTAACTGTATAATAGTATCACAAAAACTTATTAATCATGACTTGTTCGGATTCAATGGACATTCAGACCAACTTTCATTCAGAGTCCTTCTGAACATTATGTATCTAAAAATGCAATGACAAATAAACTTACAATTATTAGTCACACCCTGAATCCATTACCATGGTAACCGACTTCTCCAGGTGCGAAATTTGGTTTTTGAGCAACCGAGATGTCGTATGTTTGTTGCAATCAGCATCGATAGATTCATTAGTGAAACATACTAACATTGTTATGCCAATTACAACATTAATCTGCAATCAAAACATAAATAATTTAAAAGGGCATGGTCACGATTTTGGTCAAATTCTTTTTTTCTGTTTTTATTCTTCACAATGCTTTAGGAATGCATTTCTAATGATAAAATGAAAATTGAGAGTTGGTCGTTGAGTTATCATTAAGATATAGGGCTCACAGTTCTTGGTCATATAAACAAGGCTCGTGCCCTGTTTTTGTTTACTGAGGTTCAATATACCAGTAAAAAATCTTTTTCAAGCTGATTTGTTGATCTTCTTATTAATTTTAAGCATAAATAAACAGTTTCTAATGTTAGGTCTAAAACTGGAATTTTTACTTCAACATTCAAAATGTAAACAAAAGCTTTGTTTACATAGCAAAGAATTGTGAGCTCTGTAACTTGCTTACAACTCCACAAATGGCAATAAAATTTTGGTTGCCTATTAAAAATGCCTTACTGATGCATTGTAAACATTAAAATAGAAAAAATATTTTTTGACCAAAATCGTGACCATGCCCCTTTAATCATATAACATTAAGCATTTTAAGTTAAATTATGAAATATATACATTCAATTTAGTTTACCCATTGTTTTCCTCAAAACATGTCCAACAGAATAAACAGCAAATGTATGTATGACGTCTAATTCGAAACTTTTTAAACACTATCTTATACACTATTTTGAAACTTCAACTGAAAAATGTTCACACCTTGTCACGCAAAAATGTAATAAAGTTATATATTTATATCTAGATGTATATTTTATACGGTTTGTACTCATGCAATATGATAAGTATTTGATAATCATTAATCAGTGATCAAGAAGCCATGCTAACTATTTGAAAGGCGTATTGATTCGATGGTTAAGCCTAATGATCTCATAACTAAGATTGTTAAAAGCAATTTGCAACACGAATTTGAATATTTGAGACTAATGGATATTACAAGCCCATAAAAAAGACTTTCTTTAAAAAGTATTACTCCTTCGCTAGCTTTAGTCATTATTCTTTCTATAATAAATCCTTTTCTTAGATGATATTTTCATGTGAAATAAATCAATATGTGGTGTTGTTGTCTGAGAAAATGAAACAAAATGATATCGCATTTTAAATTGGTACTGTATTAGTGTTGTTTACATTTGTATTTTAACATAAACTAACGCTAAACAGTTTGTGTGGTAATAATATAGATTTTGAAATATCTGTGAGACGTTCATCCTCCTTGTTTCTCTCTAGGAAACAGTATGTCACCATTTAAACAATTTCCACGTTTTCTGATTTATCACACGTTTCTCTGACTTACAGTTATTTACCATTGTAAACATTCTTGTAATCTCTTCTGATGTGTGCTCGTGTTCTTTTATTCTGTCATCAAATAGTCCTGTTTCTTTTGATTTTTTGGATTTGTTTGGAAAAAATCTAGTATCAACGGATTGAACTGGTAAGTACCATTTGAAGGTGCAGTGAATTTTCCTGTGCTTGGATTGTATGCATTTCCTACATTGGTAACCAATTTATCTTAGACCCAAATAGAACCTTTATTATAGGTTTTACTGGAACCCATTTCTGCTTGGAAAACGACTTGCTTTTTGAAAGCTGAAATAAAATCTAATTTTAGTAAATATAAATAAAAGTTTACCTTCGTTGTTTATCAATTCTTCTCACTCTTACTATTCTAATTTTATTGATTGTGTGATCAAATTATCTATATTGTTTAGCAGAAATCTTGTTAATTTATGCTAGATTTTTGCAATCCTACATTAAAAAAGGATAACTATATATATATATAAAGACATAGTTGACTCGATGAAAATAAAATCAAATAAATAAACACAAAGAAGTAATTTATAAGCCTATTCTGCTGACGCGCCTCAGATTCGCTATATAATATTTGACAGAATAGACAGTTTTCATTCCTTAAAACAGCAAAAAGACATCAGAACTTACTACAGTAACATTTAGATGCATTGTCTAACATGCTGATTGCTTTTTCCAGAGAATTGAGTTGGTTCTTGATCAACGACTCCGTGAGAGAATCATTGCATTTACCAAAGACCACATACCAGTCTGCAAGAAGCCACAAAAAGAATTAGGTAGCGATGAAGAGCTGCAAGGTTAAGGCTTAATGAGGATGCGATTGTGGTTAAAAGACAGTGCGAATATTAATGTATATGACCGGTTACATGGCTTTGTGTAAAGTTAATTTAGGAACTTTCAATTGTAATGACTTTAAATAGGGAATTGCTTTGCTACAGTTGTCCACAACTATTAAAAGATATATCACCTTAGATTTTCTTCTGTGCCCACTTCCTTTCAAAAGAGCAATGTTTTATTTAATGGATGGCAATGAATTGCAGAATAACTGATTGGTTAGTCGCAATTGGTTTCGACCGATTAACCGGTTACCAATATATACGTTTCAATCTACAAATATATTTTTTTCACACACAAGGAAATCATCAAAGGTCGGTTGAATTTTGCCTATGACAAATTTTAGGCAAACCGTTTTTTATTACTCTTTATCACATACTTAGTAATAAATATAGGCTTTTGGCATATGAAATACAGATGACATCACACAACTCGTATCGGCCTCCGGGGCTGATACAGGTTATCAGCCCTAAGGCTGATACAGATCCGTATTACACCCCTTGCAGAACCCCTCTACCTTTTTGTGTTGGAATTTGTGCATATTTACAGGCAAAAAATAAACATTTGTTACAGTCACGTTTTTAAGTGCAGTTATGAACTTCAAATGCCAGCAAATGTTTTGGAGACGTTAACTTTTAAAACCTAAGGAAATTCCATTTCTGTAGCTACATGTTTGTTAAAACTCATATTTTATTTGACATATGAACAGACAACTTTCACATAGTATTTAAATTCAATTTTAAGTATGTAATGAATATAATTATAGATACCCTTTTTCCATATCACGGCCTGTATCATCCCGAGACTCCAATACCAGCCTGAGGACCTTTATTGGAGTCTCGGGATGATACTGGCTGTGATATTGAAAAGTGTATGTATTATTCTTTATATATGATCGTAGTTACATGCATGTGTTCCATAAAGCTATAACTGATAACTCAATTTACTATTAATTGAAAAAAATGTAAAATAAACACATTTAAAGTAGGTATAATAATGATTATTGTAAACTTTAAGGTACTCAGCAGAGTTTCAAATATTCATTTAATCATATACCAAATGATTATTTAATTTAATCAAAGAAAAGCTGTGCAGTCGAGTAAATGAATATTGTATAAATGATTATTATATAAACTCCCGCTGGCCGGTTTCCCTTTACGATCTCAGGACGGGGCCTTAACGATCTTCGATCCCCATCCATGTTTAGTAACTGTAAAGTATCCGGATTTGTTTTTGATATATATCATTGATAACATTTTTAAGTTGAAAATAAAATTCTACAAGGCTGAGGATCAGAGAGCTTAATCATCTCCAATAAAACTCGATCAAATTCTTGTAGAAAACAAATTAAATTAAAACCTTTTTGTATTTTATATTTTACACGACTAACCGATTACTGATATTGTATCCGGTTACAATCGTTTTGACCAATTAACCTTATTAACCTTTCTAACCTGGTTAGAATCTACCATCACTTTTGTTTTTTAAATTTAAATATCTTTCACAGAAAAAAATTACCCACCGAGTACCAAATGTTTGAATTAATAATTGTACAAATTCAACTAAAAAATTGCTTGTTAAATTCTTTTATAAAAGTTCAAATATTGATGTTAACTGAAATGCCACTTTATCGTACGAAAATCCAACAGTTGTACATGGCAACCGTATCTAATTTTGCTAATTTTAACTTAAAAATATTAGACTAACATTTCAGATTAGTGGCTTCAGAAAATAATATATACATATAATTATATAATAATCTCTAATTTTGGGAATGTAATGTCTTTAGTTCATTTTTAAAATTCAAGTATTTTTTGTACAAATTAACTAATTTTCTGTTCGGTATAAACACCTTTAATAATCGAACATTGTTTTAGTGTTATATAGACAACTTTGGTACTAGTTAATTATTACGTTCTAGTCAAGCACTCTCTTCCATTCAGTCTTTTTGACTAGTGCGGTCAAACATCTGTTAGTTCTTTTGATCCTATTTGATGAGTGTCTCACTTTACTACATACGTCCCTTTTTTGTTTTTGTAATAATTTTATTTTGTAAGTATTGAATCTTTATTTTAAAAAAATTTACAAATGATGTATGTTTTAAACAGATAAATTCTTAAAAGTTTGCCACATCATTAGTGTCATCTTAGTAATTTACATACTTTTGTTTTTGGTGTGCTTCACCTTTCAGGTGAGATAAGGTACCTTTACCTTTAAAAATATTCCATACAATAATGATAATTCCAATAGCAGAAATGATTCTCCTACAGGAAATATTGACAATCCTCTAGGATTTTCTAAAAATCCATGTTGTTGTTTTACTGCCCGAATGTGGTTCAAAGCAGATTGGAACTCATCTATTTATCGTTTCTCTTGAATATTTGATTTATCATTATATTTGCCGACTGTCAGTTCTCTTTACTTTGTATTTTGATTCAATATTTATTTGCAACATCTGAAAATGAACAAATCTTTGTTGTTTAGTTTGTGATTAGTTTTTAGCACAGTGAGTGTCCATTAACTAATGTAACAGCTGCCGAACGAATTGACAGAGTGAAACTTTCTCGTAAGGTGATAATGTTATTGTCGCCAATGCTTACCAACAGATATTTAAAAACTTGAAAATGCTTATAATAATTTAAAACACTTGCTAGCAAATGAGACATCAATAGAATATCATATAAGGGGATGATATGATACTTTGGGTATTACATTTATATTTTAAAATACCATTCAATAGTATCCACATGTAATATTTTAAAGATTTAAAATTGATATACATTTTATCTTTGTCTAAAGGAATGTGGGTTGGGGTATGTTTATATTAGACACCTGTTTCCATTTAACGGATGACTTCAGGTCGTAAAAGCTTCAATTTTGTCAACACCAGGATTTTTAAAATTTATATCAATATCGTTGAATTGTATGCACTGATTATAAATTTCTAATAACGGTACGTAATTTTATTATTCCATTTGATAAAATCAGATCTTCTATAACATTCAACATGGTAAGATAATTATCTCATAATTCAGTAACTTTTTTTGTTATCAATATTCTTCCAAAAAAAATATTAACTTGATTATAAATTGTTTCTAATAACGGCACGTGATTTATTATTCCGTTTGATAAAATCAGATCTATTGAAACATTCAACATGTTAAGGTAATTATCTCATAATGCATTAATTCTTTTTGCTATCAATCTTTTTCCGAAAAAAATAATAATAACCTAATGAAAATCCAAGAAATCGAAGGGAAGTGTATGCATTTTCGTAGTACATATTTTATCAAGAAACAAAATGCATAAAATTAAGAAACAGGATATTTTTTGTAGACCCTGAAGCTGTTTGATGACCAAATACAGGCTATACAGAGGTCTATAAGGACCATTGTAGAGGATTAACTCTAAATAAATTCTTGCATGATTACATTTATTTATTTAAAAAAATCACATGATTTAGTACATTTAATAGACTTACTGAACTTTAAAAGTTAAGCAGGGATTTACTTTTCTTTCGGCAATTCAGCAAAAATCCTAAGATTTCAGGCTTTATTGTAAAAGTTACTATAAGCAGCATAATTTAAAAAAAAACATCGAACAGTTTAAGAGCATTGGAAACGTTTCTGGATTTTGTACAAAATTTCTTATATATTCTTTAATGATTTAAAGATCTTCGACCAACAGCAATGTTTTATAACACTAAATTTTCCGGAATTTTTTTATTTGTTCCATAAATATGCCTTTTACCAGATAAATGTGTCAATATTACAACAACATTTTACGACGTGATTGGCTTAGTAGGTTTACTGAGGTCTACATTAGCTACTTTTACAATAACTTTGTTAATTAAAGGAAGGATATGGTCTGTATAGCTAGAGAGAACCTCCCAGTTAAGACAGCAAAAAATGCTTTCTTTATTTTTATGACTTTAAAATATAAGCAATTGCACTGAACAATCGTAATATAGCAGACTGTTATATACCCTGGATTCATAGGGTCTGCCCATTTATTGCTACACCCTGATACCATGTGATGGACTATATGGAGATGAAGTTGTCTACCGGGTTAGCCAGGATATAACCTGTACATTAACTGAAACCTCTATATATTGCTAATATATCCTTATTTGTATACCTGTTTTACTATCTCTATGCGCTTGTGTTATTTGTGTATACATGTATACTATACGCAAATTATTTGTGAAATCTATACAACATTAAATATTTGACCTTCGGTATTTTATTTCATAAGCAATATGAAATAATAAAAAAGAAAATAAACACTGCAGTATTTGAGTTATAAGATAATATACTGCTTGGAGATCACAAATTAAAAAAAAATTGTTTTTTTTTCTAAAGTGAATCTCAATGAGAGCATGTATATTTATCTGTAAGATATATATATTATCAACAATTACTTATACAATTCGGGAACTATACATAATATCTTTACAATAATTATTGTGCTTGAAGTTGTTGTATACTTTGTTTGTTCTTATCAATAAATAATTTAAAAATTAAAACTTTGTGAAACGCATAGATACCATCAATATAAGTTCAAAGGACAAATAACATTTTTATTATGAAAAATTATTTCAAAGATTAGGGTCGGTGAACCTTAATATAGGTTTTTATTATATCAGTTGCTATTACGGGCTGCCAGGAGGCGGTCCGTTATTTGATACACATTTAAATATTGTAACTGCGTTTCTGCGGGATAGTTTTTTAAAATGAATTAATATTTTGCTCTTTTTATCAATTAAAAGTAAATTTGCATGTAGAAATATGTTTTATGCCTTTTAAAAAATATCTCATACTTTTTTTACTCGTAAATGAAAAGTTGGTCACATACTGTCGTGTTAGACGCGTTTTTATCGAGACTATAATCTATTCGGAAAATTTCGGAGTTTTTCATTGTATCGGGATCGGTATACGGGACATACTAAAGACCAGAAATACTCAAGACCTGAACGACCTAACATTTTATATAAATGATGTATTTGAATTTCTATGTGCTGCGTCAAATAAAATGACTGTGTGTAAATTTATTATATTGCCATGTGCTTTGTTGTAGAAAAATATCATAAAATGACATCCATATCAATTATTTACACAAAAATATAAAAGGACTGAAAATTTTTAATTCTTTTGAAATAACCTTGATTATCTGCATAAACTGTAGTGTAGATAAAATTTATAAAAAAAAAAAACATTATCCGGATTATTTTCTACCTTTAAAATTGTGCAGATTCTACCGGATGAGCATGATCTTACATGTACCTTTATATTAATCCATTTCTACTTTTTTATGTGGTCCCTTGAAATTATATAAACTAATGCATAAAGTTTTAATTCAATATAATGCAACAAAAAAATCAAGATGGTTTAAAATATATAATCTCCAAGAGAATAATGATGAATTGAACTTTGTATTAAAATAATGTACAAATCAATGTGTCCTCCATTACTTCATACTAAAGCAATGATAATTCAACTACCGTTAGAAAGGCTTACAGTAACGAACTCTTTTCTTACCAATAATAATAGTAAAATGTTAAAATTCGAAACATGGTGCTGAAAATATAGTAATTAAAATTAAAATCTACCATTAGAATTAGTACAACCAACTCGCTATTTTCTTCTTTGTGGAGTGTTTTTTATGTAAACAACCAATGACGATTCAAACAACAATTATTTTCTTGCGGCCCATTTGACGCTTGCATCAATATGATTTCTTGTTTATTTTTGTTGTAATTTTTTCCAAACTTTAACATGGCGGCAACGTTTACCACACATAAAAGAATGAATATGTGTGACTTTTGTTCAACGTGTTGTGCATGGTTAGATACACGTATCTGCCTGCAACAGGCAAAATACCACCGCAAGATTTTGTAAAATGTGTAACTTAAATGTGTAACTGTGACCATATCAAGACATATTTTGTATTTTTTCCTTAAAAAAAGTTTGAATGTTAGTTTTTGAGGACATGGTTTTCAAGAAAAATAATGGACTATTATAAGCAGAAAAAGTGAATTAATTTTTTTCTCATATGCCCAGTCCTTTTAGTTTAGCAAAACTAACATTACGCTGACTTTCATTAACGCCGGTGTTTTTTTTTCTAAACTACCATTCTTGGCGACTAACACAAATATTTGTTTTGGCAAACATTTATAATGATCAGAAATTCATTTAAAGATAAGCAATGAAACTACCGATTCCGTTACATTACAATGTGTTCTTTCAACAACGATATTAGATACAAAACTGAAGATACCTGGAAAAACCGATAAAGATTTTTGATGAAAAAGAAACTAAGTCTGTTAACTTAGACTGTTGACATTTTTGTATGGAAATGAAGATAAAATCAAACGTTTGATTTTGTTGTTTATAAAGGTATGGTGGATGTTATATATGTAAACATAGAACCATTATATTTTGAGGATGCTATTCACATAATCTTAATTCATAAAATTGTCTTGCATATCGAACACTACTCAAAACCTTGTTACTTGAAACTTATCAGTCTATTCTATTAGTATTTCTTAAAATAAGAAAAAAAAAGAACAAGCCAACCACTTTTAAACTGCTTGGCTAAAAATCAAAAGGACCCGAGCTATACAAGTAACCAGTTACCTCAAGAAAGCAACTCCCCAACAAGAAAGACCATTATTTCATACGTGTCATAAATGATATAGTACTCAATTAAACCTGTACTACACAACTAAACTTAACTGTGTAGTACGACATTTGAGTATTCAAGATGGTGTAAATTGTACATAAATAACAAGTTTACAGCTATTTTAATAAATTTTTCATTTTTTTATTTCAACCTTTGAAGGTCTGAAGGAATATGGTATTAATTTATCAGTACACCACCAAACGCTGTCCACGGGCCCATTAGATGTGTTGGCAATGAAACATGGACATTCCTTATGTAAACCTCATCTCCCTTTTTCAGTGGAAGCGCAATGCTGCTACCAGCTGTTATCCACTGGTTTGAACCACCACGGTTATTACAAGCTTGACGTGCTTTTATCCTTCCATTGACGAACAACCCGGCAGTTGACATTTTTTTAGGATCACTCAGAGTGTACCAATGGAACTGGTAGATACCATTGGTGGGCGCATTGAATTTCCCTGTACTAGGATTGTAAGCATTTCCAACATTGGTGATAACTTTGTCATAGATCCAGATATTATCTTTTAGAAATGTTTGGTATGAGGAGCCCACTTCGGCATGGAAAACGACCTGCCTCTTAGAAGCTGAAATGGAGTTTAATATCCATACACATAAAATAGAGAATAAGCCATAATTGAACATCACTTTTTATCTCTGTATCTGTTTCTCTTTCTTTTTAAATGGGTTGTATTACCTAATTAATTAATTGGATCGCTAGATATCTTTATAACTTACTCTAAACTTTAACAATTGTCAAACAAAAATAAAATAAAGACGTATAATAAAATATGGAAAATTAATTATATTTAATGAAAATAGTATTAACAAAACCTGTTTAAGTTAAATATTTGTCATTTGTAGGGATTTGGTCCGCAATATTTTGTCGCAATCTTTAGTTGCCATATTTTTAGTTCAGATTTAAACACGACTTAAAGTGGTAGTTCCCTACATTTGACAATCACCAGTATTACAACAAGAATCAAGTTTCAAGAAACAACCGGTTGTAATGACTTAATAGAATTAGCAAAGAATTATCAAATTGCGTGTTATCCATATTTTACTGTATTATTTCAAAAGGTCCATAAAACCGTGCATATTCTAAATGAACAGCAGGAAATCAAACAGAAAACAGGAAAAGTCGAGATTTACGAAATTTACAATTCGATACACTACCCAACATCTCTGTGACTTTCTCCAGCAGTCTGAGCTGGTTCCGGATCAGTGCAGTTGTAGATAAATTGTTACATTCACCACGTTCCACAGACAGGTTCAGGAGCAGCCACAAAATGGAGCAGTAAGTAAACAGCTTCTGAAAAGGACAACAACACTGCAGTTTGATATCTAAATTTGTATAAGGTTTTTATACCTATGCATTATATTCCTTAGAATGGTTCATTACACAATGTCTCGTTGATTTTATATTTACATCTACTGATTATTTTCTCTTTATTTTTTACTGGTTTTGATGATTTTGTTAATGAACAACATATGAATGAGTTCTGTCATCACTAATTAAAATATAATTCAATTTCAATGCAAATGAATAATGGGTAAACAATTATTGTCCTTGTAAAACACAAATTACCATTACTTTTAAAGTGTTTGTTAAAATAGTAAATGAAGTGTTTCACTTGTAAAAATGTTTATGAGATAAACAGAAGAGAGATTCAGAGAGAGGGATGAGAACCCCCCCCCCCCCCCCCGGACAAAAGCTTTATCAAAAGGTTAATATAGGCTTTTTAGGTAGAAATTTATGAAGACAAAATTTACATTAACTGCTAACGCAGGTATTTTTCACACTCTTATAAATTTTTAAAGAAAGCATTTCCATTTCACAAATAGAATTAATATTTGTACAATGAACACTTCATAAAAAATAAAAATAAATAAATATAATGGCCTGATCATTTTTAAATAAGATTTTTACATATGGTATATCTACAAAATTGTTCAAACGCAATCTGGGATAACAATTAGACAAAAAAATTAGCTTACCATTTTCAAATTCTGTATATAATCTGATTTATATGTACAAAATATCTTCGGAATTCTTTGAACGTTATCTGGTAGTCCTTCTAAACTGCGTTTTGCTGCTTGTTATGGTATACTTTCCTTGATTTTTCTACACAGTGATAACTGTTTGGCATTTCTTAATTAAACTGACCGGAATATATACTAAACATATAATAATTTATGTCAATAATCGTTTAAAATATGAGATGAAACATAATTATCAAGTAACAGGTTTTCCATTGACTTTATGACAGATATTAAAAAAACTCTTGTTTGAATTTGTTAAGAGCCATTCCTTACTAATACAAACCTTCTGTATATCAATGCTTTGTGTCAATAATGCTTGTGTTTTGCAGCTGGTGTGTGCTTATTATTGGCACATTATCTGAGTGGTATTCTAATTGTACTAATGTTAATATTTTGTGTTAAAATACAATGTTTGGGGGTATTTAGAATCACTTATTAACATCTTTAATGCAAACAGACAAATAACAAGTTTATAATTGGTTGTTTGGTATCAACAGAAAAAAAATTATTCTTTAAATGTCATTAAATTCTTCAATACCTGAACTAGGTTTTTATCACCATGACCATTAAATTCCAAGTTATTGTTCACTTATAAATAAAGCTATGGTATTATTACATATATATTTGCAGGATTTGTACAGAATATCATAACAGTCAGTACACTTTCAGCTTTGCTACTTCACAGGCTTTTCAAAGAAGAATTTTTGGTTGAGGTTATGCATTGAACAAATTGTTAATAAGGTAGATTAGTAAGGGTATTAAACATAAGGTTAGTCTATTGACTGCATTATGTTGGACTCAATTAAATCGGCACTATTTTTTTTTTTTTTTTTTTTTTTTTGTGAGTGAATATTTTATTGGCTCAACAATTATGGTACATATATTTTTAGAACATAATTCAAAACGTTTCACAATAGAATAAATGATAAATAGCATGGAAACAGATCAATATACGAGTACTTTGGACATGGAGCTAAAATATTAACATGGATCTAAAATATACATGCATCTTAGTTTTTAACATGGTAGAAAGCATTGATCAGCAATCTTCAAACAATCAAGACAATCCATATAATACTGAAAGACTACAGTTTATAAGTTAACTAATATTGGCTGCCATAATTCGTAAAAAATGAGCATTTGATTCTTCGAACAAAGATAATTTTCTTTCGCATGAAGTTCGTTTCTTAGAAAATTTTTAAAAGCAATGAACTCAATTTGTTTGCCAGGAGATTTTGAATGAATTAGATTTATAAAGCATTTTCCAAGTAAAATACAATAATTTAGTGGAACATGTTTTACTCTGTAAATACCAAATACGACATCTTGCATTGTTAAGTGATTGACATTTTCTATATGTTGTTGCCACCAATAAATTAGATCTTTCCAGAAAATTTGTATGCTTTTACATTGGAAATATCTATGATGTATAGTGTCAATTTCATTACAGTTGTCTGTGTTACAGTTCGGACTTGGAATCAATTTCATATTAAAAAGCGACTTGTTGTGTACTATGATTCTGTGTAATATTTTGAGCTGAAGAGATTGTGCGTTAGTTTGTGTGCAACACTGAAAAGGTAAATTAAATATCTTTTTATAATCAGAGACTGGAATTTCTAATTCAAATATTTCTGACCATTTTTGAATACAGAGAGTAATTTCCTTACAACTGTTAATTAAAATCCAATATGCATCTTTACATTTTAATTCACTTAATGGTATAAGTTTTCCTTGAACAGACAAGGAGTGCATTATATTCCCTTCGCTATGGGGAGGATGTGTTTTGTCTTTGACATGTTTTTTCCAGTTATTTGGGATAGAGGAAAGAAGACTGTTGTATTGAAGAAAAGAGGGTTTAAATTTAAATTTTTCGTAAAACTCATCTAAGGTTAAGAAAGAACCATCATTGTTAATAATATCTTTAAAAAACATTATACCATTTTTATACCATTCAGAAAAAAAGATTGATTTATTGTCGATGCATATAAAATTGTTAAACCACAAGCATTCTGTAAAAATGGGTGGGTTTATACTGATTTCATTCATACAATTTCTAAATATTTTCCATGAAGTAATTATATTATAATAAAAGGTAGGTAACTTTGCTGGAAAACTTGGCAGGCTACATCTTGTTAAGAGAAGATCAGTAATTTCTATTTTACTAAAAAAAGCATTTATTAATTTTTTTCATTTTGCATCACTCTCACTAAAAAATCTTTTGATCCAATTTATTTGAAATGATTTAACTTGAATTTCAAAATTTGGAGCTTTTAGTCCACCATCAGCTAACTTTTGACAGCTAATAGTATATTTTATTTTAGGGATCTCCGAATTCCATATAAATTTATTTATTTCTTTTTGTACTACATTAATTATGTTTTCTGGTATTGGAATGACAGAGGCTAGGAATACAAGTTTTGACAATGCTAATGTTTTCACAATTAAAATTTTCCCTAAAAGTGATAGATTACGCATTTTCCAGAGATTAAGGGTTACTTTTAAATCCTCTAATTTGGTTTTTAAATTTTTGTCGACAGCGTTATTTTCATTTTCACTATTGAACCAAACACCTAAGGAGAAAAATTCCCCTCTGGACCATTTTACTGGCAGTGTGCCTGGTTTATAATTTCTTTTTGATCCTATCCAGATTGCTTCTGTTTTATTCAAATTTATTTTTAGTCCAGATAATTTATAAAACCTTTGCATAATGTTGAGAACTTCATAACCTGACTCTTCATCACTAAGAAAACAAGTTGTATCATCAGCAAGTTGACTGATTTTAAATTCAGTTTCACCTATTTTGATACCTCTTATGTTTTTATTTTGTCTTATTGCTATTGCTAAAATTTCTACACATAATACGAATAAGTATGGTGATGGAGGGCAGCCTTGTCTCACTCCTCTACTTAAATTGAAAAAATTTGAGGTGTATCCATCATTAATTATACAGCTAGAAATATCAGTATATAAAATTTTGACCCATGACTTAAAACTATTTCCAAACCCAAATATACTAAGAACTTTTTCTAAGTAATACCACTCAACTGTATCAAAAGCTTTTTCAAAGTCTACTAGTAAAATCAAGCCTGGGATATTTTTCAAATTTGTATATGCAATAAGGTCTGAAATAGTTCTGATATTTTCACCAATAAACCTTTCTTTTATATAACCTGTTTGATCAGGATCAATTAATTTTGGTAAACTGTCAATGATTCTGTTAGCTAACACCTTTGCCACTAATTTATAGTCAAAATTTAGAAGGGATATAGGCCTCCAGTTTTTTAAATTAGTTCTGTCTTTATCCTTTTTGGGTACTAGAGTGATGACACCCTTTCTTTGATCATATGACTTACACTTTTTTTTTAATGGAGAAATTTATACTTTCAAGAACTAAGTCTTTGATATCACTCCAAAAATATTTATAAAACTCTACCTGAAAGCCATCGATTCCTGGGGTTTTATTAAGTTTGAAGTCGGATAGAATTTTAAGACATTCTGATTCCTTAATTTCACCTTCACATTTCTTTGTCTCTTGTTCAGATATTCTAGGAATATTTAAATTATTGAAAAAGGTTAATTCATTTTTAGTTACATTTATTTCAGATGATTTATATAAATTCTGATAATAAGTTTTTTCTTCTTCTAGTATAACTTTTATATCTGTCAGAATTGTATTGTTTACTACAAGTTTATCTATACGCTTATTTTTATAATTTCTTTTCTCAAGGGATAGAAAATATTTTGTTGATTTTTCTCCTTCTTCGCACCATTTTGCATGAGATCTTAACATGATACCTTTAGTTTTACTGTTATATATCTCTTCTAATTCGTTTTTCCATTCTTGGTACTGATTGAGATTTTTAGGTGAGGGTTGTAAAACAATCAACTGCGTTTGTGATTAAATCAGCACTATTCCTCTTATGTTGTTTTTAGCAATTGTTTTGCCCGTTGTTCTCTTTTCATTGAATTTTAATTACCTCGATCTTTGATAGTTCCATAGTGCTATTACTAAATGCATTACCTCTATTTTACAAGAGACCAATATAGGTAGAATAAGAGATAAGTAAGATTAAGAAACGTACTTAAAAAGATTGACCTGTATGAAATTTGACGTCAACCATTAATATCGTAAAGTACGTCGGTGTAGTTTTTATTGATATCGTTTATTAAAATATAATTGTCATTCGAATATATTTGAAAGACTTCACTGTTTTATCCTAACAGTACAAATGAAAAAAATGAAATTTCAATTTAAAGAAAAGCTTTTGTTTTCTTGTTAATTTAGTCTACGAATGACCATGACCATTCAGAACTCTTTATGTATACCAATGGAAAAGATAGACACCATTCGTGGGTACGTTCACTTTCCCGTTGCTGGGATTGAAAACATTTCCTATATTAGTTCATGTATAAATGGCTACTTTCTCATTAATCCAGAGATAACCCCTTTTACTAACTTAAATCAAATAATCTAAAATTAAACTTTAAAATAAAAAAAAACGGAGTACCAAATTATTTATTCATCTTTTCCCATCAGATTTCTAAACACTATCAATTTCTGTTATAATATGACGAAAACTGACCATTAGGAACTCTCAATAATTGATATATACTAAATATAACATTTATTGTCCGCATTTTGTTGATGTTTAAATCATATGAAGTCAATTATCAACATTTTGAGATATACTTTTAGTAATTGTTTTTTTGTGTTATATCATATTTTTTCAATAACTTGTTAGTCAATTATTTACCATAAGATTCAAATGTCAAAACTTATTTTTCCTGATTATATTTTTCTTGAAAGAATTTAAATAGTAAGTACACAACCTAGTTCTGTTTAATGACTTCAGAGTTTTGCCGTCCATTTAATAGGGAATTCTATTAGGTTCACTAAATTCCCGAAATTAATTGGGAGAACCAAGTTGCTACCCATTGTTACCCACTAGAAAGTAGACTACAGCTATTGTGATTTAAAAACTGACATTCTTGAAATCGCACTTGATGACCAACCCTGGGTGCGACAATACTTAGGATATCTCAGAGAATACAAATCGAACTGGTAGACACCAACTGTGCAATAAATTCTTCTGTACTAGTGTTGTTATCATCCCTTCATTGGTCACCACTTTTGACAGGATTTAATAATTTTTCTTTTCATCAATGCATCAAAGAAAAAATTGACCGGAAAACTTCATCAATGCGCGTAGTTCAATTTCAAGTTTTTTTTCATACTGGAAAACATTTTGTTGAATTTCCATAGATTAGTCTTTTTATGTTTCAAAGAAAGCCAATAAATTGTTTCAATAAGTAGAAAAAATTCCAAACAACTTTTTTTTATCTGATTTAGGGGACTTGGAGGTCAAGAGATAGCCAGTAAGATTTACCATGATTATTATTTAAAGGGTGATACTTTTGACCATAAACGTTTAATTAGTAAAGAAAAAATTCAAATATTTTTGCTTTGAAAATTTGAACACTTTTTCTATTTCTTTACACAAGGTCTTTGTAAAAAGGAGGTAATTATAGCCGAGAAAATGGTACGATCATCCTTCTCTCTTACACTATAAATTTTTGTTCAAATTCTATATGGTGATTATAGTTTGGTGGGTGTACTATTAATTTGCAAGGTGTGGAGTGGAGCATTGATAAATTGATCGTTTAAAGCGTCCTGTTTCCGCTTCTCGTTACGTGCAAACGTAAATCTATACTAACTATAAATGTTACCTGACTTTAGGAAACATTCTATTGTTCTGTTTCTTCATCTGTTTATATCAGCTTGACGCTAACTCAGGTATTACATTTATTTTGCAATGCTTGCTAACTAAACACAATATGTTGATACGTTTTATTGCATTGATCTTAATTTAACAGGACACCACCAAACGTTGTCAATTGAGAAAAAGGTTGTGATGTATATTGACTATCCATAATATACACCACGTCCCCTTTGTTCAGCGGAAGAGCCACGCTGCTACCAGCTGTGATCCACTGTGTACTGTTTCCGTTGTTAGTTGCAGCTTGGCGTGCTTTTAATTTCCCATTTCAGACATCTTGGCATGTAACATCGTGTTTGGGCACTTAATTAAAGTATACCAATTGAATTGGTAGATGCCCTTCGTAGGTAGGGTGGATTTCTTTATGCTAGGATTGTAAGCGTTTCCAACATTGGTGACAACTTTGTCATAGATTCAGATAGAACATTTCTGGTATATTCAACCTGAACTTATTTCAGCAGGAAATACAACCTGGTTTATAGAATCTGCAATAAAGATATAAAAAGTATAATTTATTATATGTATCATAATATAGCTCCAAATCATCTATCTATCTATCTATCTATCTATCTATCTATCTATCTATCTATCTATCTATCTATCTATCTATCTATCTATCTATCTGTCTGTCTGTCTGTCTGTCTGTCTGTCTGTCTGTAAGTAATATTGACTTTAACACTAATAATCAGCAAAATAAAATCAATGTAGCTTTATATAGTCAAAGCCAGTGTTACTTCAGCAATTAAGAATCAGAATGCTTATCATTGCATATCTGAATGTAAGAATATTTTTAAAGATTTTACCATACATACCAATACTGATTTGTTTAACCTCTCCTGTGACCGATCATAAGTTTGCAGGGATTCATGGTTAACACCAAACTGTGATTTCTGGACAATTCTCCAGATCTACAATGCTACAATGTATGATTATTAACCATGCAATCATCCTGATTTAATGTAGACTCTGGGTAGTGTAAATTATTTGGACAAAAGCTGTGACTTCAAGGAAATATTCAAAGATTAATACACAAATTTAGATTTTGAATTGTTTGAAAGATTGAGAACCGACACCGCAGTATATCTGCTTATATCTATATTTTTATGATATCTAGTATTAACATAGTTAATTATTAACATAGTAAACTAAATCATACTTATAACCAGTTTACCATAAGCCAAAGAATAGTCTCTTTTAAATGATTACAATTGATCATGGTATTATTTAAATTCTACTAGATGTACATTTTTTTCTCAAATAACCATAATCAACCTTCTATGGAAAAATCAGTGCACAATTTGCACCTGTATTTATTAAAGATACATTCTACAAAATTGCCATAAAATTGCCAAGTTGATTCTTTAGGATTGCTATGGCTTCAAACTAATATTCGCTTGATAACATTCATTTTCATGTGGTGTATCAATTTGTAAGTGAATCATATAATAAAACAAGTATTGCTGGGTTTTTTCGATCAAAACAACGACTCAGCTATATTCAGGTGCAATATCCAACTCGTCTTCAGCCCCGTGAATATTTTCCTTCTCGGATAACTTAATCATCGTACTGACCTCCTAAACAACAATAATGTATGATATTAGAAACTAGCAATTGAATTAATTTAACTTAATATATTTCAGACTTCATAAAATCTCTCTTCAGTATATATGTACAAGCACGTATACAAATTTAGATTACTACTAAACTGTGGTCGAGTTATATGTATAAGAATTTTTTTTCTTTAAGAATTAATAGAACATGAGACAGATGATTTTAAAATTAATAAAATTAATAACTTATACAAATAAATTTAGAAAAAATAATGGAATCAATAAACGGTATATACATGTATATCTTATTAAACATTGAATCATTAATTTGTTTTAAGACGTGGTCTCATAACTGCCACGGTGTGTGCATATTGTAACATTTAATGAATTATTTTTACGTCGTCGCGTCAATAACAACTGTCAGCTGAGCAGACATATTGAAAACAACGCATTAGCGCGTAAAGATAATTTGGGTGCTCAACTGACGGCAGCTATTGATAACAACTACGTCAAAAATAAATCATATGATGCTTATATAAAAAATGACAATAACAAACGGTCAACCATCTCAAAAATCCATAAAACGAAATACAAATTCAAAACAGAGCAGCATGGACCTCTAAAAAGATAAAGGTAGGATCAGGCGTCTAGGATCCTCTGCTAACCAGTCACACTCGCCGTGCGCCCAATGTCATATCGGTAAAAATGTTGTTATCGCGGAAATGTCGTAATTTGGTAAAAAAAATTATGATCGAAAAAAACCCGGAGAAAAACCCATGTACAATTCGGTAGTCAATCAATAGTCCAATTCAGAGCAACCAAGGACCTCTGGTAGAATCGGGTGCCTAGGAGGATTAAGCGTCCTCTGCTGACCGGTCACACCAACCGTGTGCTCTTTGTCGTAATCGGGGGAAAAAGGAAAAGTCCATAGACAATTGGGCGTTAAATTATGATCTAACAATTAATATGAAAAGCGTCAGTCAGCATGCGAACCAGTGGAAGATTGTATTTGCTGACAAGGTCGTTGTATCGACCATAGAACTTAAGAAAAGATGACTTCAAACGAGACTGTTGATAGTCCTGTTTTATCAACTTGTTTGTCAGTAGCTGGCCTCGCCTTAGAAACTGTTTATACGAAGAGCATGGCCTTGTGTATCGAATTAACTGAGAGACAAAAACACCATATGCAGGTATGAAAGTATAATGATACATAAGCAAGGAAAGATAAATATAGAAAAATTGTCATCGCGTTTCCATCAATGTCCATTTCGAGTAAAATATCCAAATATGAAACGGAAGACGCTGACTCTGGTATCTTTTATTTCAAGTTCACTGGGATATATCGAGTCGAGGTAAGTATGGAAATAGCAAATGTTAATTGATAATACGTTGTCGATATACCTGAATGTTGAGTTGAAGCCCAGAGCGAGTGATTTATTTTTTTTCACGTACAAGATTTTGAATTCTGCTTTATGAGAATACAAAAATAGGTCTGCTAACAATGGGGCAAAATTGGTACCCATGGGAACTCCAACAGACTGTTGGAAGACTTGATTTCCAAAAGCATTTACATTGATGTTGTCTATAAAAAACTCAGGCTTTTTTTTTAAATGTCACTTCAGAAAACTTGTGTGTGTAATCAGAATGTTTTTTAACAAAATAATTTTTAAGATTTCCAATGACAAGGTAAGTATTTTTACGACT